>NC_084739.1:66049498-66154498 GCF_033978785.1 Entelurus aequoreus
GTACACACAACCACCTCTGAAGAGCTGCCTCTTATCAGTGGAGTGTCAGAATGCCTCCCCCCCCCTCCTAAATGCTTTTCTATTAAGAGCAGCGTTGTGTCGCCGTGATAGCAGCAGCCTCTCCACTTCATCATCCATAATCCCAATAGGCATCAATGGACTCCTTAGCCACGCCACCAAAGGCTTTGTCGCTCGCCGCAAATGAAAACAAGCTAAATGAGAGGGACAGTGTGAGGAATCCACTACAAGTGAAGGGGGGCCGAAGTCATCCATTCCTGCATTTAGGGGCTTTAAACACACTGCTGGGTCCCTATTATTATTATTATTATTATTATTAATAATATTATTATGTAATAATACTAATATTATTATATTATATAATATTATTATTATTATTATTATAATATTATATACTATTATAATAATGATACTATAATACAATATTATTATTACTATATAATTATAATAATAACAATTATTAGTAGTAGTAGTAGTATTATCATCATTATTATTAATAATAATAGTATTATTGTTATTATATTATATAATAATATGATTATTATAATAATATAATTATATAATATTATAATTCTAATAAATAAACACACTGCTGGGTCCCTATTATTATTATTATTATTATTAATAAAATATTATGTAATATTATTATTATATTATATAATATTATTATTATTATAATATTATTATATAATATCATAATAATAATAATATTATAATATAATGTTATTATTATTATATAATTATTATAATAATAATAATAATAATAATAATAATAATAATAATATTAACAATAATAATAATAGTTATTATTATTATTATTATCATTATCATTAATAATCATATTATTATTACATAATATGATTATTATTATAAAATAATTATATAATATTATAATAATTATAATAATGCTGCTGGGTCCCTATTATTATTGTTATTAATATTATTATGTAATAATAATAATAATAATAATATTATTATATTATAGAATAGTATTATATTATAACACTATTATATAATATTATAATAAAAATATTAAAATATACTATTATTATTATTATATAATAATAATAATAATAATAATAACAATAATAATAATAATAATAATAATAATAATAATAATAATAATAATAGTTATTATTATTATTATCATTATTATTAATAATAATATTATTATTATAAAATATGATTATTATAATAATAGAATTATTTAATATTATAATATCATAATAATCCTTCTGGGTCCCTATTATTATTATTATTAATATTATTATGTAATAATAATAATAATATTATATTATATAATAGTATTATATTATAATACTATTATATAATATTATTATAAAAATATTACAATATAATATGTTTATTATTATTATTATATAATTATAATAATAATAACAATAATAATTATTAGTATTATTATCATTATTATTATTAATAATATTATTATATATTATTGTTATTATATTATATAATAATATAATTATTATAATAATATTATTATATAATATTATAATAATAATTATAATATTATTATATAATATTATAATAATAATTATAATATTATTATTATTATTATTATTATTATTATTATTATTATTATTATGGCTTCCATTGCTCTTATACGTACATACCGTAAAATGGTTTATACAGCACTTTTCATACACAGGCAAGTGGCAAACACAAAATTCTGTACGAAAATAATATACTCTGTCAAAAAGCATGTTGTTTCAACGTTGTATTTGTGTTGTAGAATATTGTTTGATAAATGACGACATTTCAATGGTCAAATCAACGTCAGAACCCTGTCATTGATCAAACGTCGTCAAAAAGCATGTTGTTTCAACGTTGCATTTGTGTTGTGGAATATTGGTTGGAAAATGACCAAAATTCAACGGTCAAATCAACGTCAGGACGCGACATTGATTAAACGTCGTCAAAAAGCATGTTGTTTCAACGTTGCATTTGAGTTGCCCAACGTCAGGAGCTAACTCAACAAGTTCTCAATGCAGCGGTGCCCGCTGGGTGAGGAAAAAGGGTAAAATGTCCCCCTCCGTCGCGAGCGAACTTTGAGCATCTCCCAAAGTGTAAAATGATGTTTCCGCCCTCCCCGCCGCGCAGGGGCCCCGCTGGGAGCCTGAATGTGATCAGCAGCATCCCCACCACGTCTCCTCATTATTGAGTAAATAGGTTTGGGCATGTCCTCAGTAAACAAAGCCAAGACTGACAGTTAAGGGAGTGAGGGGAGTCGGGAGGCGGCCTCGTTCCCAATTAGAGTCGCCTCAGGCAAAACTTTAAAGAGGAGATCAATCCCGCAGATCGCTAAACTGATCCTGTCACAGGCTGGGGATGTTTAAACCGTGGCGCTCCTCCGTACACTTGCAGCGTGCGTGCTAATGACTCCGGGGTCGGCTCGCTCGCCGGGACGCACACCCCACCGCGAGGCGGGCTGTGATTGACGGGTGGAATCGGACCTCAGCTGCGGTTCTCGACGCAGTCGGGGCCAGATGGGGGAAATAGTGATTTACCTCCCCCCCTCCCCCCTGCTCTATTTTTTTTTTTTTTTTTTTTTTTTTAGTATGCAGCTCCTGAACTGGCAGATATTCCCTAATTGTCTCCCTCACTTACCTGTGCCCATCACACATGCAGAGTGCATTTTAAATCAAGCCAGGATGTTTGGATTTCTTTGGGGGGGGGTTTTTTCCCTCTACGACTTATTCAAATTTGGCCCCTTACGGCTGTCCGTCACCCGGCGCTGAGAAAAGTTATAGCCATTTTTAATCACCTGGTCAAAGCGTGACACCGGGAGTTAGCGTGACGAGCTCCCACCGAGTGTGACTCCGCAACAAATACTGAGCAGCACAGCCTTTGGCTCGCCCGTAATGCCAAGAAGAAGCCAGAGCTTGAAAACCCGAAGAAAGCAGTGCACGCTAGTAATGGGAAAATTATATCGCGATTAGGGATGTCCGATAATGGCTTTTTGACGATATTCGATATTCCGATATTGTCCAACTCTTTAATTACCGATACCGATATCAACTGATTTATACAGTCGTGGAATTAACACATTATTATGCCTAATTTGGACAACCAGGTATGGTGAACATAAGGTCCTTTTAAAAAAATAAGATAAATAAATTTAAAAAAAATTATTGAATAAAAAAGAAAGTAAAACAATATAAAAACAGTTACATAGAAACGAGTAATGAATGAAAATGAGTAAAATTAACTGTTAAAGGTTAGTACTATTAGTGGAGCAGCAGCACGCACAACCATGTGTGCTTACGGACTGTATCCCTTGCAGACTGTATTGATATATATTGATATATAATGTAGGAAGCAGAATATTAATAACAGAAAGAAACAACCCTTTTGTGTGAATGAGTGTGAATGGGGGAGGGAGGTTTTTTGGGTTGGTGCACTAATTGTAAGTGTATCTTGTGTTTTTTTTATGTTGATTTAATTTATTAAAAAAAACAAAAAAAAACAAAGAAAAACCGATACCGATAATGAAAAAAACCTACCGGTAATTTCCGATATTATATTTTAAAGCATTTATCGGCATCTCTAATCGCGATATCATTTTCATTTTCATATGCAGCCTCCTGGGATAACGATGTGTATTGATTGTAAATAATGTAAATAATTAAATGTGATTATCTTGTGTGATGACTGTATTATGATGATAGTATATATGATAGTATATATCTGTATCATGAATCAAATTAAGTGGACCCCGGCTTAAACAAGTTGAAAAACGTATTCGGGTGTTACCATTTAGTGGTCAATTGTACGGAATATGTACTTCACTGTGCAACCTACTGATAAAAGTCTCAAATAAAAGTCTCAATCACGATATATTATTTGGTATAAATATGAAAATAGAATAATTTCAACGGCTCCTAAATTTCTGTTCGTAATATTTTGTCAAAAATAGCATTGTACGGTACTAATGTATCAACAAAACAAAAAACGGCTCAGAATGTATTTTTTTAAAATTTTTTACAGACAGACAGCAGCTTTATTATTGTCCATTCTTAACATGTACAAGACACATAAGAACTGAAATTACATTCGGTGGATACGGGCATGAAAGCTGGTTTTAGGAGCAGACGAGCATGTTCGGCAGCGCGCGCACACTGAGTACTTACAAGCAGACACAGTGTGTAGACAGAAAATGGAGAATTGCCGCATTTTGGTCTAAAAAGTAAAGATAAAGGTGAAGTTATAACACTGAAACACCCTCAGGAAGATGTGCTTTAAGACATGGCTAGCTCGTTTCTTACAAGTATCATTATCACTGGAGGACGAGGAATAGCTAAACATGCTTCACTACACACCGTAGGAGGATACAATAGCTCACCGCTCGTCACATTGTAAACAAAAGCTGGCGCTCCTCAATGTAAACAAGTGGGTGAATCTACACCTGACATCCACTGTAATGATACCAAGTACAATAGTCGATACTACAATGATTACATCGATATTTTTTATCGTCACAATTTTTATTTTTTTTAATTCATATTATTTTTATAAACTAAAGAAATATGTCCAAGGACACACGAGGACTTTGAATATGACCAATGTATAGTGCAACTCCCCCCCCAAAGTTGTCACGTTTCATGTGTCAGGTAAATGTGTCCATATGAATGCCCTTCCTACTGTATGTAACGCACTGTAAGGTAGTCAACACTCTACCGCCATTTGGTGGCTAAAGTGGATAGTGCAACCCCCCCGCCCCGCACTCCCTTAATTTGTCACGTTTCATGTGTCAGGTAAATGCGGCCACATGAATGCCCTTCCTACTGTATGTACCGCACTCTATTTTAGTCAACACTCTATCGCCATTTGGTGGCTTAAGTGGATAGTGCAACCATTCCCGTCCAAATTTGTCACGTTTCATGTGTCAGGTAAATGTGTCCATATGAATGCCCTTCCTACTCTATGTACCACACTGTAAGGTAGTCAACACTCTATCGCCATTTGGTGGCTTAAATGGATAGTGCAAGCATCCCCTCGCCCAAATTTGTCACGTTTCATGTGTCAGGTAAATGTGGCCATATGAATGCCCTTCCTACTGTATGTACCACACTGTAAGGTAGTCAACACTCTATCGCCATTTGGTGGCTTAAATGGATAGTGCAAGCATCCCCTCGCCCAAATTTGTCACGTTTCATGTGTCAGGTAAATGTGTCCATATGAATGCCCTTCCTACTGTATGTACCGCACTGTAAGGTAGTCAACACTCTATCGCCATTTGGTGGCTTAAGTGGATAGTGCAAGCATCCCCTCGCCCAAATTCGTCACGTTTCATGTGTCAGGTAAATGTGTCCATATGAATGCCCTTCCTACTCTATGTACCACACTTTATTTTAGTCAACACTCTATCGCCATTTGGTGGCTTAAATGGATAGTGCAAGCATCCCCTCGCCCAAATTTGTCACGTTTCATGTGTCAGGTAAATGTGGCCATATGAATGCCCTTCCTACTGTATGTACCACACTTTATTTTAGTCAACACTCTACCGCCATTTGGTGGCTTAAATTGATAGTGCAAGCATCCCCTCGCCCAAATTTGTCACGTTTCATGTGTCAGGTAAATGTGTCCATATGAATGTCCTTCCTACTGTATGTACCACACTGTAAGGTAGTCAACACTCTACCGCCATTTGGTGGCTTAAATGGATAGTGCAAGCATCCCCTCGCCCAAATTTGTCACGTTTCATGTGTCAGGTAAATGTGTCCATATGAATGCCCTTCCTACTGTATGTACCACACTTTATTTTAGTCAACACTCTACCGCCATTTGGTGGCTTAAATGGATAGTGCAAGCATCCCCTCGCCCAAATTCGTCACGTTTCATGTGTCAGGTAAATGTGTCCATATGAATGCCCTTCCTACTGCGGTAGAGCACACGGCTGCATGGCACACATGCGATGAGGCGCAGAGAGGAAGTCAGCCTTCCAAATGAGGGCGTGATGCATTCTGGGTAATATCAGCCAGCTTCCTGTCAACCAATTAATCACCGTCATAAAAAGCCCAAACAATAAATTGCCAATGCAAAAACAATTGCTTTTTATTTTCCCGTGTTATTTTGGGGGGGCGCCGTTAAAGAGCGGGAAGATGTTAAAAGGTGGGGTTCTGCTTGTGCGCCCCTCTTATTGAGAGAGTCAACTTTATTTGCGGATTATTGCAAATCCCCGCCACAAATCATATCATGAAATCATGTAGCTGAGACATTGGATGTGTTCTGCTAATGCTCAAGGAAGATCCCCTGAGGGAGCCATTGAGTGGAAGGGAAACGAGGGAGCGAGGCGGATGGAGGCACCGGGCGGAGGGCGGAGGGCGGGGAGGGCTGCACTTTATCCTGACAGATCTCCTTTACACACTAATTTCCTTGTTAAAGAAGAGAAAATGGCACTCAATCCGGAGGAATCCTTTTCTCCTGCAGCGGGCCTGTCAGCGGAGAGATGAGTGGATACAAGCCTCGCCGCCAAGCCAATTAATACGCCATCCCAACACGGGCCGGCCCGCGCGCGTGCAATCCCGTCCGGCGCCGCTGACAGCACTCGCTTAAGCCGCCGGCCCCCAATTGATTTTCTCATCATGTCATCACCGCCGCCAACGGCAAACAAATCATGCGCGGGCATTTCCCGCTCGCTCGCCCGCCGACGTTCATCACGGGAAATGTGGAACTCCTAATTTTTTGTGTTCTTGTTGACGAACAACTTCATCACAGGAAGTGTCTGATTTGGCCCTAGAAATGAAATAAAAGAGTCTACATCAAGTATCCCCTCGTTTGTGTGGACCCTACAATTACGAATGTGGCTGTAGGCAACCTCCTGGCTGTGTTTTCATTCAATTAACACAAGATGGCAGTACATGCATTTAAAGTGTCATGCGTTATCTACCTCTGCATGCACTTTAGAATGTTACAATGTACTTTTTTGAGATGAATAACTTTTATGGTACCTACGCGGTGTCAGCAGCAGTTGTGGGGTACATTGTGGTGGTCTATAAACATTTTTCCTTTTTGTGTAAATGCTCCAATTAATGTGTCTCTTCCATATATATAAATATATACATATATACATACATACATACATACATACATACATACATACATACATATATATATATATATATATATATATATATATATATATATATATATATATATATATATATATATACATACATATATATATATATATATATATATATATATATACATACATACATACATACATACATATATATATATATATATATATATATTTATATATATATATATATATATATATACATACATACATACATACATACATACATACATACATACATACATACATATATATATATATATATACACACATACATACATATATATATATACACACACATACATATATATATATACATACATACAAATATACATACATATACACATACATGTACAAACCCCGTTTCCATATGAGTTGGGAAATTATGTTAGATGTAAATATAAACGGAATACAATGATTTGCAAATCATTTTCAAGCCATATTCAGTTGACTTTGCTACAAAGACAACATATTTGATGTTCAAACTGATAAACTTTTTTTTGTTGTTGCAAATAATCATTAACTTTAGAATTTGATGCCAGCAACACGTGACAAACAAGTTGGGAAAGGTGGCAATAAACACTGATAAAGTTGAGGAATGCTCATCAAACACTTATTTGGAACATCCCACAGGTGAACAGGCAAATTGGGAACAGGTGGGTGCCATGATTGGGTATAAAAGTAGATTCCATGAAATGCTCAGTCGTTCACAAACAAGGATGGGGCGAGGGTCACCACTTTGTCAACAAATGCCTGAGCAAATTGTTGAACAGTTTAAGAATCACCTTTCTCAACCAGCTATTGCAAGGAATTTAGGGATTTCACCATCTACGCTCCGTAATATCATCAAAGGGTTCAGAGAATCTGGAGAAATCACTGCACGTAAGCAGCTAAGCCCGTGACCTTCCATCCCTCAGGCTGTACTGCATCAACAAGCGACATCAGTGTGTAAAGGATATCACCACATGGGCTCAGGAACACTTCAGAAACCCACTGTCAGTAACTACAGTTGGCCGCTACATCTGTAAGTGCAAGTTAAAACTCTCCTATGCAAGGCGAAAACCGTTTATCAACAACACCCAGAAACGCCGTCGGCTTCGCTGGGCCTGAGCTCATCTAAGATGGACTGATGCAAAGTGGAAAAGTGTTCTGTGGTCTGACGAGTCCACATTTCAAATTGTTTTTGGAAACTGTGGACGTCGTGTCCTCCGGACCAAAGAGGAAAAGAACCATCCGGATTGTTATAGGCGCAAAGTGTAAAAGCCAGCATGTGTGATGGTATGGGGGTGTATTAGTGCCCAAGACATGGGTAACTTACACATCTGTGAAGGCACCATTAATGCTGAAAGGTACATACAGCTTTTGGAGCAACATATGTTGCCATCCAAGCAACGTTACCATGGACGCCCCTGCTTATTTCAGCAAGACAATGCCAAGCCATGTGTTACATCAACGTGGCTTCATAGTAAAAGAGTGCGGGTACTAGACTGGCCTGCCTGTAGTCCAGACCTGTCTCCCATTGAAAATGTGTGAAGCCTAAAACAGCACAAGGGAGACCCCCGGACTGTTGAACAACTTAAGCTGTACATCAAGCAAGAATGGGAAAGAATTCCACCTGAGAAGCTTCAAAAATGTGTCTCCTCAGTTCCCAAACCTTTACTGAGTGTTGTTAAAAGGAAAGGCCATGTAACACAGTGGTGAACATGCCCTTTCCCAACTACTTTGGCACGTGTTGCTGGCATGGAATTCTAAGTCAATTATTATTTGCAAAAAAAAATAAAGTTTATGAGTTTGAACATCAAATATGTTGTCTTTGTAGTGCATTCAACTGAATATAAGTTGAAAAGGATTTGCAAATCATTGTATTCCGTTTATATTTACATCTAACACAATTTCCCAACTCATATGGAAACGGGGTTTGCATAACCTTTCTCTCGAAATATTGTTTTTTTCCACAAAGAACATATCCATCCATCCATCCATCCATTTTCTACCGCTTGTCCCTTTTAGGGTGGCGGGGGGTGCTGGAGCCTATCCCAGCTGCATTCGGGCGGAAGGACGGGGTACACCCCTGGACAAGTCGCCACCTCATCACATATGCAAATACTAATTATTGTATAATTACAACTGTGGTTGCGTTGCTGCCGTGTGTCGTGCATTGCGATGCGCTTTCCTTTCCACTTTCTCATGCACTCCGTATCATGATCCCAACCACCAGGAACGACACGGCAGACAAGAATCAGAAAGGCCTACTGAAATGAATTTTTTTTATTTAAACAGGAATAGCAGATCCATTCTATGTGTCATACTTGATCATTTCGCGATATTGCCATATTTTTGCTGAAAGGATTTAGTAGAGAACATCGATGATAAAGTTCGCAACTTTTGCTCGCTGATAAAAAAAACAACCTTGCCCCTACCGGAAGTAGCGTGACGTCACAAGCGGTAGTGCTGCTCACAATTCCCCGTTGTTTACAATGGAGCGAGAGATATTCGGAGCGAGAAAGCGACGATTACCCCATTAATTTGAGCGAGGATGAAAGATTCGTGGATGAGGAACGTTAGAGTGACGGACTAGAATGCAGTTCAAGAGATATCTTTTTTCGCTCTGACCGTAACTTAGGTACAAGCTGGCTCATTGGAATACACACTTTCTCCTTTTTCTATTGTGGATCACGGATTTGTATTTTAAACCACCTCGGATACTATATCCTCTTGAAAATGAGAGTCGAGAAGGCGAAATGGACATTCACAGTGACTTTTATCTCCACGACAATACATCGGCGAAGCTCTTTAGCATGAGCTAACGTGATAGCATCGGGCTCAAATGCAGATAGAAACAAAATAAATAAGCCCCTGACTGGAAGGATAGACAGAAGATCAACAATACTACTATCAGGAGACACCGAACCAAACACTGGACGTGTAAATACACGGTTAATGCTGTGCCGCCTGTCGAAGCCTAGCAACGCTGTTGCTAACGACGCTAACTTAGCAACGGGACCTCGTCAGAGCTATGATAAAAACATTAGCGCTCCACCTACGCCAGCCAGCCCTCATCTGCTCATCAACACCCGTGCTCACCTGCGTTCCAGCGATCGACGATGCGGTCGGCGGCCCGGAGACGTAGGAAGTCAAGGTGAGGTCGCCGCTAGCGCGTCTGCTAT
Source organism: Entelurus aequoreus (assembly GCF_033978785.1). NCBI lineage: Eukaryota > Metazoa > Chordata > Actinopteri > Syngnathiformes > Syngnathidae > Entelurus > Entelurus aequoreus. Next base: position 66,059,786 of record NC_084739.1, read on the forward strand.
CCAACAAAGTCCTCCTTGTTGTGTTGCTGCAGCCAGCCGCTAATACACCGATCCCACCTACCACGTTCTTCTTTGCAGCCTCCATTGCAAAAGATTCACCAACACAGATGTCCAGAATACTGTGGGATTTTGTCGAAGAAAACAGAGCTCTGTGTATTGTGTCCAAACACTTCCGTGGACCTCGCGACGTCACGCGCATACGTCATCCTCCGAAGGCGTTTTCAACCAGAAGTGTGGCGGGAAATTTAATAAGTTAACCCGGCCGTATTGGCATGTGTTGCAATGTTAAGATTTCATCATTGATGTATAAACTATCAGACTGCGTGGTCGCTAGTGGTGGCTTTCAGTAGGCCTTTAGAAGCCTCGTCTCTCCCCTCCCCGACATTACAATTCGTGGCAGGGTTAAAAAAAAAAAAAAATGGCGTGGGCGGGAGCAGTGTGTGTGTGTGTGTGTGTGTGTGTGTCAAGACTACTTTTGAGAAATCTGGGTAACAATTCAGATGCGATCGATAAGGAGTGACAGTTTATTCCCAGGCTTTGGCGAGTGAAGCACAGAGTTGAGAGGAATGAATTTGTTTTGTATTTGATTTTCCCATTAAATTTATTACCCGAGCCCAATTCTCCGCTCTCTCTCTCCATCTCTTTCCCCGCGCCCCCCCCCGCGTCCCCCTCCCCTCCCCCGCTCACTCCCCTTCTCACTTCCTGCCTCCTCGCTCGTGTCACTCAGCGAGAAAGCGTAAACGTCCGGCAATCTCTGCGCTTGTCTGCGATTTCCATGTCTTCACTTTTTTTTTTGGGGGGGGGGGTTGCCGCGAGTGATTGCTTCACACCCCCCCCGTGCCACGATGCTCCACTGACCTTGCGAGATGATGATGATGATGATGATGACGGGGAAGGGGAGGGTGCGTTACGGCACGGCGGAGAGAGCCAGGCGCCCTTTGTAACACTTCATCATATCCGCTGAGGACGGGACGGAGTTGAGAAACATTTTCTTCGACTCCCGATCATATGGTGAATCTATTACCACTCTGTCAAGCGGGGCCACTGGAGGGTTCTGGAAGGAGGCAATGTGGGGAGGTGTAACCCCCAAACTGGGGTGTTTTGGCGCTCACACCCCCTCTAAGGGTCATTGAGGATGCCAATCGGACACGAGCCAGCTGATGAAATCCATCCATACTTCTCACTTATGATGACATGATTGATTTCCCCCTCAGAGTGCTCAAATGTAGGATTGTCTTCCCAACCCCCCAGCTCGCCCGTCCCCGCCTCAATCCAACCCGCCCACCCGTCCAGCCAGCCAGCGGCTAATGGATAAAGCCTCTGTCTGTCTCGGGCGGCGGCGGCGGCGGCGGGGGTTGACGAGTGGAAGAACAACTGCGGCGAAGTGAAGGGTGAAATCTGAGAGTGCAATTTTCCGTCTGTCAATCTCCCCGCCGCCCCTCCCTCGCCCGTCAGGAGGACAAGTTGGAGTGACGGCGGGCGCGTCGCCGCGTTAACACGGGTTGGCCTCGGTTATTCGATTTCGAGATGCCGTTCGGGGTGGGGTGTCAAAGTCATTTTAGCTGGTGGAGGAAAAGCTACTCCCGAGTGGGCCGCCAATGGTCAAATCACGGCGTGATAATTTAAAAATAAAGACAACTGCAGGTTGTTTTCTTTGTCGTGGCAAAAAAGCCGCCGCCTGACCAGGGCTCAGAAAGTCAGTAGAGACTCCTCCCATCCCCACCAAGGAGCCGCTGTGACTTAGGTTACCATAGTAACTAATTAGATTACCATAGTAACTAATTAGATTCAATAATCACTATTATGTTAGATCCACTATGGACTGGACTCTCACACTATTATGTTAGATCCACTATGGACTGGACTCTCACACTATTATGTTAGATCCACTATGGACTGGACTCTCACACTATTATGTTAGATCCACTATGGACTGGACTCTTACTATTATGTTAGATCCACTATGGACTGGACTCTCACTATTATGTTAGATCCACTATGGACTGGACTCTTACTATTATGTTAGATCCACTATGGACTGGACTCTCACTATTATGTTAGATCCACTATGGACTGGACTTTCACTATTATGTTAGATCCACTATGGACTAGACTCTCACAATAGTATGTTAGATTCACTATGGACTGGACTCTCACACTATTATGTTAGATCCACTATGGACTGGACTCTCACACTATTATGTTAGATCCACTATGGACTGGACTCTCACACTATTATGTTAGATCCACTATGGACTGGACTCTCACACTATTATGTTAGATCCACTATGGACTGGACTCTCACACTATTATGTTAGATCCACTATGGACTGGACTCTTACTATTATGTTAGATCCACTATGGACTGGACTCTCACTATTATGTTAGATCCACTATGGACTGGACTCTTACTATTATGTTAGATCCACTATGGACTGGACTCTCACTATTATGTTAGATCCACTATGGACTGGACTCTTACTATTATGTTAGATCCACTATGGACTGGACTCTCACACTATTATGCTAGATCCACTATGGACTGGACTCTCACTATTATGTTAGATCCACTATGGACTGGACTCTCACACTATTATGCTAGATCCACTATGGACTGGACTCTCACTATTATGTTAGATCCACTATGGACTGGACTCTCACACTATTATGTTAGATCCGCTATGGACTGGACTCTCACTATTATGTTAGATCCACTATGGACTGGACTCTCACTATTATGTTAGATCCACTATGGACTGGACTCTCACTATTATGTTAGATCCACTATGGACTGGACTCTCACTATTATGTTAGATCCACTATGGACTGGACTCTCACACTATTATGTTAGATCCGCTATGGACTGGACTCTCACTATTATGTTAGATCCACTATGGACTGGACTCTCACTATTATGTTAGATCCACTATGGACTGGACTCTCACTATTATGTTAGATCCACTATGGACTGGACTCTCACACTATTATGCTAGATCCACTATGGACTGGACTCTCACTATTATGCTAGATCCACTATGGACTTGACTCTCACACTATTATGCTAGATCCACTTGACGTCCATTGCACCGGTCGCCCAGTGGGGGGTTCCCACATCTGCGGTCCCCCTCCAAGGTTTCTCATTGTCCCATTGGGTTGAGTTTTTCCTTGCCCTGATGTGGGATCTGAGCCGAGGATGTCGTTGTGGCTTGTGCAGCCCTTTGAGACACTCGTGATTCAGAAACTCAGTAGAGACTCCTCCCATCCCCACCATCTTTGTTGTAGCGGTGTAGCGTGCAAGGACGGGAGTGGAAGAAGTGTCAAAAGATGGCGCTAACTGTTTTAATGACATTTAGACTTTACTTCAATCAATAACAGAGCAGCATCTCCTCATCCGTGGCTCACTAGTGCAACAACAACAACTAAATGTGTCCCGTGAAAAATCGTCCGACCGGAACTCTCTAATAACTAAAGTTCCTTGGGTGAATAATGTAAACTCACTACACCGGTATGTTTTAGTGCTTTCGTGGTGAGTTCACTGACCGATATAAGTAAGAACTTTACACTACTTTATATTAGAAATGGCAACAGTGGAGGATGAATGTCACATAACAAGAAGATAGAAAAAAAGAAGAAGCTTAATCGACTACGGTGTTGCCATAGACTACAAAGGTGGACACACGCAAATATTCAGTACTTATGCAGATCCCAAATACAGATCAGCAGGTACCAGAAGGAAAAAAAAGTTGGCTTTCGATAATATTGCGAAACAAAACGCCATATAATGTGTCTTACATTATACACACACCATAATAATACTCCTATGTTGAAGCACAGTACAAGCCATCAAGAGGTGTGGCTTCATAACTTACCAAAGTCCTACTAAAAACATTTTGACAGATTTTTGAGCGCCGTGTGTAATGTTCTATATTGTCAATGGAACATACAAAATGTTGGAGTTGTTTACTGCCATCAAACATCTTGCAGTCTACACGTATCTCTTATGTGTGACTGCCATCTACTGGTCCCAATTATCATTACACCATGTACCATGTATCGGTAAGCACAACCAGAATTATGCGATACATTAGGCGCACCGGGTTGTACGGCGCACTGTCCATTTTAGACTACTGCAACTCACTTCTTGTCAGGATCCCCAGCAAGAAGATCCAGAAGCTGCAGTTCTTACAGAATAGTGCTGCTAGGATCCTGGCGAGAGTGCGGAAGTACCACCACATCACACCAGTTGTCAAATCCCTTCACTGGCTTCCTGAATACAAAGTCTCCCTACTTACCCACCAGAGCCTCCATGGAAATGCCCCCCCTCTACCTCAAAGAACTGCTCACCCCCCAAATCCTCCACACCACACCTCCGCTCCGGACAGACTAACCTCCTCCAACCTCCGAGGACAAAGCTACGAACAACGGGAGACCGGGCTCTCTGCTCCGTTGCTCCAAGTCTGTGGAACGATCTCCCTGACCACCTGAGGGCACCACAGACTGTGGATGCTTTTAAAAAACGGCTTGAAAACCCTTCTTTTTCTTTTTTTAGATATATGCATGCTAGTTCTAGTTTTGATTTGTATTTAGTTTTATTATCTTTTTATTTTTATTTATTTATTTATTTATTTATTTACTTATTTATTTTTACCACACTGTAGCACTTTGGGGTTGTTTGCTCAATATAAAGTGCTTTTACAAATAAAATGTATTATTATTATTATTATTTTTGAGACTCCTCCCCTCACATCCCCACGTTTCATGAGGGTCGAGGAGGAGGAGGAGCCACAGTCACCCTTTACTGTGTACCGGTATAAACCGTTTGCTTGCCTCACAGAATTACTATTGTGACATCCAGTGGACACATTTAGAAGAGCAGTTTCTTGAAATACTTGGCAAACTGGTCACGTGGGCCGGACAAAACCCGTCCTCGGGACTAATCCGGCCCACGGACCGCAGGTTTGACACCCCTGGCCTAAAGAAATGGACAAAGTGACAGGTTAATGCGTAACATATCACTCCATAATTCATGCCGGCGAATCCGCTGTCCGCGAGGTGCGTCAAAATACGACCAATTAAACAATACTTAATTATTCAAGGTAGAAAGTGAAGGAGAAACATGCCTTCGAAAAGTCTTGCTGCCAGTCAATTATGATCAAACTTTAATGAGGCGGGATAGAGAGCCATAAAAAGTGATAGCCCCTCCGCCATGAATTATATATCGCTATCGATTGGCTTTCTTTGCTAGCAGAATTGCAGGTAATCGCATGTTACCGCATGTAAAGTGCACTTCCCTGGCCCGGGATAAATATGAAGCATCAAATATAAATGAGGGAGGGGCCCGGCGTGTGTGGGCGGGGCCCGCTGGGATGGGGTGAAGGGTGCCGGGTCTGACAGGAAGAGAGACCCTTAGTGGTGCGGCGGTGATATGTTACCTAGTTAGCGTCACAGGGAGAGGAATAAATAGTTCTTTATTATTTGTGGTTGCCATCATGTCTCTCCTAATAGACAGGCTATACCGAGTTTAAAGCACATTATCCTCGGCGAGGCCGTGGCAATTACTCTTGAGAGCCGCCTGTGATGTGTGGGTATGGCGGGTGGGCCCGGGCCCTAATGAACACAAACAATGTGGAATGGAGGAAGGAGCAGTGGGGGGAGAGATAATGGCAGGGGTGGGCTTCTCTTAATAGAGCCAGCACTAAGTTGTGGGCTATGATCTATGCCCACCCATACCCCCGCATTTACACCGCCTGGTGACACCTCGGACATTTGGGCAGCCAAACAGGGGAACAAACACGTGTGCAATTCTGCTGCACCTTAAACGTACAAACATCAGTGCCATTGTCACAATACAGCAAACAATGACTTTGACACGGACAAACACACCCACGGTGAATCAAACACACCCACGGTGAATCCAACACACCCCAGGTGAATCCAACACACCCCACGGTGTATCAAACACACCCCACGATGAATCAAATACACTCACAGAGAATCCAACACACACACGGCGTATAAACACACCCCAAATGGTACATTGAATGGTAAATAAGTTATACTTGCATGGCGCTTTTCTACCTACAAGGTACTCAAAGCACTTTGACACCATTTCCACATTAAACTCTCGCGGAAATAGTGCCCACGGTGAATCCAACACACCCACGGTGTATCAAACACACCCACAATGAATCCAACACACCCACGGTGAATCCAACACACCCCACATCAGTTGGGGACGTCTCTGCGCTGCTGACCTGTCTATGCTCAAGAAGGTCTCCTGCTGGCCCCACTATGGACTGGACTCTCACACTATTATGTTAGATCCACTATGGACTGGACTCTCACACTATTATGTTAGATCCACTATGGACTGGACTCTCACACTATTATGTTAGATCCACTATGGACTGGACTCTCACTATTATGTTAGATCCACTATGGACTGGACTCTCACTATTATGTTAGATCCACTATGGAATGGACTCTCACACTATTATGTTAGATCCACTATGGACTGGACTCTCACACTATTATGTTAGATCCACTATGGACTGGACTCTCACACTATTATGTTAGATCCACTATGGACTGGACTCTCACACTATTATGTTAGATCCACTATGGACTGGACTCTCACACTATTATGTTAGATCCACTATGAACTGGACTCTCACACTATTATGTTAGATCCACTATGGACTGGACTCTCACACTATTATGTTAGATCCACTATGGACTGGACTCTCACACTATTATTAGATCCACTATGGACTGGACTCTCACACTATTATGTTAGATCCACTATGGACTGAACTCTCTCACTATTATGTTAGATCCACTATGGACTGGACTCTCTCACTATTATGTTAGATCCACTATGCACTGGACTCTCACACTATTATGTTAGATCCACTATGGACTGGACTCTCACACTATTATGTTAGATCCACTATGGACTGGACTCTCACACTATTATGTTAGATCCACTATGGACTGGACTCTCACACTATTATGTTAGATCCACTATGGACTGGACTCTCACACTATTATGTTAGATCCACTATGGACTGGACTCTCACACTATTATGTTAGATCCACTATGGACTGGACTCTCACACTATTATGTTAGATCCCCTATGGACTGGACTCTCACACTATTATGTTAGATCCACTATGGACTGGACTCTCACACTATTATGTTAGATCCACTATGGACTGGACTCTCACACTATTATGTTAGATCCACTATGGACTGGACTCTCACACTATTATGTTAGATCCACTATGGACTGGACTCTCACACTATTATGTTAGATCCACTATGGACTGAACTCTCTCACTATTATGTTAGATCCACTATGGACTGGACTCTCTCACTATTATGTTAGATCCACTATGCACTGGACTCTCACACTATTATGTTAGATCCACTATGGACTGGACTCTCACACTATTATGTTAGATCCACTATGGACTGGACTCTCACACTATTATGTTAGATCCACTATGGACTGGACTCTCACACTATTATTAGATCCACTATGGACTGGACTCTCACACTATTATGTTAGATCCACTATGGACTGGACTCTCACACTATTATTAGATCCACTATGGACTGGACTCTCACACTATTATGTTAGATCCACTATGGACTGGACTCTCACACTATTATTAGATCCACTATGGACTGGACTCTCACACTATTATGTTAGATCCACTATGGACTGGACTCTCCCACTATTATGTTAGTAATAAGTATTATTCCAACAACCTTTGACTGGTGTATTTACAGTAGATTCCTAATGCCAGAGTTTCTTTATTAACAGGAGTATTCTGCAAAGTAAAACTGTATTATTGTTATGTATTATTGGTGTAAGTAAAACTGTATTATTGTTATGTATTATTGGTGTAGTTTCAGTGCATGCTGGGTTATTCCAGGGACACAACAAACCTGATAGCATGAAATCAGTATTGTGCACTTAGACCAGCAGCCTGTTCCCATGATCCTATTACCCAATCAATCTGCTCCGCCTTTTGTCCGACTTTCCACAAATCCCATTTGCCGGCGCGGCGGCCTTTTTGCCGCCTTGTCGGGACACCGGTGCAAGGTCAGAGGGCGCTCAAACCGGATCACCGCCACACCCCGGGCTGGAGAGCGCCGGCCGGGGGCTAATTGATAAAGTGCCGCTCCACTTCATTAGTCGGACAGAGCGGGCTTAACGAAGGAACACAGAGCGAGTGTCACTCTGGATATGTTAATCAGGACTGGCCATTAACGGCGTGGGCGAGCGAGGCTGTTTATTTATCGCCGACACACAAAAAAAGAAAGACAGGAGCGCGGTGGATGGGTGTTATTGAATATAAATATATGATGAGCGTGTAAAAAGTGTCACATTTTCACATTGTTGTAAATGTGAAAATCTAGTTTAATAACTGTGCAATAAAATGTAAAAATATTAAAATTTTACATTTTTTAGTCACGTTTTTACATTTCTTAGAGGAAAAATGTAGTTGAATAACTGTGCAATAAAATAAAATAAAAAAAGTAACATTTTACATTGTTGTAGTCACGTTTTTACATTTTCTTAGTGTAAAAATCAAGTTTAAAAACTGTAGTAAAATTAAAATAAAGAAAAATTAAAAAATGTTTGTAGTCACATTGTCATAAATGTGAAAATCAAGTTTAATAACAGCATTAAAATTTTTAAAAATTTAAATTTTACTTTTTTGTAGTCACGTTTTTATATTATATTAGTGTAAAAATCAAGTTTAAAAACTGCAATAAAAGAAAAGAAAAAGAAAAATTTTAAATTTTTGTAGACGTGTTTTTACATTTTCTTAGTGTGAAAATCAAGCTTAAAAACTGCAATAAAATTAAAATAAAGAAAAATTACAAAATGTTTGTAGTCACATTGTTATAAATGTGAAAATCAAGTTTAATAACAGCATTAAAATTAAAAAAAGTAAAATTTAACATTTTTGTAGTCACGTTTTTACATTTTCTTAGTGTAAAAATCAAGTTTAAAAACTGCAATAAAATTAAAATAAAGAAACATTTTAAAAAAAAATGTTTGTAGTCACATTTTCACATTGTTATAAATGTAAAAATCAAGTTTAATAACTGCAATAAAAAAAATTTTAAAAAGTGAAATTTTACATTTTTGTAGTTACGATTTTACATTTTCTTAGTGTAAAAATCAAGTTTAAAAACTGCAATAAAATTAAAATAAAGAAAAATTAAAAAATGTTTGTAGTCACATTGTTATAAATGTGAAAATCAAGTTTAATAACAGCATTAAAATTTTAAAAAATTTAAATTTTACTTTTTTGTAGTCACGTTTTTATATTATATTAGTGTAAAAATCAAGTTTAATAACTGCAATAAAATAAAAGAAAAAGAAAAATTTTAAATTTTTGTAGACGTGTTTTTACATTTTCTTAGTGTAAAAATCAAGCTTAAAAACTGCAATAAAATTAAAATAAAGAAAAATTAAAAAAATGTTTGTAGTCACATTGTTATAAATGTGAAAATCAAGTTTAATAACAGCATTAAAATTTTTAAAAATTTAAATTTTACATTTTTGTAGTCACGTTTTTACATTATATTAGTGTAAAAATCAAGTTTAAAAACTGGAATAAAATTAAAATAAAGAAAAAAATTTAAAATGTTTGTAGTCACATTTTCACCTTGTTATAAATGTAAAAATCAAGTTTAATAACTGTGAAATAAAAAAAAAATTTAAAAGTGAAATTTTACATTTTTGTAGTTACGTTTTTACATTTTCTTAGTGTAAAAATCAAGTTTAAAAACTGCAATAAAATTAAAATAAATGTTTTTTTTTTAAATGTTTGTAGTCACATTTTCACATTCTTATAAATGTGAAAATCAAGTTTAATAACTGCAATAAAATTTAAAAAAAGGGAAATTTAACATTCTTGTAGTCACGTTTTTACATTTCTTAGAGGAAAAATGTAGTTTATAACTGTGCAAAAAAAAAATTTTTTAAGTAAAATTTTACATTTTTGTAGTCACATTTTTACATTTTCTTAGTGTATGTAAAAATCAAGTTTAAAAACTGCAATAAAATTTAAATAAAGAAAATTTTAAAAAATGTTTGTAGTCACATTTTCACATCGTTATGAATGTGAAAATCAAGTTTAATAACTGTACAATAAAAGTAAAATAAAGAAAAATTAAAAAATGTTTGTAGTAACATTGTTATAAATGGGAAAATCAAGTTTAATAACAGCATTCCAATTTTAAAAAAGTAAAATTTTACATTTTTGTAGTCATGTTTTTACATTATATTAGTGTAAAAATTAAGTTTAAAAACTGCAATAAAATTAAAATAAAGAACAATTAAAATAATGTTTGTAGTCATATTTTCACATCATTATAAATGTGAAAATCAAGTTTAATAACTGTGCAATAAAAGTAAAATAAAGAAAATTTAAAAAAAAATGTAGTCACATTTCACATTGCTAAATGTGAAAATCAAGTTTAATAACTGCAAAAAAATTAAAATAAAGAAAAATTAAAACATGTTTGGAGTCACGTTTTTACATTTTCTTAGTGTAAAAATCAAGTTTAAAAATTGCAATAAAATTAAAGTATAGAAAAATTAAAAAATGTTTGCAGTCACATTTCACATTCTTATAAATGTGAAAATCAAATTTAATAACTGTGCAATAAAAGTAAAATAAAGAAAAATTGAAAAAAATGTTTGTAGTCACGTTTCACATTGCTAAATGTGAAAATCAAGTTTAATAACTGCAATAACATTTTAAAAGAGTAACATTTTACATTTTTGTAGTCACGTTTTTACATTTTCTTAGTGTAAAAATCAAGATTAAAAACTGCAATAAAATTTAAATGTAGAAAAATTAAAAAATGTTTACAACCACATTTTCACATCGTTATAAATATGAAAATCAAGTTTAATAAAGTAAAATAAAGAAAAATTTAAAAAAAATGTTTGTAGTTGCATTTCACATTGCTAAATGTGAAAATGTGTCACTCTGGATATGTTAATCAGGACTGGGCGAGCGAGGCTGTTTATTTATCGCCGACACACAAAAAAAGAAAGACAGTAGCGCGGTGGCTGGGTGTTATTGAATATAAATATATGATGAGCGTGTAAAAAATGCATCATTTGGCCTTTAATATAGCGTCAGGTGAGCAGTGTACTTGACGAACATGGCGGAGGTGAGGGTGTCAGGAGAGAGAGAGGGGAGGTTTTATTGTAGCCCAGCCCTTCCGCTTAAGTGCACATGGCTGGGAGGAAGCCGGGACCTCCAGCTCTGACCTCTGCGCATGTATATTTAATAGGCCATCAGTTGGCCGGGGCAGCGCTCTGATCAGGATTCAGAGAGGGGCTTTGAACACCCCTGTGTATTCCTGAGCGTGCAGCCTCAAGCTGCTCTCCCCAGCTGTGTCAATCCCACGTTACAGCCGCTCCTCGCCGCCGCCGCCACACCGCCTAATGACTACGGCGAGAAGTGTGCGAGGGGTGCAGACAAACAAAACAAAACAAAAATATATAAAAAATAACATATCTAATGAGAGCTGTTAAAAGCTGAAATATTGCACCAGCTGGAGTCGGGGGGTTACGTCAGCGACGGCCGCCATAGCATGTTATGTCGCGCTTGATAATAACAAAAAGGCAATCACACGGCAGGCGCGCCTGCACGCCGCCGTAACGACAAGACGGCAAACAGAGAAGTGCCACTCCTGTGTCTTTTCTTCTAACAAGGTATCACTGCGATCAAGACGTGTGTGTGTGTGCGTGTGTGTGTGTGTGTGTGCGTGTAGCTTAACAAGGGCGGTTCATTTGACAGGCAATTAGTTTGCGGAGCCGCTATTGACAGGCACCGCGCTTGTGTTTGTTCAACAGCTCTGGGTGAGTTCCACGCTCCCCGGGCTACGTGACAAAGCACCTCCGACAGGGAGCTCCTGATCTCCGCCGGGGCTGGCGCGAGGGGAGGGGAGGGGGAGGTGTGACAGGCGAGCAAGGAGGGAGGGATGCAGCACCCACCAGGGTCTAATAGGGGGGTTGTGAGCGTCGCTACGTTGTGTTGTTTTCTGAAAAGGACCCGAGCCGCAACGTATGGGGGATAGCGCGGGAAGATGCGGAATAGAACCACGGCAAAACGCGGCTTTTATCCCACTGCTCGAATGCACAGGTGTCAAACTCAAGGCCCGGGGGCCGTACAAGGCCCGGGGGTCGTATCTGACCCGTCACATCATTTTATATGGCCCGCGGACGGATATGCATCAATAAAGTACCTTATCTTTTCGTACTACCGTATTTGTCCTTTCCCTTTTGACCAAAAAAACAAACATATATATGCACTAGGGTTTACCCTATAACAATATTTTGGTACTGGTACCGGTACCAAAATGTATTTCGATACTTTGATACTTTTCTAAATAAAGGGGACCACAAAAAATGACATTATTGGCTTTATTTGAACAAAAAATATTAGGGTACATGAAACATATGTTTATTATTGCAATTTAGTCCTTAAATAATATTAAATAATATTAATATTAATATCAAATAATATTAAATAATATTAGGGTACATGAAACATGTGTTTATTATTGCAATTTAGTCCTTAAATAATATTAAATAATATTAATATTATTATTAAATAATATTAATATTAATATTAAATAATATTAGGGTACATGAAACGTATGTTTATTATTTTAATTTTGTCATTAAATCATATTAAATAATATTAATATTAATATTAAATAATATTAATATTAAATAATATTAGGGTACATGAAACATATGTTTATTATTTTAATTTAGTCCTTAAATAATATTAAATAATATTAATATTAATATTAAATAATATTAGGGTACATGAAACATATGTTTATTATTTTAATTTAGTCATTAAATAATGTTAAATAATATTAATACTAAATAATATTAGGGTACATGAAACATATGTTTATTATTTTAATTTAGTCCTTAAATAATATTAAATAATATTAATAATAATATTAAATAATATTAGGGTACATGAAACATATGTTTATTATTTTAATTTAGTCATTAAATAATATTAATATTAAATAATATTAGGGTACATGAAACATATGTTTATTATTTTAATTTAGTCCTTAAATAATATTAAATAATATTAATATTAATATTAAATAATATTAGGGTACATGAAACATATGTTTATTATTGTAATTTAGTCCTTAAATAATATTAATATTAAATAATATTAAATAATATTAGGGTACATGAAACATATGTTTATTATTGTAATTTAGTCCTTAAATAATATTAATATTAAATAATATTAAATAATATTAGTGTAAATGAAACATATGTTTATTATTGCAATTTAGTCTTTAAATAAAATAGTGAACATACTAGACAACTTGTCTTTTAGTAGTAAGTAAACAAACAAAGACTCCTAATTAGTCTGCTGACGTATGCAGTAACATATTGTGTCATTTATACACTTATTATTTTGTCAACATTATAAAGGACAAGCTGTAAAAATGTATTGTTATTCTACTTGTTCATTTACTGTTAATATCTGCTTATTTTCTGTTTTAACATGTTCTATCTACACTTCTGTTAAAATGTAATAATCACTTATTCTTCTCTTCTTTGATACTTTACATTAGTTTTGGATGATACCACACATTTAGGTATCGAGCCGATACCAAGTAGTTACAGGATCATACATTGGTCATATTCAAAGTCCTCATGTGTCCAGGGACGTATTTCCTGACTTTATAAACATAATATAAATTAAATTGAAAAAAGTAATAATATTGATGTAATCATAGTAGTATCGACTAAATACACTCTTGTACTTGGTATCATTACAGTGGATGTCAGGTGTAGATCCACCCACTGCGTTTGTTTACATTCACGGGTGCTAGCTTGTTGTTAGCGGTGAGCTATTGTATCCTCCTACGATGTGTAGTGAAGCATGTTTAGCTATTCCTCGTCCTCCAGTGATAATGTACTTTTAAGAAACATACTTTATTTGCTGCCGTGGAGGTCAGGATTAGTGATTTAGAAGTAGCTAAAACACTGCGTGATGGACATTAGCCGCTAGCGAGCTAGCCATGTCTTAAAGCACCTCTTCCTGAGGGTGTTTCAGTGTTATAACTTCACCTTTATCTTTACTTTTTACACCAAAATGCGTCCGCTTTCCCTTTTCTGTCTACACACTGTGTCTGCTTGTAAGTACTCTGTGTGTGTGCGCTGCCGAACATGCTCCTCTGCTCGTAAAACCAGCAATTTTATGACATGAAAAAAAATGGGGTACTTTTTAGAGGCGGTATAGTACCGAATATGATTCATTAGTATCGTGGTACTATACTAGTAGCGGTATACCGTACAACCCTAATATGCACTGCATGAAATTGCATACCTTTTAAATGTTAATATTATGCAATATTGCAACAAATAATATATCACCATATATTTCCACACATTCTTATTTGTCAAAATAAAAAATAAACACTTCAATATCTGCTTGACTTATGGTTTTTAAAGCAAGTTATCCATCAAATTGTACACTGTAAAAAGGACAGTAGATATTACGTTAAAATGACAATGTTTGGTTTTTTTTTACAGGATATTCAATTGAAAACTGTAAATTTAAAAAAAACTCATGATTTTTAAACATGATTTTTACACTAAAAAAATGTAAAAATGTGCCTACAAAAATGTAAAATTGTACTTTATTATAATTTTATTGCACAGTTATTAAACAAAATTTTTCCTCTAAGAAATGTAAAAACGTGACTACAAAAATTTTAAATGTTACTTTTTGAAATTTTATTGCAGTATTAAACTACATTTTTCCTCTACGAAATGTAAAAACGTGACTACAAAAATGCAATAAAATTTACGGTAACAAACCGGCAGCTCCGTTGCCAGAATAAAAAAAATAATAATGTTTTTGTATTTGCAGTAATATGTTGAAAAAACTACCTTAAATTTTACGGTAAGCTGCCAGTATTTTACCATAAAATAACTCAAATGGTAAATAAACAGTGGGTACTGTTTTGCATCTACTGTAATAGAATGTTTTAAAAAATCTGTAGATTTTGCATGAAAAAAACGGCGACCAGAATTTTAATGTGAAATATACACTGCAAAAGTCAGTGTTCAAAAACGAGAAAAAAATATACAAAAATGAGGGGTATTTTACTTGAACTAAGCAAAATTATCTGCCAATAGAACAAGAAAATTCGGCTTGTCGAGACTTTCCAAAACAAGTCAAATGAGCTAACCTCAATGAACCCCAAAATATCTTAAAATAAGTATATTCTCACTAATAACAAGTGCACTTTTCTTGGTAGAAAAAAATGAGACCTTTTTGCTCAATGTGTTGAAAAATATTCTTAAATGAAGTAAATGCTAGTGCCGTTATCTTGACATAATGATATGCTTGAAGTAAGAAATTATTACTTTAAAAAAGCAGTTTTGTACTCGTGAGTGTTGATGACACAGCTTTATAGGATATTCAATTGAAAACTGTAAATTATATTAAACTATATTCTTGAACTCTAACTTATAATAATAAATCCCTATACAATATCCTACCCTAATACTAGGGATGTCCGATAATGGCTTTTTGCCGATATCCGATATTCCGATATTGTCCAACTCTTTAATTACCGATACCGATATCAACCGATACCGATATCAACCGATACCGATATCAACCGATACCGATATCAACCGATATATAAAGTCGTGGAATTAACACATTATTATGTCTAATTTGGACAACCAGGTATGGTGAAGATAAGGTACTTTTAAAAAAAAATTATAAAATAAAACCAAGATAAATAAATTAAAAACATTTTCTTGAATAAAAAAGAAAGAAAAACAGTTACATAGAAACTAGTAATGAATAAAAATGAGTAAAATTAACTGTTAAAGGTTAGTACTATTAGTGGAGCAGCAGCACGCACAATCATGTGTGCTTACGGACTGTATCCCTTGCAGACTGTATTGATATATATTGATATATAATGTAGGAACCAGAATATTAATAACAGAAAGAAACAACCTTTTTGTGTGAATGAGGAGGGAGGTTTTTTGGGTTGGTGCATTAATTGTAAGTGTATCTTGTGTTTTTTATGTATGTAAAAAAAAAAAAAAAAAAAAACGATACCGATAATAAAAAAAACGATACCGATAATTTCCGATATTACATTTTGAAGCATTTATTGTCATCCCTACCTAATACCCTACTGTGCAATATTACCCTTCGAGTGCAACAAATGTTATTTATTACTCCGGTACTCTTGTTCTGTATATTGTACAGTATTTTGTATTTCTATAGTGTTTTGTATATTGTACAGGATTGCTTATTATTTTTATTGGATAGCAGTCTGTTTATTTCAATTGTTAGTTTTTTCTTACCTCTTGTGTAATTTCTTTTTACCCCATACTTGTTCCCACTACCGCACCTTAAATTGGAGTCCTTAATCTCGTTATATGCAAATATAATGACAATAAGGTCCATTCTATTCCATTCTTCTATTCTAGTTACAGCATGTTTTACTCAATATAGGTCATCAAATCTCAGCAACAAGCTGTAATATCTTACGGAGATCATTTAGGACCAAAACACTTAAAACAAGTAAAACACTCTAACATAGTGAGAAGAATGATCTTATCAGACAGAAAATAAGCAAATATCAGCCTTATTTGAGATATTTCATCTTACTTAGATTGCAGTTTGTGCAGTGTACAGATTTGTGCCGGTAAAAAAATATATTTAATTATAAAATGCATAGGCAAATTGGTGAATGATTCCGTGCTAAAAGCGGCCCTCTGATGGCAGATGTGGACTCTGACACGCCGGCTCTAATGCAAACGCTCCATCCCTCGTTTGAGTTGCAAGCCGTTTGGTCTGCAGAGCGCCAATCAATATCATTATTTTCACAGAGGATCGAAGCGCCTTCACCGAGTTAATGGGGGATTGAGGTGGTAAACGTTTACCCTCTCGCTGTCAGCAAAGCACTGGTCCATAGTGGGGGGCCCCCGCGTGACAGCCACGCTGCGGACACACTGTGTGGACATGTCGTGTGCGGCCCAGACCGGCTGCATGGACTGTCAAGCGCCTGCCATGCCCTACATGGACCAACATATCAGCCACTTGAGCTGGAGCAGCAGCCTGTGTGTGTGTGTGTGTGTGTGTGTGTGTGTGTGTGTGTGTGTGTGTGTGTGTGTGTGTGTGTGTGTGTGTGTGTGTGTGTGTGTGTGTGTGTGTGTGTGTGTGTGTGTGTGTGTGTGTGTGTGTTGTAAGTGCATGTGTCTGTCTGTGTATGTGTGCATGTGTGTGTGCGGAAACGCGGTTGTTGACAACAGGGTCCATTTTTAATGCCGCTTTCAAGAAAACTGGGACATTTCCGACATTCAACGGTCCACTGGAACTCATCACCCCTCCCAATAGTAGTCTGAGGTCACGCAACATGGCCGCCTTTCAACGCCAAGCACAAAAAAACGCTCGCCTCGTTCTAATTTTAAAAACAACTCTCGTAAAATGATGGAATTAATTTGTTCCAGGCTGGAAGTGTCAACGGCACACTACCCTTATTAAGCAGGCAGGCACATTTTGTGGTCACCTTTTTTACATTTCTTAGAGGAAAAATGTAGTTTAATAAGTGTGCAATAAATAAAAAGATTTTTTACATTTTTGTAGTCACGTTTGTACATTTTCTTGGTGTAAAAATCAAGTTTAAAAACTGCAATAAAATTTAAATTAAAAAAAAATTAAAAAATGTTTGTAGTCACATTTTCACATTGTTGTAAATGTGAAAATCAAGTTTAATTGTGCAATAAAAATTTTAAAAAGTAAAATTGTACATTTTTGTAGTCATGTTTTTTACATGTTTTTAGTGTGAAAATCAAGTTTAAAAACTGCAATAAAATTAAAATAAAGAAAAATTAAAAAATGTTTGCAGTCACATTTTGACATTGTTATAAATGTGAAAATCAAGTTTAATAACTGTGCAATAAAAATTTTTTTTAAAAAGTACAATTTTACATTTTTGTAGTCACATTTTTACATTTTCTTAGAGGGAAAATGTAGTTTAATAACTGTGCAATTAAAATTTAAAAAATAAGTACAATTTTACATTTTTGTAGTCACGTTTGTACATTTTCTTAGTGTAAAAATCAAGTTTAAAAACTGCAATAAAATAAAATTAAAAATAAATGTAAAAATGTTTGTAGTCACATTTTCAGATTGTTATACATGTGAAAATCAAGTTTAATAACTGTGCAATAAAAATTTTGAAAAGTAAAATTTTACATTTTTGTAGTCACGTTTTTACATGTTCTTAGTGGGACAATCAAGTTTAAAAACTGCAATAAAATTAAAATAAAAAACAATTAAAAAATGTTTGCAGTCACATTTTGACATTGTTATAAATGTGAAAATCAAGTTTAATAACTGTGCAATACATTTTTTTTTAAAAAAGTAAAATTTTACATTTTTGTAGTCACATTTTTACATTTTCTTAGAGGAAAAATTTAGTTTAATAACTGTGCAATTAAAATTAAAAAAATAAGTACAATTTTACATTTTTGTAGTCACGTTTGTACATTTTCTTAGTGTAAAAATCAAGTTTAAAAACTGCAATAAAATTAAATTAAAAATAAATTTAAAAATGTTTGTAGTCACATTTTCACATTGTTATACATGTGAAAATCAAGTTTAATAACTGTGCAATAAAAATTTTAACAAGTAAAATTTTACATTTTTGTAGTCACGTTTTTACATGTTCTTAGTGTGAAAATCAAGTTTAAAAACTGCAATAAAATTAAAATAAAGAAAAATTAAAAAATGCTTGCAGACACATTTTGACATTGTTATGAATGTGAAAATCAAGTTTAATAACTGTGCAATAAAATGTTTTTAAAAAAGTAAAATTTTACATTTTTGTAGTCACATTTTTACATTTTCTTAGAGGGAAAATGTAGTTTAATAAGTGTGCAATTACAATTAAAAAAATAAGTACAATTTTACATTTTTGTAGTCACGTTTGTACATTTTCTTAGTGTGAAAATCAAATTTAAAAACTGCAATAAAATTAAAATAAAGAAATATTAAAAAATGTTTGCAGTCACATTTTGACATTGTTATAAATGTGAAAATCAAGTTTAATTGTGCAATAAAAAATTTTAAAAGTAAAATTTTACATTTTTGTAGTCATATTTTTACATGTTTTTAGTGTGAAAATCAAGTTTAAAAACTGCAATAAAATTAAAATAAAGAACAATTAAAAAATGTTTGCAGTCACATTTTGACATTGTTATAAATGTGAAAATGAAGTTTAATAACTGTCCAATAAAATTTAAGAAAAAGTCAAATTTTACAATTTTTGTAGTCACGCTTTTACATTTTCTTAGTGTAAAAATCAAGTTTAAAAACTGCAATAAAATTAAAATAAAGAAAAATTAAAAAATGTTTGCAGTCACATTTTGACATTGTTATAAATGTGAAAATAAAGTTTAATAACTGCAATAAAAAAATTTAAAAAAAGGAAAATTTTACATTTTTGTAGTCACATTTTCACATTTTCTTAGTGTATAAATCAAGTTTAAAAACTGCAATAAAATTAAAATAACAAACAATTAAAAAATGTTTGTAGTCACATTTTCACATTGTTATAAATGTGAAAATCAAGTTTAATAACTGTGCAATAAAAATTTTAAAAAGTTACATTTTACATTTTTGTAGTCATGTTTTTACATTTTCTTAGTGTAAATATCAAGTTTAATAATTGCAATAAAATTTAAATTATAAACAATTTAAAAATGTTTATAGTCACATTTTTACATGGTTATAAATGTGAAAATTAAGTTTAACAGCTGTGCAATACAATTTTTAAAAAGTAAAATTTTTAAAAAGTAAAATTTTACATTTTTGTAGTAATGTTTTGTACATTTTCTTAGTGTAAAAATCAAGTTTAAAAACTGCAATAAAATTAAAATTTAAAAAAAAAAAGGTTTGTAGTCACATTTTGACATCCTTATAAATGTGAAAATCAAGTTTAATAACAGCATTAAAATTTTAAAAAATTATATTTTTGTAGTCACGTTTTTACATTTTCTTAGTGTAAAAACCAAGTTTAAAAACTGCAATACAATTAAAATAAAGAAAAATAAAAAAATGTTTGTGGTCACATTTTCACATCGTTATAAATGTGAAAATCGAGTTTAATAACTGTGCAATAAAATAAATAAAAAAGTAAAATGTTACATTTTTGTAGCCACGTTTTTACATTTCTTAGAGGAAGAATCAAGTTTAAAAACTGCAATAAAATTAAAATAAAACAAAATAAAAAAAATGTTTATAGTCACATTTTCACATTGTTATAAATGTGAAAATCAAGTTTAATAACTGTGCAATACAATTTTTTAAAAAAAGTAAAATGTTACATTTTTGTAGTCACGTTTTTACATTTTCTATGGAGAGAATGCCAAAAGTGTGAAAAGCAGTAATCAGAGCAAAGGGTGGCTATTTTGAAGAAACTAAAAGATATATTCAGTTATTTCACCTTTTGTTGTTAAGTCCATAACTCCACATGTGTTCATTCGTAGTTTAGATGTGACAATCTACAATGTAAATAGTCATGAACATAAAGAAAACACATCGAAGGTGTGTCCAGACTTTTGGCCTGTACTGTATATATACATTGTATATATATATATATATATATATATATATATATATATATATATATATATATATATATATATATATATATATATATATATACTGTATATATATATATAATCATATGTTCATATTGTTTGTCCCTGATTCTTGCTTTGTAGTGACGCTAGCTCAAAGTTAAAGTTGTTCTCAGCGGCATGTTTCCAATTTCCCAGCAGCCTGGAAGGCAGCACAAGTGAATGTGATCCATCAAGAAGTGAAACAATATTTCGGTCAGCGCTCGCTGTCAGGCGTGGTATAGATCAGCTGCTCGTTTTGTTTTTTCTCTCCCTGCAGCTGGCAACAGCCACACAACTTCTCCGCTACGGCAGCATATGCTAAATAGCTCTTGGAGTGCGCAGATGCGTGGCCGTAAAATACTTCTCCTGTCTGCGTATCTGCATCTCCCAGATGGGGTCCCGGGCTGTGCCAAACTGCATCTCATCAGCCGCCGTGAACTATGGCATCACCATCACCTGACCGCCACCCGACTGTCTCGCCTTGGCACGGCGGCCTGCGTCGCCGTGTCACCGCCGGCTGGTGAAACTTCTTGCAGACGACTAATCAGGCGGGCTGATTTGTGGGTGTGACGACACGGAGAGACTTCCCAGCAGGCACAAGACATTGAAACAACGCTGAGAACTTGTTGGAGGAAGTCCTGCCATGAGCAACTCAAACACAACGTTGAAACAACATGCTCTTTACAACGTTTATTCAATGTCAGGTTGGGACGTTGATTTGACGTTGATATTTGGTCATTTCCCAACCAAGAGTCTGCAACTCAAACATAACGTTGAAACAACATTATTTTTGACGACATTTAATCAATGTCAGGTTGTGACGTTGATTTGACCATTGAACTTTGGTCATTTTTTAACCAATATTCTACAACACAAATACAACATCTAAACAACATTCTTTTTAACAACGTTTAATCAATGTCGGGTTGTGACGTGGATTTGACCATTGATATTTGGTCATTTCCCAACCAAGAGTCTGCAACTCAAACATAGCGTTGAAACAACATACTTTTTAACGACATTTATTCAATGTCAGGTTCTGATGTGGTTTTGACCATTGAACTTCGGTCATTTCCCGACCAATATTCCACAACACAAATACAACGTTGAAACAACATGCTTTTTGACAACGTTCAATCAATGTCGGGTTCTGACGTTGATTTGACCATTGAAATTTGGTGATTTTTCGACCAATATTTAACAACACAAATACAACGTTGAAACAACATACTTTTTGACGTTTAATCAATGTCGGGTTCTGACGTTATTTGACCATTGAAATTTGGTCATTTTCCAACCAATATTCCACAACACAAATACAACGTCGAAACATGTTTTTTGCAACGTTTAATCAATGTCGGGTTCTGACGTTGATTTGACCATTGAATTTTGGTCAATTCCCAACCAATATTCCACAACACAAATACAACGTTGAAATAACATACTTTTTGACAACGTTTAATCAATGTTGGGTTGTGAAGTTGATTTGAACATTGCATTTTGGTCATTTCCCAACCAATATTCCACAACACAAATACTACGTGGAAACATGTTTTTTGCAACGTTTAATCAATGTTGGGTTTTGACGTTGATTTGACCGTTGAATTTTGGTCATTTCCCAACCAATATTCCACAACAGAAATACAACGTTGAAACAACATACTTTTTGACAACGTTTAATCAATGTCAGGTTGTGACGTTGATTCGACCATTGAATTTTGGTCATTTCCCAACCAATATTCTACAACACAAATACTACGTGGAAACATGTTTTTTGCAACGTTTAATCAATGTTGGGTTGTGAAGTTGATTTGAACATTGCATTTTGGTCATTTCCCAACCAATATTCCACAACACAAATACTACGTGGAAACATGTTTTTTGCAACGTTTAATCAATGTTGGGTTTTGACGTTGATTTGACCGTTGAATTTTGGTCATTTCCCAACCAATATTCCACAACAGAAATACAACGTTGAAACAACATACTTTTTGCAACGTTTAATCAATGTCGGGTTCTGACGTTGATTTGACCGTTGAATTTTGGTCATTTCCCAACCAATATTCCACAACACAAATACTACGTCGAAACATGTTTTTTGCAACGTTTAATCAATGTCGGGTTCTGACGTGGATTTGACCATTGAAATTTGGTCATTTTTCGACCAATATTCCACAACACAAATACAACGCTGAAGCAACATACCTTTTGACAACGTTCAACCAATGTTGGGTTCTGACGTTGATTGGACCATTGAATTTTGGGCATTTGCCAACCAATATTCCACAACACAAATACAACATTGAAACAACATACTTTTTAACGTCTAATCAATGTCGGGTTCCGACGTTAATTTGACCATTGAATTTTGGTCATTTCCCAACCAATATTCCACAACACAAATACTACGCCGAAACATGTTTTTTGCAACGTTTAATCAATGTCGGGTTCTGACGTTGATTTGACCGTTGAATTTTGGTCATTTCCCAACCAATATTCCACAACACAAACACAACGTTGAAACAACATACTTTTTGACAACATTTAATCAATGTCGGGTTCTGCCGTTGATTTGACCATTGAAATTTGGTCATTTTCGAACCAAATATTCTACAACACAAATACAACGTCGAAACATGTTTTTTGCAACGTTTAATCAATGTCGGGTTCTGACGTGGATTTGACCGTTGAAATTTGGTCATTTCCCGACCAATATTCTACAACACAAATACAACGTTGAAACAACATGCTTTTTGACAACGTTTAATCAATGTCGAGTTCTGACGTTAATTTGACCATTGAAATTTGGTCATTTCCCAACCAATATTCCACAACACAAATACAACGTTGAAACAACATACTTTTTGACAACGTTTAATCAATATCAGGTTGTGACGTTGATTCGACCATTGAATTTTGGTAATTTCCCAACCAATATTCCACAACACAAATACTACGTCGAAACATGTTTTTTGCAACGTTTAATCAATGTCGGGTTCTGACGTTGATTTGACCATTGAAATTTGGTCATTTTTCGACCAATATTCCACAACACAAATACAACGTTGAAACAACATACTTTTTAACAACATTTAATCAATGTCGAGTTGTGACGTTGATTCGACCATTGAATTTTGGTAATTTCCCAACCAATATTCCACAACACAAATACTACGTCGAAACATGTTTTTTGCAACATTTAATCAATGTCGGGTTCTGACGTTGATTCGACCGTTGAATTTTGGTCATTTCCCAACCAATATTCCACAACACAAATACAACGTTGAAATAACATACTTTTTGACAACGTTCAATCAATGTCGGGTTGTGAAGTTGATTTGAAAATTGAATTTAGGTCATTTTTCAACCAATATTCTACAACACAAATACTACGTCGAAACATGTTTTTTGCAACGTTTAATCAATGTCGGGTTCTGACGTGGATTTGACCATTGCATTTTGGTCATTTTTCGACCAATATTCCACAACACAAATACAACGTTGAAACAACATACTTTTTGACAACATTTAATCAATGTCGGGTTCTGACGTTGATTTGACCATTGAAATTTGGTCATTTTCCAACCAATATTCCACAACACAAATACAACGTCGAAACATGTTTTTTGCAACGTTTAATCAATGTCGGGTTCTGACGTTGATTTGACCGTTAAATTTTGGTAATTTCACAACCAATATTCCACAACACAAATACAATGTCTAAACAACATACTTTTTGACAACGTTCAATCAATGTCGGGTTCTGACGTTGATTTGACCATTGAAATTTGGTAATTTCCCGACCAATATTCTACAATTCAAATATAACGTTGAAACAACATGCTTATTGACGTTTAACCAATGTCGGGTTCTGACGTTGATTTGACTATTGAAATTTGGTCATTTTCCAACCAATATTCCACAACACAAATACAACGTCGAAACATGTTTTTTGCAACGTTTAATCAATGTCGGGTTCTGAAGTTGATTTGACCGTTAAATTTTGGTAATTTCACAACCAATATTCTACAACACAAATACAACGTCTAAACAACATACTTTTTGACAACGTTCAATCAATGTCGGGTTCTGACGTTGATTTGACCATTGAAATTTGGTAATTTCCAGACCAATATTCTACAACAAAAATATAACGTTGAAACAACATGCTTATTGACGTTTAATCAATGTCGGGTTCTGACGTTGATTTGACCATTGAATTTTGGTCATTTTTCAACCAATATTCCACAACACAAATACTACGTCGAAACATGTTTTTGCAACGTTTAATCAATGTCGGGTTCTGACGTTGATTCGACCGTTGCATTTTGGTCATTTCCCAACCAATATTCCACAACACAAATACAACGTTGAAACAACATACTTTTTGCAACGTTTAATCAATGTCGGGTTCTGACGTTAATTTGACCGTTGAATTTTGGTCATTTCCCAACCAATATTCCACAACACAAATACTACGTCGAAACATGTTTTTTGCAACGTTTAATCAATGTCGGGTTCTGACGTGGATTTGACCATTGAAATTTGGTCATTTCCCAACCAATATTCCACAACACAAATACAACGTTGAAACAACATACTTTTTGCAACGTTTAATCAATGTCGGGTTCTGACGTTAATTTGACCGTTGAATTTTGGTCATTTCCCAACCAATATTCCACAACACAAATACTACGTCGAAACATACTTTTTGCAACGTTTAATCAATGTCGGGTTCTGACGTTAATTTGACCGTTGAATTTTGGTCATTTCCCAACCAATATTCCACAACACAAATACTACGTCGAAACATGTTTTTTGCAACGTTTAATCAATGTCGGGTTCTGACGTTGATTTGACCATTGAATTTTGGTCATTTGCCAACCAATGTTCCACAACACAAATACAACGTTGAAACAACATACTTTTTAACGTCTAATCAATGTCGGGTTCCGACGTTAATTTGACCATTGAATTTTGGTCATTTCCCAACCAATATTCCACAACACAAATACTACGTCAAAACATGTTTTTTGCAACGTTTAATCAATGTCAGGTTCTGACGTTGATTTGACCATTGAATTTTGGTCATTTCCCAACCAATATTCCACAACACAAACACAACGTTGAAACAACATACTTTTTGACAACATTTAATCAATGTCAGGTTCTGACGTTGATTTGACCATTGAAATTTGGTCATTTCCCGACCAATATTCTACAACACAAATACAACGTTGAAACAACATACTTTTTGACGTTTAATCAATGTCGGGTTGTGACGTTGATTCGACCATTGAATTTTGGTCATTTTTCAACTAATATTCTACAACACAAATACGACCTTTAAACAACATACTTTTTGACATTTAATCAATGTCGGGTTGTGACGTTGATTTGACCATTGAATTTTGGTCATTTTTCAACCATTATTCCACAACACAAATACTACGTCGAAACATGTTTTTTGCAACGTTTAATCAATGTCGGGTTCTGACGTTGATTTGACCGTTGAATTTTGGTCATTTCCCAACCAATATTCCACAACACAAATACAACGTTGAAACAACATACTTTTTGACAACGTTTAATCAATGTCAGGTTGTGACGTTGATTCGACCATTGAATTTTGGTCATTTCCCAACCAATATTCCACAACACAAATACTACGTGGAAACATGTTTTTTGCAACGTTTAATCAATGTCGGGTTCTGACGTTGATTCGACCGTTGAATTTTGGTCATTTCCCAACCAATATTCCACAACACAAATACAACGTTGAAACAACATACTTTTTGCAACGTTTAATCAATGTCGGGTTCTGACGTTGATTTGACCGTTGAATTTTGGTCATTTCCCAACCAATATTCCACAACACAAATACTACGTGGAAACATGTTTTTTGCAACGTTTAATCAATGTCGGGTTCTGACGTGGATTTGACCATTGAAATTTGGTCATTTTTCGACCAATATTCCACAACACAAATACAACGTTGAAACAACATACCTTTTGACAACGTTTAATCAATGTCGGGTTCTGACGTGGATTTGACCATTGAAATTTGGTCATTTTTCAACCAATATTCCACAACACAAATACAACGTTGAAACAACATACTTTTTGACAACATTTAATCAATGTCAGGTTCTGACGTTGATTTGACCATTGAAATTTGGTCCTTTTCGAACCAAATATTCTACAACACAAATACAACGTTGAAACAACATACTTTTTGACAACGTTTAATCAATGTCGGGTTCTGACGTTGATTTGACCATTGAAATTTGGTCCTTTTCGAACCAAATATTCTACAACACAAATACAACGTCGAAACATGTTTTTTGCAACGTTTAATCAATGTCGGGTTTTGACGTTGATTTGACCGTTGAATTTTGGTCATTTCCCAACCAACAGCGTGCATCCAAGGTTGGACACCAACGTCGTCTCAATTTACAAATACAACTACTTTGTGACGCACGTATAATCAACGTTGTATCAACGTCGTACGCCTGCCGGCTTCATGCGAAGTTGACTGATGACTTATCGGTTTCCGCCCTGTTTTAATCGCCGCGGGGGCCCCCCGAGCCAAAAAAGAATCTCGGAGGATTCCGGAGAGCTCTTTCCTCCCGCCGTTCAGCGGAATGGAATTTGCTCTCCGCGAGCTGCCTCGCGTCATCCGAGGCGTCCTTCGCAAGTTTTCGGGGGGCGGGGGCCCTAATTCGAACCACATGGAGGCCGACGTCCGGCCATTGGCTGCTCGGGGATGGGAACCGCCGTGTCTTGGTGGAAAAGGACAACAAACAGGTCTAAGTAGGAGCCACAACGTAGCACATAAACATGCACTATGCAAACATACACACGCTAACACATGGCCTGTTTGCTTATGCCTCCTGTCCTCGCATATATTCTCTCCTTTTTTTCCTATTTCCACACGCCGGTCCCGACTGAGTGTGCGGCGCTGCACTCCATTTATGAATTATCTGACATATTTCCCGCTATTTTTCTGACAGCTGTACTCAGAGGAAATTTCAAGGCACCTTTCTCCTGGCATGTCGAAATATCAATATTTGAATAAATTGCAGATTTGGATCTCTTTACATGGATGCTCTCCAGCAAGCGGTGGAGTGTGTGTGTGTGTGTGTGTGTGTGTGTGTGTGTGTGTGTGTGTGTGTGTGTGTGTGTGTGTGTGTGTGTGTGTGTGTGTGTGTGTGTGTGTGTGTGTGTGTGTGTGTGTTTGTAGCGAGTGACGGGAAGGGGTTTGTTTCATTCTGTTACCACGGTCTTATCCCCCCGAGCCCGCAGGCAGGAATCTGTATGCGGCATTTCATTAGGAGCCAGCTGAAGTGAGTGACATGTGAAGCGCGCCTCGCCGTCGACCTGATGAAGTTTACTTCTCTCAGACGACAAAAAAGCCACTTTGTAGACCCGACCTTTGCACACAAATAAGCAGCGGAAGAAGCAATAATAGAAGAATCACGACTGTTGTTCCCGGCAATGACAGGCCTATCTGTAAACAAATATTTCACTTGCGGGAGAAAAATGTGCGCTTCAGAGCCTTTCCTCCGCCTCCAAAGCGGATGCGGCTCGATAGAACTCTGACAGCGTTCGCCTGGATTTGAAAGCTGACAAGAGGCGGGGAACGAGGAAGGTTTGTCACCTGCAGAAAGTCGGGCGAGCGAGAGGACCTCGACAGAAAGCCGGGTGTTGAGCTTTCCTCCGGATCCGGAATGATTTCCCCACCCGGGGGGGTGGGGGGGGGGGGAGAAAGATCCTGCATGAGGTCATGAGAAGTTACAAGCTGAGCGCATGAACATGCTAAATGTGATTTTCCATGTTGAATTTAAATTGCTGCCAAATGCGCAATCTGGATCGCGTCGGAGCGAAACCCGACTGTGACCCCCAGACCTCGGCCCGCTCACGCCCTGTAAAAGACACGTTTTTTTTTTATTTCCGCTGACATCTATCCATCACTGGAGGACTTCCATGTGGCCAGAAATATGCACTGGGAAGCCAGTTAGCGTATTATTCGGACTATAAGGCGCACTTACACAAAAATGTACAAAAACGGACTTGCTTCAGCAGCACAAAACTGGTGGTGTAGTTGTAGGAGATGTCTCAAAACTAGGGATGTCCGATAATGGCTTTTTTGCCGATATCCGATGTTCCGATATTGTCCAACTCTTAATTACCGATACCGATATCAACCGATACCGATATATACAGTCGTGAAATTAACACATTATTATGCCTAATTTGGACAACCAGGTATGGTGAAGATAAGGTCCATTTTCTTGAATAAAAAAGAAAGTAAAACAATATAAAAACGGTTACATAGAAACTAGTAATGAATGAAATAGAGTCAAATGAACCGTTAAAGGTTAGTACTATTAGTGGAGCAGCAGCACCCACAATCATGTGTGCTTACGGACTGTATCCCTTGCAGACTGTATTGATATATATTGATATATAATGCAGGAACCAGGGGCCGTACTTATCAAGCTTCTTAGAGTGCCATTTTACACTTAAGTCCTGAGAATTTGCGAAATTTAGTCCTACTCTCAAACTTAAGAATAAAAGCTTTTTATCAACGTTCTTAAGTCTAAGAATCACTCCTACTCTCCACGATATTTAAGAGACCTTCAGAGGTGTCTTAAGTGGTTAGGAGTTGCCAGCAGGAGATGGCACTGAGGCGAGAGAGACATGCGCGAATGTTCAGGGAACGGAACAATGTTTTTGTTTTTTTTTGATGACGAGCAGCTGATCAAACGGTATCGTTTAGACAGAGCGGATATTATTTTTGTCACAGATTTAATGCTTTTCGATTCCTTGTTGATTTCTGCATGTGGCTGCAGTGGGCTCGTATACATAGAGCCACCCACACCAGTTTCAAATGAGTTGCCTAATTAATGAATTGGAAAGAAAATGTTATGACAGTAGCGTATGTGTGTGGCCGTGAGGTGAGTGACGTCAGTGAGTGTGTGGGCGATAGAAGAGAGGGAGCGGTAGCGTGAGTGCCGGCGGGGACTAGTTTGTTTTGTATTATTTTGTAGTTTATTGTCAAAATATACACTCCCATTGTCCACTTAAATATTTCCAAGATATTTCTTTATTCTTAGACAACGGATTCCCTTCCGTGATTGGTCATTTCTATGGACACAGAAATGACGTCACCTAAAATTCCGTTTACGGCACATAGTAATGTCGTAATTCAGCTCTGAGTGTGACACTTAAGATTCAGTCCTACACTTTGCTGAAAGTGTGAGTAAGACGCTTGATAACTAACTTTTAAGTGCAGCTTTCAGCGAAGAATTTATTTACTCTTAAGTCAACTCTTAGCAGACTTCTTAGGAGTAATTCTAAGAAGCTTGATAAGTACGGCCCCAGAATATTAATAACAGAAAGAAACAACCCTTTTGTGTGAATGAGTGTGAATGGGGGTGGGGAGGTTTTTTGGGTTGGTGCACTAATTGTAAGTGTATCTTGTGTTTTTTATGTTGATTTAATTAAAAAAAACAAAAAAAAAACATACCGATAATTAAAAAAAACATACCGATAATTTCCGATATTACATTTTAAAGCATTTATCGGCTCTACTCTACTCAAAACCTCATCAGGAGTCCCGAAAAAAACAGAAAATGGCAGAAAATGCATATTTTAACTTTTTACCGCTAAAATCATCCTTATACAAAACTGTAAAAATATGGACTTGCTTCAGCAGCACAATATTGGTGGTGTAGTTGTAGGAGATGTCTCAAAACCTCATCAGGAGTCCCGAAAAAAACAGAAAATGGCAGAAAATGCATATTTTTGGAAAACTTTTTTTCGCTAAAATGTCGTAAGGGGGGGACCCTTACACAAAAATGTAAAAAACAGACTTGCTTCAGCAGCACAATATTGGTGGTGTAGTTATAGATGTCTCAAAACGTCATCAGGAGTCGAAAATGTCAGAAAATGCATATTTTTGTAAAACTTTTTTTCGCTAAAATGTCATTTAAAAAAATGTAAAAAAAACGGACTTGCTTCAGCAGCACAAAACTGGTGGTGTAGTTGTAGGAGATGTCTTAAAACCTCATCAGGAGTCCCGAAAATGGCAGAAAATGCATATTTTTGGAAAACTTTTTTTCGTTAAAATGTCGTAAGGGGGGACCCTTACACAAAAATGTAAAAAACGGGTTTGCTTCAGCAGCACAATATTGGTGGTGTAGTTGTAAGAGATGTCTCAAAACGTTAGGAGTTCCGACAAAAACCCAAAAATGGCAGAAAATGAAAATTTTTGGAAAACTTTTTTTCGCTAAAATGTCTTACACAAAAAAATTTTAAACGGATTTGCTTCAGCAGCACAATACTGGTCCTGTAGTTGTAGGAGATGTCTCAAAACATCATCAGGAGTCCCGAAAAAACCCGAAAATGGCAGAAAATGAAAATTTTTGGAAAACTTTTTTTCGCTAAAATGTCTTACACAAAATTGTTTTAAACGGATTTGCTTCAGCAGCACAATATTGGTGGTGTAGTTTGTAAAGTTCTATATTTTCAATGGAACATAAACATTTCTGGCGTTGTTTACTTGAGTCATATTGCCATCATAGTGCAGTCTACATGTATCTCTTATGTTTGACTGCCATCTACTATACCAAATAAAATAGCTTCGAGGTGGGTAAGCGAAACCAGAATTAATCCGTACTGGGTTATAAGGCGCTCTGTCGAGTTTTGAGAAAAAATGTTTGAAGTGTGCCTTATAGTCCGGAAAATACAGTAATTCACCCACGGAACTTTAGTTACTAGAGGGTTCCGGTCGGACGGTTTTTCACGGGACACATTTCCGGTGTGCCGTTTGAGCGCCGTTTGTAATGTTCTATATTTTCAATGGAACATAAAATTTTTTGGCGTTGTTTACTTGAGTCATATTGCCATCATAGTGCAGTCTACACGTATCTCTTGTGTTTGACTGCCATCTACTATACCAAATAAAATAGCTTCGAGGTGGGTAAGCGAAACCAGAATTAATCCGTACTGGGTTAGAAGGCGCATTGTCGAGTTTTGAGAAAAAATGTTTGAAGTGTGCCTTATAGTCCGGAAAATACAGTAATTCACCCACGGAACTTTAGTTACTAGAGGGTTCCGGTCGGACGGTTTTTCACGGGACACATTTCCGGTGTGCCGTTTGAGCGCCGTTTGTAAAGTTCTACGCATAAACATTTCTGGCGTTGTTTACTTGAGTCATATTGCCATCATAGTGCAGTCTACACATATCTCTTATGTTTGACTGCCATCTACTATACCAAATAAAATAGCTTTGAGGTGGGTAAGCAAAACCAGAATTAATCCGTACTGGGTTATAAGGCGCATTGTCGAGTTTTGAAAAAAAAAAAATGTAGGTGCGCCTTATAGTCCGGAAAATATGGTAATTCACCCACGGAACTTTAGTTACTAGAGGGTTCCGGTCGGACGGTTTTTCACGGGACACATTTCCGGTGTGCCATTTGAGCGCCGTTTGTAAAGTTCTACACATAAACATTTCTGGCGTTGTTTACTTGAGTCCTATTGCCATCATAGTGCAGTCTACACGTATCTCTTATGTTTGACTGCCATCTACTATACCAAATAAAATAGCTTCGAGGTGGGTAAGCGAAACCAGAATTAATCCGTACTGGGTTATAAGGCGCATTGTCGAGTTTTGAAAAAAAAAAATGTAGGTGCGCCTTATAGTCCGGAAAATATGGTAATTCACCCACGGAACTTTAGTTACTAGAGGGTTCCGGTCGGACGGTTTTTCACGGGACACATTTCCGGTGTGCCATTTGAGCGCCGTTTGTAAAGTTCTACGCATAAACATTTCTGGCGTTGTTTACTTGAGTCATATTGCCATCATAGTGCAGTCTACACGTATCTCTTATTTTTGACTGCCATCTACTATACCAAATAAAATAGCTTCGAGGTGGGTAAGCAAAACCAGAATTAATCCATACTGGGTTATAAGGCGCATTGTCGAGTTTTGAAAAAAAAAAAATGTAGGTGCGCCTTATAGTCCGGAAAATATGGTAATTCACCCACGGAACTTTAGTTACTAGAGGGTTCCGGTCGGACGGTTTTTCACGGGACACATTTCCGGTGTGCCATTTGAGCGCCGTTTGTAAAGTTCTACACATAAACATTTCTGGCGTTGTTTACTTGAGTCATATTGCCATCATAGTGCAGTCTACACGTATCTCTTATGTTTGACTGCCATCTACTATACCAAATAAAATAGCTTCGAGGTGGGTAAGCGAAACCAGAATTAATCCGTACTTGGTTATAAGGCGCATTGTCGAGTTTTGAAAAAAAAAAATGTAGGTGCGCCTTATAGTCCGGAAAATATGGTAAATCACCCATGGAACTTTAGTTATTAGAGGGTTACGGTCGGACGGTTTTTGACAGGACACATTTCCGGTGTTGTTGCTTTATTGAGCCACAGATAAAAAGATGCTTTTTCTAGTTTTATATTTACTGTACATATTTTGTATACCTATCCATTTTTTCTACCGCTTGTCCTTCTCGTGATTGCGTGGAGTGCTGGAGCCTATCTCAGCTGCATTCGGGTGGAAGGTGAAGTACACCCTGGACAAGTCGCCACCTCATATTATTCATATAAATGATGAATTGCATTTATTTCTGAGCAGCTACGAGCTTTCTAAGTGACTTCTCATCACACTTCAACTATTCTTAAAAAAAAAACACACAATTTGCTGCGTTAAAGTTTCCTTGTCACTTTTGAGGAGGAAAAATTCCACGGTGGTTTTAATTTTGTGGAAAAATATGTAAGCTGCCATGAAGAAATACGCGCTAATTTGACAAGAAGAAGCAAAAGTGTAGACAGGAGGTTAGTTGCACCCAAACAAAAGAAAACCTAGAAGAGCCACAGCGCTCTTCTTATCTTTGGGAGGTGACGGGTGTGCAGTGCGAGGACTGGGGTGGGGGGGCGGGGGGACTAGTGTTAGTCCAGCGCGTACAAATGGTGCATTGTGCTTAAGCGGTGATGAATACGCCGCCGCTGTACAGCAGGTCAATGTCAAGCATCCATAACACTCAGCGTGGTGGTCCTAAAGCTGCCACTGTTACGTATGAGGGACTCCCGCCTATCCGTCTCACTCTGCTTAGCCGCAGTAGCTGCATGCCGCCGCTGATAGATCGACCCCCGCCCTCCTTTTAGGGCGAGGGTCCTCAATAGGTGGCCCGCGGGCCCGATGAGAGACTTCAGAGCAGTGTTTGTCAACCTTTTTTGAGCCAAGGCACATGTTTTTGCGTTGACAAAATGCGGAGGCTCACCACCAGCAGACGTCATTCAAAAACTAAAGTGTGGTATTATTTATATTTTCAAAAATTCCTGTTTTTCCCCAAATTCCCACTTTTCTAGGAAACGTGTTCATAGTTCTACAGTTCTCAAAATTCGGCGCCATTTTTTACCCTGATTCCGACCTTTCAACCATCCACACACTACTCTTCACATACAAACCCCGTTTCCATATGAGTTGGGAAATTGTGTTAGATGTAAATATAAACGGAATGCAACGATTTGCAAATCATTTTCAAGCCATATTCAGTTGAATATGCTACAAAGACAACATATTTTTATATTTTATAAACTTTTTTTTTTTTTTGCAAATAATCATTAACTTTAGAATTTGATGCCAGCAACACGTGCCAAAGAAGTTGGGAAAGGTGGCAATAAATACTGATAAAGTTGAGGAATGCTCATCAAACACTTATTTGGAACATCCCACAGGTGAGCAGGCAAATTGGGAACAGGTGGGTGCCATGATTGGGTATACAAGTAGATTCCATGAAATGCTCAGTCATTCACAAACAAGGATGGGGCGAGGGTCACCACTTTGTCAACAAATGCCTGAGCAAATTGTTGAACAGTTTAAGAACAACCTTTCTCAACCAGCTATTGCAAGGAATTTAGGGATTTCACCATCTACGCTCCGTAATATCATCAAAGGGTTCAGAGAATGTGGAGAAATCACTGCACGTAAGCAGCTAAGCCCGTGACCTTCCATCCCTCAGGCTGTACCGCATCAACAAGCGACATCAGTGTGTAAAGGATATCACCACATGGGCTCAGGAACACTCCAGAAAACCCACTGTCAGTAACTACAGTTGGTCGCTACATCTGTAAGTGCAAGTTAAAACTCTCCTATGCAAGGCGAAAACCATTTACCAACAACACCCAGAAACGCCGTCGGCTTCGCTGGGCCTGAGCTCATCTAAGATGGACTGATACAAAGTGGAAAAGTGTTCTGTGGTCTGACGAGTCCACATTTCAAATTGTTTTTGGAAACTGTGGACGTCGTGTCCTCCGGACCAAAGAGGAAAAGAACCATCCGGATTGTTATAGGCGCAAAGTTGAAAAGGCAGCATGTGTGATGGTATGGGGGTGTATTAGTGCCCAAGACATGGGTAACTTACACATCTGTGAAGGCACCATTAATGCTGAAAGGTACATACAGGTTTTGGAGCAACATATGTTGCCATCCAAGCAACGTTACCATGGACGCCCCTGCTTATTTCACCAAGACAATGCCAAGCCACGTGTTACATCAGCGGGGCTTCATAGTAAAAGAGTGCGGGTACTAGACTGGCCTGCCTGTAGTCCAGACCTGTCTCCCATTGAAAATGTGTGGCGCATTATGAAGCCTAAAATAGCACAAGGGAGACCCCCGGACTGTTGAACAACTTAAGCTGTACATCAAGCAAGAATGGGAAAGAATTCCACCTTAGAAGCTTCAAAAATGTGTTTCCTCAGTTCCCCTACCTTTACTGAGTGTTGTTAAAAGGAAAGGCCATGTAACACAGTGGTGAACATGCCCTTTCCCAACTACTTTGGCACATGTTGCAGCCATGAAATTCTAAGTTAATTATTATTTGCAAAAAAAAAATGTTTATCAGTTTGAACATCAAATATGTTGTCTTTGTAGCATATTCAACTGAATATGGCTTGAAAAGGATTTGCAAATCATTGTATTCCGTTTATATTTACATCTAACACAATTTCCCAACTCATATGAAAACGGGGTTTGTACAAACCTCTCCAGAAACCACATTTCTCAACTGATTCGAACCGTTCCAACATCCACACACACTACTCTTCACATATATCGAACGCAATACATGTTGTCCCTTTACCAAAATTCCCTGTTTTCCAGGAATTTTCTCCCCATTGACAATGCATGGGGAATATACAATCGACTCCATATCCACTCACTCTGGACATTCCAAGCCAGCGTATTTCCCGGTTCCGAAAATTCCCTGATTACCAGGAATTTATCCCCCATTGACAACAAATGGACAATATACAAACCTCTCCATAAACCACATTTCTCGACCGATTCGAACCATTCCACCATCCACACAATCAAACTACCATTTTCCAAGTTCAAAAAAGTTCCAGGAATTCCCAGAATTCTCGGTTTTCCAAAGCCCTATTTTCACCTCTTCCTGGAAAGTTTTCACAGTCTACATTTGTCCACTGTTTTGGTCCATTCCACCTTCAAAACATTCTTCTTAATTGGGACAACAAAACTATCATTTTTCTTTTTGTACAAAATCCCAATTTTGCCGAAATTCCAGGAATTCCGAAATACCCATTTGAAACTGTTACTACATCAACATTTTTCAACAGACTCCAAAAATTGCAACACCAACACATTCATATCAACTAGGACAATTGTGGTATTATCTATATTTTCAAAAATTCCCGTTTTTCCTCAAAATCCCACAGTTCTGAAAATTCCCTGATTACCAGGAATTTCTCCCCCATTGACAACGAATGGACAATATACAAACCTCTCCAGAAACCACATTTCTCGACCGATTCGAACCGTTCCAACATCCACACACACTACTCTTCACATATAGCGAACGCAAAACATGTTGTCCCTTTACCAAAATTCCCTGTTTTCCAGGAATTTTCTCCCCATTGACAATGAATGTGAAACATACAATCGACTGCATAAACCACATACTCCACTCACTCTGGACATTCCAAGCCAGCGTATTTCCCGGTTCCGAAAATTCCCTGATTACCAGGAATTTCTCCCCCATTGACAACCAATGGACAATATACAAACCTCTCCATAAACCACATTTCTCGACCGATTCGAACCGTTCCAACATCCACACACTACTCTTCACATATATCGAACGCAATACATGTTGTCCCTTTACCAAAATTCCCTGTTTTCCAGGAATTGCATCCCCATTGACAACGAATGGGAAACATACAATGGACTGCATATCCACTCACTCTGAACATTCCAAGCCAGCGTATTTCCCAGTTCCGAAAATTCCCTGATTACCAGGAATTTCTCCCCCATTGACAACGAATGGACAATATACAAACCTCTCCAGAAACCACATTTCTCGACCGATTCGAACCGTTCCAACATCCACACACACTACTCTTCACATATATCGAACGCAAAACATGTTGTCCCTTTACTAAAATTCCCTGTTTTCCATGAATTTTCTCCCCATTGACAATGAATGGGAAACATTAAATCGACTGCATATCCACACACTCTGGACTTTCCAAGCCAGCGTAATTCCCGGTTCCGAAAATTCCCTGATTACCAGGAATTTCTCCCCCATTGACAACGAATGAACAATATACAAACCTCTCTATAAACCACATTTCTCAACCGATTCGAACCGTTCCACCATCCACACACTCCCCTCACCCTGGACATTCGAGCATTTCAGTTCCACTCACGTGTAATTGGGGACTGGAGCACATAAGGCATCCACACGCCATTCCTACCGGAATTGCAAACCCTAGTTATTATTACATTTATACTAATATTTTTCACGATACAGGCCCTGGGGCAAATGTAATTAAGGACCCCTGTTTTAGGGGAACCTGAGAAATGGCATGTGAGCCTTCTCAGGTACCGCGCTCCCCCCCGAAAGAAAAAGAAAGGCCGCGACCTTTCGACCCCCGTCACCCCTCAGAGCCGACCTCCCTGACCCCAAACCCCTCCCCTTGTGTCGTAGACTCTCCCCAACAAATCTTATCGCCCGCCGGTGGCGACAATCATCTACCCGCATGACCCGTGGTTTTGTCCGACAGGGTCTGCTTGACACCTACAA
Organism: Entelurus aequoreus; assembly: GCF_033978785.1. NCBI lineage: Eukaryota > Metazoa > Chordata > Actinopteri > Syngnathiformes > Syngnathidae > Entelurus > Entelurus aequoreus. The sequence goes on from NC_084739.1 coordinate 66,097,669, forward strand.
CATAGAGGTGAGCGCACCTCGCCTGCCCTTATCTACTCTGCTCTCCGTGGTCGCGCCGCACTCCTCCTTGTGTGCACAACTTAATAAGCAAGCAAGGGCTAGATTGCCATTATGGAAACCCTGGAAAATAGCCCGGACATTTCCCCCCACTCCGTATCTGCCATCTCCATCTGGAGAAGGCACTTTCGCTGCCCCCCTCGTGTGTGTGTGTGTGTGTGTGTGTGTGTGTGTGTGTGTTTTGGGGGGGAGTCTATACTGCGCAGAGATGGCTTTCACTCTCCACTGGCTACAATGAGATTGGCCCACCAAGTTGACTCTATTCGAATCGACAAGCCATTTCAATAACGTAACAAAACAGAAGAGAGTGGTGATGTTGAATAAAACATCTGGCTGGAGAAGCCCAAGGGGGGAAAGATAGGCAGTTGTGACGAGCGAAGGGGTTCTGGGGCCAGGGGGGGTGGGGGGGTGGATTGAACACTTACCATGGAATATCTTCATATGATACAACGACGATAACGTAAAAAAAAACTGTCATGTTATTTGGCGAAAGGGTTTCCAGCGCCGGTATGTCACGCAAGTGTAAAAATAAGCTAAGCGCCTTAACACCGAGGGGTGAGAACTGTAAATACCAATTTAACGTAGAAGGAGAAGGTGGTTCGTGGAGAAGGAAACCCCTGAACTCCTTTTTTGTGTGTTGAATGGTCACGAAAAATGTAAAAAGAAGTTAGAAGTTCAAGACATTGAAAGAACGTCGAGAACTTGTTGAATTAGGTCCTCCACTCAAACATAACGTTGAAATGTCATGTTTTTCTCACAACGTTTAATCAACGTCGGGTACTGACGTTGATTTGACCATTTGGTCATTTTCCAACCCACAACGTTGTTGTGCTATTTTGCATGGTTGTTTCAACGTCCGCTTTAAAGGACATGTACGCGTCAATGTCTTGCGCCTGCTGGGTACATACTGTAAAGCACAGGAACTATTAGGAATATTTAAATACTAAATATTCACCCTTTAATGGGAGTTATGTCACGTGTTTTTTTTTCAGCCTTTTTACCCACGTGTAAAAATAAGTTAACCACTGTACAGCACCGGAACTACTATGAATATTATATACATAGTATATACATATATACATACACATACACATATATATATATATATATATATATATATACAAATATACGTATATATATACAAATATATATATGTATATGTATGTGTGTATTTATGTATGTGTGTATATATATATATATATATATATATATATATATATATATATATATATATATATATATATATATATATATATATACAAATATATATCTATACATATATATAGATATATATGTATATATATATTACAGCTATGTGTATATAGGTATATATGTGTATATATGTATTTATATATGTGCATATATATATATACATACACATATATATAAATACATATATACCTATATACACATAGCTGTAATATATATATATACATATATATATATATATATATATATATATATATATATATATATATATATATATATATATATATATATATATATATATATATGTATATATATATATATATATATGTATATATATGTATATATATATATATATATATATATATATATATATATATATATATATATATATATATATATATATATATATATATATATATATACACACATACATATATACACACATATATATACAAATATACACATTTATATATATACATACATACATACATACATATATACACACATATACATACAAATATACACATATATACATATATTTTTAATTTTATTTTTATTTTTTTATCTGCCCTGTGCAGCCTCTCAGACAAATCAAATAGATGATGTAGGTGATCTATACCTGCTGTACATATTTACTTTAGAAAAGAGAAGTGTTGGCTACTTCTCTTGCCGCGCCCAGTCTGTGGAACGCTCTCCCTGACCACCTGAGGGCACCACAGACTGTGGATGCTTTTTTTTTTTTTTAAAAAGGCTTAAAAACCCTTCTTTTTAAAAAAGCGTTTTTTTTTTTAGATATATGTTTGCTAGTTCTAGCTATTAGGCTGTTCTAGTTTTGTTTTTGTTTTTTTACTATTTATTTTACTTGTTGTGGGCAGCTATATGTGGTTTTAGCGTTGTCGGGGGGGGGGGGGTTTCAAATGCACTGGAGCACTTTGAGGTTGTTTGTTCAATGTAAAATGCTTTCACAAATAAAATGTATTATTATTATTATTACTGTTGCCCTATTTGTATTTGACTTTATTAAGTGTTTGGGTCGAATTTTATTAAACAAAACCAGTTTTCCTTTAAAGTAATAAAGAAATTGATCGGAGCCGTTTATCTACAATATGGAGGAATGTAGTTAATTATAGAACTGGCACCCAATGTTATTAAAAAAGTATTGATTCTGAATGGAGAATCGATTCTGACTGGAATGGTGACCCCCACTGGCTCACAGCGCTAAAAACCACACGGTTAACATTCTAAACAGGCTTTAACTTTAATGACAACTAGAAGTCAGTGAACCCAAGTTTTTGCAGTATGTCATAAGGGGAAAAGCCAAAGAAAAAGCACAACACACAGGCTAATCTTTTAAAATCTTGCTTGACTCTCGAGGCTTATTTCCCCCCGAATTGTTGACCAAATGACCAGCGCCCGGCGTGTGCTTGGAGGCCTAATGAAGACGAGAGTGAGGTCAGCGCGTCGCTAATCCCTGACGTTATTAGTCAAAACAGAGCCCGCAGCTTTTACGCCGCGTCATGCGCGTGCATACGCCGCGAACATAATACGCCGGTGCGAGCAGAAGAGAAAATAAATACGCGGAGGAGCAGCAGGGGTGGAGCGGGCCAGGCCGCGGCGGACCGATGTCATCACTCCACCCCCCCTTCCCCGCCGTGATTACGGAGGCTCAGCTTCCCTCTAAGAAAGCAAACCGGAGCCGCAGTCCAAACAAGAGAGAGCCGGCAGCCAGAGAACACGGCTGCACCAGGCGGCTCGGGTTCGCCCGTCGCCTCCGACCCGGCTGGCCCCCGCGGGCCCGCATTAGTCCCCCGGCCCAGCCTCTCTAGGACAAACAAACAAGCGGCACTTACAACGGGGGCGGCGCCACCAGCACTGTATGATCCCACCCCGTTGGATTTGCTTTATCACCCCTGGTAATGACTCCCAGCCCGGCCCGCTCCAAAAAACAACAACTTGCCATTGGGAGTCGGGCCCAAAAGGAGGGCTGAAAACAGATGGGGAGGCATCTCAAAAATGCCGGGCGCCTCTGGGGACATGTGGTTTTCCCCGTCATTATATAACTGTAAACTCCTGCATGTCAGAGATTGGGGATAATCACTTTCAGATGTCGGCGCCGGGAACCTGCTGGATGGGAACGCTTACGCGCCGGCCGAGGGGGAAGGAAGTCCCAGAGATTAGGACCGAAGACGTGACGGGAATACAAGGGGATCCGGACCGGCACCGAGCGGGTCGCCTCGGTCCGGTCCGCTCGCGATCGTCGCCCATGCTCTGGAAATTATCGTATTTTTCGGACCATAAATCGCAGTTTTTTTCATAGTTTGCGACTTATACTCAGGAGCGACTTATGTGTGGAATTATTAGCGTAAAATATCCAATAATATTATTGATCTCATTCACGTAAGAGACTAGACGTATAAGATTTCATGGGATTTAGCGATTAGGAGTGACAGATTGTTTGGTAAACGTATAGCATGTTCTATATGTTATAGTTATTTGAATGACTCTTACCATAATAGGTTACGTTAACATACCAGTCGGTTATTTATGCCTCATATAACGTACACTTATTCAGCCTGTTGTTCACTATTCTTTATTTATTTGAAATTGCCTTTCAAATGTCTATTCTTGGTGTTGGCTTTTATCAAATACATTTCCCCAAAAAATGTGACTTATACTCCAGTGTGACTTATATATGTTTTTTTCTTCTTTATTGTGCATTTTCGGCCGGTGCGACTTATACTTCGGAGCGACTTATACTCCAAAAAATACAGTACTTTTCAAAAAGTAATTCATCAGAGTTACTCATTACTTTACCAGCAAAGTCTTTGAATTATTAATATAATTACTCTTGAATAAATGTAATTAATTACTAGGGAGAGTCATTTTATACGTTATTTTTAAGAGTCTGTGCTTTTAAAAGGCGGAGCCTGTTGCCTAGTGACGTGTGATGTCATCGAGGGGTTTCAATGGAGCTGGGTTTGTTAGGTCTTTGAACCTTTTCCCCAGATTCTGCTTAATAAAGAGATCGATTTGATGGATTGTGCTTCCACGGCTGTCATATCTGCTTGTCAACAAACGGGGTATTGTTTGGATGGCAAGTTTATCACTTTCTTCATTGATTTGTTGTTCAATATTCCCATTGGGTTGCCTCTTCCTGGGTGATACCAAGTCATGACGGCGTCTTGTCGTCGACTTAAAACCCCTTCAAAAGCAGCGCGACACGTTACGTCAAGCTATCGCTAACGGCGTTGTATTAGATTACTCGTTACTTTACCAAAAAAGGAATTGAATTACTAATATAACTACTCTTGAATAAATGTAATTAATTACTAGGGAAATTCATTTTTATGTTATTTTAAAGAAAAACATTTAAATAAGAGCGGAATGTGCGGAGTCTGTGCTTTTAAAAGGCGGGGCTTGTTGCCTAGCGACGCGTGACGTCATCGAGGGTTTCAAGGGAGCTGGGCTTGTTAGATTTTTGAACCTTTTCTGATTAATAAAGAGATGGAATTGATGGATTGTGCTTCCACGGCTGTCATATCTGCTTGTCAACAAACGGGGTATTGTTTGGATGGCAACTTTATCACTTTCTTCATTGATTTGTTGTTCAATATTCCCATTGGGTTGCCTCTTCCTGTGTGATATCAAGTCATGACGGCGTCTTGTCGTCGACTTAAAACCCCTTCAAAAGCAGCGCGACACGTTACGTCGAGCTATCGCTAACGGCGTTGTATTAGATTACTCGTTACTTTACCAAAAAAAGTAATTGAATTACTAATATAACTACTCTTGAATAAATGTAATTAATTACTAGGGAAAGTCATATATATGTTATTTTAAAGAAAAAAAATGTAAATAAGAGCAGAATGTGTGGAGTCTGTGCTTTTAAAAGGCGGGGCTTGTTGCCTAGCGACGTGTGACGTCATCGAGGGCTTCAACGGAGCTGGGTTTGTTAGATCTTTTGAACCTTTTCTGCTTAATAAAGAGATGGAATTGATGGATTGTGCTTCCACGGCTGTCATATCTGCTTGTCAACAAACGGGGTATTGTTTGGATGGCAAGTTTATCACTTTCTTCATTGATTTGTTGTTCAATATTCCCATTGGGTTGCCTCTTCCTGTGTGATATCAAGTCCTGACGCCGTCTTGTCGCCGACTTACAACCACATCAAAAGCAGCGCGACACGTTACGTCGAGCTATCGCTAACGGCGTTGTATTAGATTATAAATAAAGTTGGTATGGTATGGTATGGTACTCGTTACTTTACCAAAAAAATAATTGAATTACTAATACAACTACTCTTGAATAAATGTAATTAATTACTAGGGAAAGTCATTTATATGGTATTTTAAAGAAAAATGTAAATAAGAGCAGAATGTGTGGAGTCTGTGCTTTTAAAAGGCGGGGCTTGTTGCCTAGCGACGCGTGACGTCATCGAGGGTTTCAAGGGAGCTGGGTTTGTTAGATTTTTGAACCTTTTCTGATTAATAAAGAGATGGAATTGATGGATTGTGCTTCCACGGCTGTCATATCTTCTTGTCAACAAACGGGGTATTGTTTGGATGGCAAGTTTTTCACTTTCTTCATTGATTTGTTGTTCAATATTCCCATTGGGTTGCTTCTTCCTGTGTGATATCAAGTCATGACGCCGTCTTGTCGTCGACTTAAAACCACATCAAAAGCAGCGCGACACGTTACGTCGAGCTATCGCTAACGGCGTTGTATTAGATTACTCGTTACTTTACCAAAAAAAGTAATTGAATTACTAATATAACTACTCTTGAATAAATGTAATTAATTACTAGGGAAAGTCATTTATATGTTATTTTAAAGGGAAAAAAATGTAAATAAGAGCAGAATGTGTGGAGTCTGTGCTTTTAAAAGGCGGGGCTTGTTGCCTAGCGACGTGTGACGTCATCGAGGGCTTCAACGGAGCTGGGTTTGTTAGATCTTTTGAACCTTTTCTGATTAATAAAGAAATGGAATTGATGGATTGTGCTTCCACGGCTGTCATATCTTCTTGTCAACAAACAGGGTATTGTTTGGATGGCAAGTTTTTCACTTTCTTCATTGATTTGTTGTTCAATATTCCCATTGGGTTGCCTCTTCCTGTGTGATATCAAGTCATGACGCCGTCTTGTCGTCGACTTAAAACCACATCAAAAGCAGCGCGACACGTTACGTCGAGCTATCGCTAACGGCGTTGTATTAGATTACTCGTTACTTTACCAAAAAAAGTAATTGAATTACTAATATAACTACTCTTGAATAAATGTAATTAATTACTAGGGAAAGTCATTTATATGTTATTTTAAAGGGAAAAAAATGTAAATAAGAGCAGAATGTGCGGAGTCTGTGCTTTTAAAAGGCGGGGCTTGTTGCCTAGCGACGCGTGACGTCATCGAGGGTTTCAAGGGAGCTGGGCTTGTTAGATTTTTGAACCTTTTCTGATTAATAAAGAGATGGAATGGATTGATTGTGCTTCCATGGCTGTCATATCTGCTTGTCAACAAACGGGGTATTGTTTGGATGGCAAGTTTATCACTTTCTTCATTGATTTGTTGTTCAATATTCCCATTGGGTTGCCTCTTCCTGTGTGATATCAAGTCATGACGGCGTCTTGTCGTCGACTTAAATCCACTTCAAAGGCTTCGTTACATGAAGCCATCGCTAACGGCCTTGTAACGGACCGGAAAGTAATCCGTTAGATTACTCGTTACTAGTAAAAGTTTATTATATGACGCCGTTATTACGAACACTGGAAGGTTAGGAAATGAGACACAGACCTGATAGAAGTGTCATCTTGTAAAAACTGTTTTTTTATTGCTTTGTCTCACACGGCGGCCTCGCATCATCGCTCACTTGCCGGCGTGGTCAAGGCTTGCCCACTTAAACCTCATACCCCCGCCGTCACCCGTCTATAATGAAATGACACATTTCCTCACACGGCCGCCGCTTATTTTTTTTTTCTCCTTTCCAATTCTCCCTTCCCACTCGTTTTTTCTCTCTCTCTCTCCTTCTCCCTGCTTTAACGCATCGACCGCACTGCTGAACAAGCAGAGGAGGGTTTTTTATTGTAAATCAATAGTGATCGATTAGCAGCCTGGGTGTTGAATATGGATCAATATCACACCAGGCTGTGGAGGAGATCTGATTTCAATTGGCAAGAGAAGCCCGCAGCAGGTTTCCATCAAGCGGTAATTCAAGACATGGGAACATAAGTCAGATGGATTGATATGGACTAGCCAGGACCTTTCTTGCCACTGAACCAGCACAAGGAAATTTCTGTCATATATCATTAACGCAGTCGGGGGCCCGCCGTTTCAGGGAAAGAAAAAAATGGAGAGTGGGGGTGGGGGGAGTAGAGCTGAACACCCGACTGACCCTCGGTGCAGAGCCATGGTCACACGCTGAGAAAACACTGGGTTAATAGCATGAACGTCGCGTTTTGGAACACCGCAAAAAATAGGGCCGCAACTAACGATGGGTCAACGATTATCTTAACGATCAGTCGACTAATCGGATAATAAAGCGTACACACTTTAAATGCCTTTAATTTTTCCAGCGACTTCTAAATCCAGCTTAAGTTATTCTAGGCGTGTGCTTACTAATTCATTCATACATATTTATTTTGACTGTAACTGTGCTGCTCATTCAGATGTTACAACAATTAAAATGCCGAATAAATGTCCATTTAAAAGAAACGAAAGGCAAAGTGCTAAAAAAAAAAAAAAAATCACCTTGTTTATGCATTTAAAAAACAGTTAAATGGCAGCAAGGAAAACAAACAAAATCAAACTTCCTCAAAAAGAAAAGCATTTTGTGATGTTTAAAAAGCTGCACACTGGTGTATTGATTATTGATTAGATTACTAACAACAGAGATGACTCATTAATTCATAAATATTTATGTTTTACTGTAACTGTGCTGCTCATTTAGATGTTACAACAATTAAAATGCAGAAAAAATGTCAATTTAAAAGAAACGAAAGGCAAAAGTGCTAAAAAAATATATATATATATATTTTTTATACCTTGTTTATGTATAAAAAAAAAACAATTAAAATGGCAGGAAGGAAAACAAACAAAATCAAACGTCCTCAAAAAGAAAAGCATTTTGTGACGTTTAAAAAGCTGCACACTGGTATATTGATTATTGATTACTAACAACAAAGATGACTCATTAATTCATAAATATTTATGTTTTACTGTAACTGTGCTGCTCATTCAGATGCTACAACAATTAAAATGCCGAATAAATGTCAAATTAAAAGAAACGAAAGGCAAAGTGCTAAAAAAAAACAACAACAAAAAAACAATTAACCTTGTTTATGTAAAAAAAAAAAAAAACGTCCTCAAAAAGAAAAGCATTTTGTGATGTTTAAAAAGCTGCACACTAGTATATTGATTATTGATTACTAACAAAGATGACTAATTAATTCATGAATATTTATTTTTACCATAACTGTTGATGTAACACGTGGCTTGCTGAAATAAGCAGGGGCGTCCATGGTAACGTTGCTTGGATGGCAACATATGTTGCTCCAAAACCTGTATGTACCTTTCAGTATTAATGGTGCCTTCACAGATGTGTAAGTTACCCATGTCTTGGCCACTAATACACCCCCATACCATCACACATGCTGCCTTTTACACTTTGCGCCTAGAACAATCCGGATGGTTCGGAGGACACGACGTCCACAGTTCCCAAAAAAAAAATTGAAATGTGGACTCGTCAGACCACAGAACACTTTTCCACTTTGCATGAGTCCATCTTAGATGAGCTCAGGCCCAGCGAAGCCGACGGCGTTTCTGGGTGTTGTTGACAAACGGTTTCCGCCTTGCATAGGAGAGTTTTAACTTGCACTTACAGATGTAGCGACCAACTGTAGTTACTGACAGTGGGTTTCTGAAGTGTTCCTGGGCCCATGTGGTGATATCCTTTACACACTGATGTCGCTTGTTGATGCAGTACAGCCTGAGGGATGGAAGGTCACGGGCTTAGCTGCTTACGTGCAGTGATTTCTCCACATTCTCTGAACCCTTTGATGATATTACGGAGCGTAGATGGTGAAATACCTAAATTCCTTGCAATAGCTGGTTGAGAAAGGTTGTTCTTAAACTGTTCAACAATTTCCTCAGGCATTTGTTGACAAAGTGGTGACCCTCGCCCCATCCTTGTTTGTGAATGACTGAGCATTTCACGGAATCTACTTGTACACCCAATCATGGCACCCACCTGTTCCCAATTAGCCTGCACACCTGTGGGATGTTCCAAATAAGTGTTTGACGAGCATTCCTCAACTTTATCAGTATTTATTGCCACCTTTCCCAACTTCTTTGTCGCGTGTTGCTGGCATCAAATTCTAAAGTTAATGATAATCTGCACAAAAAAAAAAAATGTTTATCAGTTTGAACATCAAATATGTTGTCTTTGTAGCATATTCAACTGAATATGGCTTGAAAAGAATTTGCAAATCATTGTATTCCGTTTATATTTACATCCAACACAATTTCCCAACTCGTACGGAAACGGGGTTTGTAGAAAAAACGCAGAAAAAGTCATAAAGAAGTTAACATTGGTGGAGAAACATCAATCACAAGTGATCGGCGATCGGTCTAAAGATGCTACGAGTGGACCACGACCCACAAACGTCTTCTTTAAAGCGGGCCAGCTCGTCCATTCATCAGCTGTTTGTGATACCAGACTGCAGGGAGGGCGGGAGGGGGGGGGCGGACCCCGTTCCAATCCACGGCGTTGTAAAACAACAAGGGCTATAGTTAGAAATAAGGTGTCACTTTTAATAAATGACACCGCTTCAGGCCCCTGTGCTCCGATACATCCCGGGCGCCCCCCCGGGGGGGGGGGGGGGGGGCGAGGCGTAGCGGCTCGTTTCCCCGAGGTAACTGATGGCCCTCCTCTCCCCCAATCTCCTGTCCCGTGACCTCACGCCGGGCGGGAGCGGGACCATGTCCGACGGAATCTTCCTTCGCCCTCGCCCCCGTGCCGCGCCGCCACATTCAGAAAATGGAAATAAACTGAGACATGGGGGGGGGGGGGGCAAGCAGTCTCTCTCCCGACAAACACCAGAGGAAAAAACAAGTCGGGAGATCCCGACGAGGAATCACATCCCGGCGAGGAATCCCATATTGATCTGATTTACAAAACGCCGCAGTCTTAATGCGAAACAAATGGCGTGGGCGTGAACTGGTACTTAACCATAAAACCCCAGCATTACTCCGTGAAATACCACATACGGCGTGCCCGAACGTGCTGTTTTTACGGCCGCCGAGGTCCACCCCACAGTTGGTTTGACAATTAGGGTTGGAACCTAACCAGCGAGCCAAGGAGGACACCAAAAAAACAGCCAAAAAAGAAAGCGTGTCGGGTCAACACTTTTACAGACTCTGCGCTGCGTCATTAATGCTGCAGGCACCTCCACGACATCCGCCTCAATTATACAGAAGCGCTAAATATTTGAGGGCGAGCGGCATGTTTTATTTACTCCGGCTTTAATTTCAATAATGTAAGATCTTCGCCGCGGCGGCGGAGGGAAAAGGGAATCTTTTATCGCTTGTTTTCTGTCATAATACCCCAATAAATCACTCGGGTGGCTCCGCAGCCGGGCTTTTTAAAGCCGCGGTAACACGACGACAAGACGGGGGATGCCACTTTTAACCACCTATCAAAATGTTACGGGGGGAGAAAAATGAGCCGACATTCAGGCAAAAGAGGCCCATCTGGGTACTGATTAGAAATGAGGTATGTAGAAATCAGGCTACAGTCATAGGGTGTCCTCCTTGACATGTCATATCCTCAACGTGGTGTATAGGTCGATGTTTTGCAACCACTCCGAACAACGGGAGAACGCTCTCCCTGACCACCTGAGGGCACCACAGACTGTGGATGCTTTTAAAAAAAGGCTTAAAAACCCTTCTTTTAAAAAAAATATTTTTTGGGTTTTCACAAGTATGCCGTCTCCCCTCCCACGCAAGATTTGCACAATCCCGCTCCGAACAATGGGAGACCCGGGCTCCCAGTCTGTGGAACGCTCTCCCTGACCACCTGAGGGCACCACAGACTGTGGATGCTTTTTAAAAAAAAGGCTTAAAAACCCTTCTTTTAAAAAAATAAAATCTATTATTATTATTATTACTTCTAAAATTGAGCCCGGCGTAAAACCGCAGCTTTTCAACGCTACATTTGTGTATATTTTTTGGGTTTTCACAAGTATGCCGTCTCCCCTCCCACGCAAGATTTGCACAATCCCGCTCCGAACAATGGGAGACCCGGGCTCCCAGTCTGTGGAACGCTCTCCCTGACCACCTGAGGGCACCACAGACTGTGGATGCTTTTAAAAAAAGGCTTAAAAACCCTTCTTCTTAAAAAATAAAATCTATTATTATTATTATTACTTCTAAAATTGAGCCCGGCGTAAAACCGCAGCTTTTCAACGCTACATTTGTATATATTTTTTGGGTTTTCACAAGTATGCCGTCTCCCCTTCCACGCAAGATTTGCACAATCTCCCGCTCCAAACAATGGGAGACCGGGCTTTCCGCTCCGCCGCTCCCAGTCTGTGGAACGCTCTCCCTGACCACCTGAGGGCACCACAGACTGTGGATGCTTTTAAAAAAGGCTTAAAAACCCTTCTTTATAAAAAATTAAATCTATTATTATTATTATTACTTCTAAAATTGAGCCCGGCGTAAAACCGCAGCTTTTCAACGCTACATTTGTATATATTTTTTTGGTTTTCACAAGTATGCCGTCTCCCCTCCCACGCAAGATTTGCACAATCCCGCTCCGAACAATGGGAGACCCGGGCTCCCAGTCTGTGGAACGCTCTCCCTGACCACCTGAGGGCACCACAGACTGTGGATGCTTTTAAAAAAAGGCTTGAAAACCCTTCTTTTTAAAAAATAAAATCTATTATTATTATTATTACTTCTAAAATTGAGCCCGGCGTAAAACCGCAGCTTTTCAACGCTACATTTGTATATATTTTTTGGGTTTTCACAAGTATGCCGTCTCCCCTCCCACGCAAGATTTGCACAATCCCGCTCCGAACAATGGGAGACCGGGCCTTCCGCTCCGCCGCTCCCAGTCTGTGGAACGCTCTCCCTGACCACCTGAGGGCACCACAGACTGTGGATGCTTTTAAAAAAAGGCTTGAAAACCCTTCTTTATAAAAATAAAATCTAATATTATTATTATTACTTCTAAAATTGAGCCCGGTGTAAAACCGCAGCTTTTCAACGCTACATTTGCATATATTTTTTGGGTTTTCACAAGTATGCCGTCTCCCCTTCCATGCAAGATTTGCACAATCCCGCTCCGAACAATGGGAGACCGGGCCTTCCGCTCCGCCGCTCCCAGTCTGTGGAACGCTCTCCCTGACCACCTGAGGGCACCACAGACTGTGGATGCTTTTAAAAAAAGGTTTGAAAACCCTTCTTTATAAAAATAAAATCTAATATTATTATTATTACTTCTAAAATTGAGCCCGGTGTAAAACCGCAGCTTTTCAACGCTACATTTGTATATATTTTTTTGGTTTTCACAAGTATGCCGTCTTCTCTTCCACGCAAGATTTGCACAATCCTGCTCCGAACAATGGGAGACCGGGCTTTCCGCTCCGCCGCTCCCAGTCTGTGGAACGCTCTCCCTGACCACCTGAGGGCACCACAGACTGTGGATGCTTTAAAAAAAAGGCTTGAAAACCCTTCTTTATAAAAATTAAATCTAATATTATTATTATTACTTCTAAAATTGAGCCCGGCGTAAAACCGCAGCTTTTCAACGCTACATTTGTATATATTTTTTTGGTTTTCACAAGTATGCCGTCTTCTCTTCCACGCAAGATTTGCACAATCCTGCTCCGAACAATGGGAGACCGGGCTTTCCGCTCCGCCGCTCCCAGTCTGTGGAACGCTCTCCCTGACCACCTGAGGGCACCACAGACTGTGGATGCTTTTTAAAAAAAAAGGCTTAAAAACCCTTCTTTTTAAAAAATTAAATCTATTATTATTATTACTTCTAAAATTGAGCCCGGCGTAAAACCGCAGCTTTTCAACGCTACATTTGTGGGGGGTTTTTTGGTTTTCACAAGTATTTCCCCTTCCATGCAAGATTTGCACAATCCGACAAACACGGCAAAACATGGCCTCCCTGACAGAGGCGAGGACAACACTTGTGTGAAGTGTGTGTCCATGGTTCCAGTGTTGCTCTTGGCCCCCGGCCTCCGTCCCATCAGCCCAGGCCCCGCTGGCCTTGTTTCTGTCAGCGGTGCAGCGAGGGGAAGGAAGAACGAGGGGAAAGAGGAGTGGGTGAGGAAGAGGAGGGGTTGTCTCCACGGACAGATGGACCGCTCTTTCCCAACACATGTGGAACCATGTTTCCTCTTTCTACTGCCGGGGCCCGAGCCCTCTCTTTCTCTTTAGCGCACGTGCACCAAAAAAAAAAAGGTGTGCACGCGCCCCGCACACATGTTCAAGTCATCACCCCCGCTAGTAAAACACAACACCCCCGGCTTCTCGGCGCTTGTCAAGTCTTGCCATTAGCTGACGCCACTGGGGACTCCTACACCCCGGTGAGGTGCGGCAGGTCCCCGGGGAGCGCCAGGCACCGCGTTTACGTTCAGCCGCCACTCATGTGAACCCAAACATGTGAGCATAATTTGGGAGGGGGGGGGGGGGCGAAAATATCCCTTTTACGCGTCTTGACATTTACAAAGTGCGATAAAACTGACACCGGGGGGGGGGGGGTATAGGAAAACAGGGCGAGAATAATTTGAGGTAATGTTTTGCTTAGTGAACACTATTACCCAATGTTGGGAGCGCTGGGACGGAAGGTTCTGGTTCCAAAAAAAAAAAAAAAAAAAAAAAAAAGTCTGGCTTTGGCGTTGCAAAAAAAAAAAAAAAAAAAAAAAAAAAAAAAAAGGGTCTGGCTTTTATTTTTCGGGGCAAGTGCGAGCCAAGTGCGGCGCGCCAAGTACAGCGTTTTGCTCTCAACACTTCCTGCTCGTCCCCCCCCCCCCCAACCCCCCCTCTGGTGGGGAGACAGGCGTCACTCAAACAAGACGCGCCATGGATTTATGGCGGGGGTGTAAACAATGGCGGGGTGTATGCTACGGGTGGCGTGGGCGATTGCGCCCCCAGGATGATTGATATTTATGTATGCTGAGTGCTCATTGGCTCAGGTGGGGTCTACAGGTGGGATACCAGCATCCTCCAACAAATGTAAGACTTGTTTCAGGAAAAAAAAATGTACGATCCATTTTTCATCCATAAACTGACAATTTCCCCCCCCAAAAAAATACAAATGTTTCGACTTCTCCGTTCATTTTTACCACATTTTTGACCCTCTTTGGTGGCTCCTGACCCGACATAACGTCATTATATTTTTAATGTAAGACTTGTTTCATGAAAACATTTAAGATCCATTTTTCATCCATTAACTGACAATTTCCCCCCCCCCTCCAAAAAAAAAAAAAAATTTGACTTCTCCATCTCATTTTTTACCCTCTTTGGTGGCTCCTGTCCCGACTTTTTTTATTTTATTTTATTTTTTTCTCACCCCCCCATTGTTTTTACCTGTATCTCACCTTTTTTCTAAGGGTCGCTGGAAGTTGGCAGACCCGTCAGCGATCCTGTTCTGTCTCCCTGTAAAGTTTGATCCGGTTCTGTCTCCCTGTAATGTTTGCCTGATCTTGAATGGGATTGTGCTGAAAATTTTAATTTCCCCTCTGGGATTAATAAAGTATTTCTGTTTCTGATTCTGATAACGTCATTATATTTTTAATGTAAGACTTGTTCCATGAAAAAAATGTAAGATCCATTTTTCATCCATAAACTGACAATTTCCCCCCCCAAAAATATTTTTTTTCCGACTTCTCCATTCATTTTTACCACATTTTTTACCCTCTTTGGTGGCTCCTGACGTCATTATATTTTTAACACATTTCATAGTCGTTTTTAAGACTTTCTATCATATTTTAATAGCATTTAAGACATTTTGAGGCTTAAATTTCAAAATGATCGGATTTTGGAAAACTACACGAATGGATTCTTCATTCATCACTCTGAGCAAAGTTTGTTTTACAATATAACTTTTTCCTGAGGGAACTCTCTTGAAGGAATCAATAAAGTACTATCTATCTATCTATAACTACAACCGTTTATACTTAAACCAAAAAATTTAAGATCCATTTTTCATCCATAAACTGACAATTTCCCCCCCCAAAAAATATATTTTTTTCGACTTCTCCATTCATTTTTACCACATTTTTTTACCCTCTTTGGTGGCCCCTGATGTCATTATATTTTTAACACATTTCATAGTCGTTTTTTAAGACTTTCTATCATATTTTAATAGCATTTAAGACATTTTGAGGCTTAAATTTCAAAATGATCGGATTTTGGAAAACTACTCGTACGTATTCTTCATTCATCACTCCGAGCAAAGTTTGTTTTACAATATAACTTTTTCCTGAGGGAACTCTCCTGAAGGAATCAATAAAGTACTATCTATCTATCTATAACTACAACCGTTTATACTTAAACCAAAAAATGTAACATCCATTTTTCATCCATAAACTGACAATTTCCTGCCCCCCACCCTCAAAAAAAAAATGTTTCGACTCCTCCATTCATTTTTTCCACATTTTTGACCCGACCTTTTTTTTTTTTTTTTTTTTTTTTTCCCCTCACCCCCCATTGTTTACCTGTATCTCACCTTTTTTGTAAGGGGCGCCGGAAGTTGGCAGACCCGTCAGCAATCCTGTTCTGTCTCCCTGTAATGTTTGATCCTGTTCTGTCTCCCTGCAATGTTTGATCCTGTTCTGTCTCCCTGTAATGTTTGATCCTGTTCTGTCTCCCTGTAATGTTTGCCTCATCTTGAATGGGATTGTGCTGAAAATTTTAATTTCCCCTCTGGGATTAATAAAGTATTTCTGATTCTGATTCTGATTACGTCCTTATATTTTTAATGTAAGACTTGTTTCATGAAAAAAATGTAAGATCCATTTTTCATCCATAAACTGACAATTTCCCCCCCAAAAAACAATTTTTTTTTGACTTCTCCATTCATTTTTACCACATTTTTGACCGTCTCTGGTGGCTCCTGACCCGACATAACGTGTTTATATTTTTAATACCTTTCATCTTTCACCGTGGAGTTATTGAGGCCGTTTAGCTGATTGTAGAGCTAGCTTACGCAGCTAGCGGGTACATGACGATGGCTTCTGTTTTGTTTGATCATCCGTTTTACTGCCGTGTTACAGACATTGTTTGGAAACAATTAAGGTATGTGAATAAACATTTACAAAATATTTCGTACTGGTCTGGTCGTATCTGTGGCTAATATATGTAAGAATTTTTTATTTTCGTCTAAAATTTAGTGGGCGTGGCTTACAGTCCGGAAAAATACGGTACTTGTTGAATAAAACCTCTGCCTTGTTTTGAACGGCTACTTAGGCCTACTGCGCTACTGCATGTTAATGCTGGTCATTATGGTGGTGCTCGGACAGCCAAGTTTTTTCGTGCAAAATTTTTTTACCTAAACCAAACCGAGTCACAAACAGGAAATGGTCAGAGGCAAAAACTTGCTTTTAAGAAGTGGGGGTCATGTAAAAATATATTTTTTCGTCTAAAATTTAGTGGGCGTGGCTTACAGTCCAGGAAAAATACGGTACTTGTTAAATAAAACCTTTGCCTTGTTTTTAACGGCTACTTAGGCCTACTGCGCTACTACTGTATGTTAATGTTGGTCATTATTAGGGATGATGCTTGATGAGAAATTATCGAGTTTGAGCCCATTATCGAATCCTCTTATCGAACCGATTCCTTATCGATTCTCTTATCGAATCCAGATAGGTTGTTGTATATGGAAAAACACAATATTTGGTTTAACAAAAGCTCACTTTTATTTTATAAGAAAAAAATGAAATAAAATAAATGAATAAATATTGACTGTTAACCCCCTAAAAAATAAAAAAAATAAAAATATTGACTGTTGTTAGCCAAAGTATATTAAGTGGGATTTTTCAGAAAAACAAATATATACAGTAACACAAAAACAACCTGTCTCTGTGATCACTATAGGTGAATAGCCATGCCTTGAGGCGTTTTTTACGGTCCATTATTTTTGCTGCTTGTGTGACATCACAGGAAATGACATAGCTCAGTCTAATGACTGAGCTATGTCATTTCCTGTGATGTCCCACAGGGCATTTCTTATGGGATGGGATTCGTTCCCAGGGATTTTAATAAAGAACCAACTCTTTTTCTTTACTATAGTGGCCTCGATAACGGCGACCGGTTCTCAAAAAGGGATTCGAGTCCATGGAATCGGTTCTTTTCTTATCGAACGATTCTTTTCTTATCGAACAACCGGGAGAACCGGTTTCGAACATCATCCCTAGTCATTATGGTGGTGCAAAAAGTTGACCTAAACCAAACCGAGTCACAAACAGGAAATGGCCAGAGGCAAAAACTTGCTTTTAAGAAGTGGGGGTCATGTAAAAATATATTTTTTCTTCTAAAAATTAGTGGGCGTGGCTTACAGTCCGGAAATATACAGTACTTGTTAAATAAAAACCTCTGCATTGTTTTTAACAGCTACTTAGGCCTACTGCGCTACTGTATGTTAATATTTAATATTAATATTAAAGCTTTTTCGTGCAAAAAGTTGACCTAAACCAAACCGAGTCACAAACAGGAAATGATCAGAGGCAAAAACTTGCTTTTAAGAAGTGGGGGTCATGTAAAAATATAAATTTTTCGTCTAAAATTTAGTGGCCGTGGCTTACAGTCCGGTTTTTTTGTTAAATAAAACCTCTGCATTGTTTTTAACGGCTATTTAGGCCTACTGCATGTTAATATTTAATATTAATATTAAAGCTTTTTTGTGCATAGGAAGTGGGGGTCATGTAAAAATATTTTTTTTCTTCTAAAAATGAGTGGGCGTGGCTTACAGTCCGGAAATATACAGTACTTGTTAGATAAAACCTCTGCATTGTTATTAACGGCTACTTGGGCCTACTGCGCTACTGCATGTTAATATTGGTCATTATGGTGGTGCTCGGAGAGTCAAGTTTTTTTTACTGCAAAAATTTGACCTAAACCCAACCGAGTCACAAACAGGAAATGGTCAGAGGCAAAAACTTGCTTATAGGAAGTGGGGGTCATGTAAAAATATATATTTTCGTCTAAAATTTAGTGGTCGTGGCTTACAGTCCGGTTTTTTGTGAAATAAAACCTCTGCCTTGTTTTAAACGGCTACTTAGGCCTACTGCGCTACTACTGTATGTTAATATTGGTCATTATGGTGGTGCTCGGAGAGTTAAGCTTTTCCGTGCAAAAAGTTGACCTAAACCGAACCGAGTCACAAACAGGAAATGGTCAGAGGCAAAAACTTGCTTTTAAGAAGTGGGAGTCATGTAAAAATATATATTTTCTTCTAAAAATTAGTGGGCGTGGCTTACAGTCCGGGAAAAATACGGTACTTGTTGAATAAAACCTCTGCATTGTTTTTAACGGCTACTTAGGCCTACTGCGCTACTGTATGTTAATATTTAATATTAATATTAAAGCTTTTTCGTGCAAAAAAAGTTGACCTAAACCAAACCGAGTCACAAACAGGAAATGGTCGGAGGCAAAAACTTGCTTTTAAGAAGTGGGGGTCATGTAAAAATATATATTTTCTCCTAAAAATTAGTGGGCGTGGCTTACAGTCCGGGAAAAATACGGTACTTGTTGAATAAAACCTCTGCATTGTTTTTAACGGCTACTTAGGCCTACTGCGCTACTGCATGTTAATATTTAATATTAATATTAAAGCTTTTTCATGCAAAAAGTTTGCCTAAACCAAACCGAGTCCCAAACAGGAAATGGTCAGAGGCAAAAACTTGCTTATAGGAAGTGCTGGTAGCAGTTTAGCAAAGAAGTGGTGGTCATAAGCGCCCCTAAAGGGTGAAGCCGCCACTACACGTGAATATAAGAAGGCACACCTGCAGCCGATGCAACAACTGTCACCCCCCTTTTTTTTTTTTTTCATTAGCGAGGGCCAGCAGATTAACACCAACCACTGAGTGCCATCTTAATTGCCTTCTCTGCAGATGCGGCGGGTGGGAAAAAAAAAAAAAAAAATGTCATCCAGCCACTTCATAAACACACTTCTCCTCGCAGGTTATCAAGACGGCAAACACGCCCCCGCTTTGCCGGTGCCGAGGTGCAATTAAAAGGGTTTTTAGAAATCCTCTCCGACAGACCGGGGCTTAGCCAAAAATGTAAATGACATTAAAGGAGACAATGAATTTAATTTTGCTTAATGTCCCCTTTCGCTGATTCTCATTTACATCACATTTCCACATAAAGGCCTGACCTTATAAATACTGGCATTTGTTCAGCTTTTGGAGGTAATCACGCTTTTGCAAAAAACCAGATGGGAGCGCGCAAATTCCCCCCGATTTGTGTCTGCGGAAGGCCGAGCGGCGGGGGCTGGGGGGGCGTGGGGAGGGGGGTGGACGAGGCGTTCAAGGGCTCTTGCCTTTTGTTTCCCTGGTAAACAACTCCACAACAAGTCAAGTGCACTCTGGGAAATGACCCGCGAGGTGTTGCACAAATGAACGATAAGGCAAAGTCGTTTGGAAAATAGCGGCTGGCTAATGAGGGGACATGGCTAAGCAAAAATGTACATTAGGCCCAAATGTAATTGGGTTAGGGGGAGAACAGGTGTGCCCGCCCGGGCCTGCAGGAATGAGCTGAACGAGGTAAAAAGCCTCCCACGGCCCCGCCGTGTCAGGCTGTTGGGCTCGAAAGGATAAAAAAAAAAAAAGACTAGAGGAGAAAATAAGGCAGAGGTTGGAGGGGAGGGGACCAGTCAATGTCATGAATTATTCAGTGGCCTGGGCCGGGCTCCAGAGGTCACTGCTCTTTGACCTTTCTGACAGGAAGTGAAAGGAAGAGGCCCGGAAAAAACGGAGGCGCCACATTTGGATCTGGAATCTGGTTTTTTTTTTTTTTTTTGGTGAACTGACACGGCAACCTTAAAGGGGAAGTGCACTTTTTTTGGGGGGTGGATTTTGCATATCGTTTACAATCATTATGAAAGACGGATGGATTTTTTTTTAACATATTCTAAATATTAAATAAAGGTAAATAAAAGTCAATGGGAGCTCCACCATAAAATCCACTAAATGACCATTCATAAAAGCGCCAACAATACTACATTTACATTTTGTGACTTGAATATTAACAAGTGTTAGTGATATTGTTATTATAAGTGCTAACGCAGGCAGACTATTTATATATACATATATATAGATAGATAGATAGATAGATAGATAGATAGATAGATAGATAGATAGATAGATAGATAGATAGATAGATAGATAGATAGATAGATAGATAGATAGATAGATAGATAGATAGATAGATAGATAGATAGATAGATAGTCAAGGTTTCTGTGGTTTATCCGTTTTACAGTGCTCAATACCGAGGTAGAGCGGAATATACATTAGGTAAGGAGAAAACACAGAGGCTATATCATCCCTACAAGCCTGTTTCGCAGGTTTTATAAAATCAGGGAAACCTGCGAAACAGGCTTGTAGGGATGATATAGCCCCTTATATATAAATATATATATATATATATATATATATATATATATATATATATATATATATATATATATATATATATATATATATATATATATATATATATATATATATATATATATATATATATTAAAAATATATAATAATATAATATATATAATAAATATATATATATATATATATATATATATACATATATATATATACATACACACACACACATATACTGTATATATATATATATATATATATACATACACACACATATATATATTATATATATATATATATATATATGTATATATATATATATATATATATACATAAATATATCCCTATGTTTACATGAACGAGTTATCTGTTGTTTCCTTGCTTCCTTGCTCCCTATAAATTTATTCTAGACCATAAATCAAGTCTTTCACCTGGAAATTAGATGGCTGAGAATATATTCCGACAAGTTGGGACACTTTGACAGCCATTTAGGACTTGAAACTGGCAAGAACGACACGAAAAGCGTCATTGTGAAAAGACGGATGGATTTTTTTTAATGCATTCTAAATATTAAATAAAGGTCAATAAAAGTCCGCTTACAGGTGCTCTATTCCGCCCATAAAATCCAATAAATAACCATTCAAAAAGCGCCAACAATACTACATTTACATGTCATGACTTGAATATTAACAAGTATTAGTGATATTGTTATTATAAGTGCTAACACAGACGGACTATTTATAGTGGCGCTGTGATCACTGTTGTATGTGTAAATACATTTACCCACACAAGGAACTAGGGTTGTACGGTATACCGGTACTAGTATAGTACCGCGATACTAATGAGTCATATTCGGTACTATACCGCCTGTAAAAAGTAGCAGTCCCCCCTACACTACACACCATAGGAGGATACAATAGCTCACCGGCGTCACAATGTAAACAAATGCAATGGGTGGATCTACACCTGACATCCACTGTAATGATACCAAGTACAAGAGTGTATCTAGTCGATACTACTATGATTACATCAATATTTTTTAGCACCACAAAATGAGGACTTTGAATATGACCAATGTATGATCCTGTAACTACTTGGTATCGGCTCGATACCTAAATGTGTGGTATCAGCCAAAACTAATGTCAAGTATCAAAGAAGAGAAGAATAAGTGATTATTACATTTTAACAGAATTGTAGATAGAAAGTAAGCAGATATTAACAGTAAATGAACAAGTAGATTAATAATCCATTTGTGCAGTTTGTCCTTTATAATGTATACAAAATAATAGGTGTATAAATGACACAATATGTTACTGCACACGTCAGCAGACTAATTAGGAGTCTTTGTTTGTTTACTTACTACTAAAAGTTGTCTAGTATGTTGACTATTTTATTTAAGGACTAAATGACAATAATAAACATATGTTTCATGTACACTGAGATTTTTTGTTGAAATAAAGCCAACAATGTCACGCATGCTTGTCACGTCCCTAAAGGTGAGTGCCCAGTTTGCACACTGAAGTGCCAGTCTGTGTTTTGTAGGGCTGTGTGAGAAATTCCCAGTCATTTCGACGTAACAGCGCCGCCATGAGGCGTACTGCTCAGAAAAGTAACAGCCCGGGCACCACAGCACGGGTGCACGTTCTGCCCAATTTTCACGGTTCTGTGCGCGGCGGTTGACGGGTAGAAGACTTTCATAAACACGCGATATGTTTGACTGAACTCCAATATGTAACCTCCGAATTTGCCGGCCATTCTCCTCTTTCAACAGCATGTGTTGTCTTATTACAAAATCCATGCGCCAGCCACAACAATGTGTCTAATCTTTCACACGGGAGGAGACAAAGTCAATACGCCAGCGAGAGTCGCAGCAAATTGAGTTATGTTCGCCTCTACTCTGCATGCACTGTAGACGTCTCCGCACATATTGGCTATCTCATCACTATCATTCTAAAGACTCACATTACCCACTGGATAAACCTGCACCCCCACTTACTTTAAGGCGCCATTAACCTACCAACGTCGGCTTGGCTAGTCCTTATGAATAGGAGCATTTTCTACTAAAAGTTGTCACGTAAATGGTAGAATTACCTGCAAAAAGTTGTTGAATAAATAGCATTTTCTACAAAAAGTAGTTGCGTAAATAGGATTGTGTACAAAAAGGTCGTTGCGCAAATAGTAATATGTTGTACAAAAGTCACAAAATAGTATATTTTTGTACAAAAAGTCACATGAATAGTATAATTTTGTACAAAAAGTCACATAAATAGCATATTTTTGTAACAAATGTCACATGAATAGTATACTTTTGTACAAAAAGTTACATAAATAGTATATTTTTGTACAAAAAGTGACATGAATAGTATAATTTTGTACAAAAAGTCACATGAATAGTATAATTTTGTACAAAAAGTCACATAAATAGCATATTTTTGTACAAAATGTCACATGAATAGTATAATTTTGTACAAAAAGTCACATAAATAGTATATTTTTGTACAAAAAGTCACATGAATAGTATAATTTTGTACAAAAAGTCACATGAATAGTATAATTTTGTACAAAAAGTCACATAAATAGTATATTTTTGTACAAAAAGTCACATGAATAGTATAATTTTGTACAAAAAGTCACATAAATAGTATATTTTTGTACAAAAAGTCACATGAATAGTATAATTTTGTACAAAAAGTCACATGAATAGTATATTTTTGTACAAAAAGTCACATGAATAGTATAATTTTGTACAAAAAGTCACATAAATAGTATATTTTTGTACAAAAAGTGACATGAATAGTATAATTTTGTACAAAAAGTCACATGAATAGTATAATTTTGTACAAAAAGTCACATAAATAGTATATTTTTGTACAAAAAGTCACATGAATAGTATAATTTTGTACAAAAAGTCACATAAATAGTATATTTTTGTACAAAAAGTCACATGAATAGTATAATTTTGTACAAAAAGTCACATGAATAGTATATTTTTGTACAAAAAGTCACATGAATAGTATAATTTTGTACAAAAAGTCACATGAATAGTATATTTTTGTACAAAAAGTGACATGAATAGTATAATTTTGTACAAAAAGTCACATAAATAGCATATTTTTGTACAAAAAGTCACATGAATAGTATAATTTTGTACAAAAAGTCACATAAATAGTATATTTTTGTACAAAAAGTCACATGAATAGTATAATTTTGTACAAAAAGTCACATAAATAGTATATTTGTGTACAAAAAGTCACATGAATAGTATAATTTTGTACAAAAAGTCACATAAATACTATATTTTTGTACAAAAAGTCACATGAATAGAATAATTTTGTACAAAAAGTCACATAAATAGTATATTTTTGTACAAAAAGTCACATGAATAGTATAATTTTGTACAAAAAGTCACATGAATAGTATAATTTTGTACAAAAAGTCACATAAATAGTATATTTTTGTACAAAAAGTCACATGAATAGTATAATTTTGTACAAAAAGTCACATAAATAGTATATTTTTGTACAAAAATTCATATGAATAGTATAATTTTGTACAAAAAGTTGTCACATAAATAGTATATTTTTGTACAAAAAGTCACATGAATAGTATAATTTTGTACAAAAAGTCACATAAATAGCATATTTTTGTACAAAAAGTCACATGAATAGTATAATTTTGTACAAAAAGTTGTCACATAAATAGTAGAATTTTCTGCAAAAAAGTTGACGAATAAATATTAGGATTTTGTACAAAAAGTTTTTGCGTAAATAGTAGGATGTTGCACAAAAAGTCACATAAATAGTATATTTTTGTACAAAAAGTCACATAAATAATATATTTTTATACAAAAAGTTACATAAATAGTATATTTGTGTACAAAATATTGTTGCATGAATATTAGGATTTTGTACAAAAAGTTGTTTCCTAAATAGTAGGATGTTACACAAAAAGTCACATAAATAGTAGGATTTTGTACAAAAAGTTGTCGCGTGAATATTAGGATTTTGTACATAGTCACATAAATAGTATATTTTTGTACAAAAAGTCACATAAATAGTATATTTGTGTACAAAAAATTGTCGTGTAAATATTAGGATTTTGTACAAAACGTCACATAAATAGTTTAATTTTGTACAAAACGTTGTGATATAAATAGTAGAATTTTCTGCAAAAAGTTGACGAATAAATAGTAGGATTTTGTACAAAAAGTTGTTGCGTAAATAGTAGGATGTTGCACAAAAAGTCACATAAATAGTATATGTTTGTACAAAACGTCACATAAATAGTTTAATTTTGTATAAAAAGTTATCACATACATAGTAGAATTTTGTGCACAAAGTTATCGTGTAAATATTAGGATTTTGTGCACAAAGTCGTTGCTTAGATATTAGGATTTTGTATAAAAAGTCACATAAATATTAGGATTTTGTATAAAAAGTCACATAAATAGTAGGATTTTGTACAAAAAGTTGTCGCGTAAATATTAGGATTTTGTACATAGTCACATAAATAGTAGGATTTTGTACAAAAAGTCACATAAATAGTATATTTGTGTACAAAAAATTGTCGCGTAAATATCAGGATTTTGTACAAAAAGTTGTTGCGTAAATAGCAGGATGTTGCACAAAAAGTCACATAAATAGTATATTTTTGTACAAAACTTCACATAAATAGTTTAATTTTGTACAAAAAGTTATCACATACATAGTAGAATTTTGTGCACAAAGTCGTCGTGTAAATATTAGGATTTTGTACAAAAAGTCACATAAATAGTAGGATTTTGTACAAAAAGTTGTCGCGTAAATACTAGGATTTTGTACATAGTCACATAAATAGAATATTTTTGTACAAAAAGTCACATAAATAGTATATTTGTGTACAAAAAATTGTCGCGTAAATATTAGGATTTTGTACAAAAAGTTGTCGCATAACTAGTAGGATGTTGCACAAAAAGTCACATAAATAGTATATTTATGTGACTTTGTACCGAGGATGTCGTTGTGACATGAATAGTAGAATTTTGTGCACAAAGTCGTTATTAGCCCGCCGCAAAAGTAGATAAAAATGACTTTCGTTCCGGAGTTTTCCTCGTCTGATCTCCAAAAAATGGGGCACAATCGAGAGCGATTTGATCCCCGAAGACACAAAGTCACAAATTCACCGAAACGCTACAAAAAAAGCAACTTTCTCTTGATGTGAAAAAGTGTGTGAATAATGCAAAAGCATCACATTTAGGAGTTGAAATATTTAAAGAGCAAGCAGTGCTGAAACTATGGGACAGATGTTAGGACTTTATATATCTGACTTGTTCTAAGAGAATCCTTCCTCTCCACAATATCACAAGTGGGAGGGAAAATAGGCTAAAAGGGAAAATAGGGTAAACAGATGTCTGGCTTGACCGCAGGAAAATAGGACACGTTTGGAATGATAAGTTTCCCAAACTCTGTCGGACATGCCAGATCCATGGGAACGCCAGTTAATGTCTCGCTAGATGCCAGCTAGCTGCACACGCCCCCCCCCCCCCCCCCCACACCCCCACCCACCCCCCCTCTCTGCCATCTGGGAAAATGTTGCAGTGCGTGAACGCCATCAATGATACAGTCCATGGAGTCCATGTTCTCACGAGAATTCAGTAGGATTTGCGACGAAAAAACGAGTCATTAGTAGAAAAGTGACATGTTCTTGCAAAAAATAAATATATATATATATATATTTTTATGACTAATGGAGCTAATGTGGCCTGACTCCATCCCTCTGACAACTTTTACTATAAATGCTAGCAATTGCTAGGTGATGTTGCTGTCGTTTACTATAGTAGTCACATTCTTCAATTGGTGTCCTTTGGAAAATATACGCCAACACATCGTAGGTTTTGTATGAAAAGTACTTGCAAAGCTGGAAAACGATTAGTCCTACATTTATAAAAGTAACATGCTCTAACGTGAGCATCATTGGGCAAAATAAACAAGTCAAAATTCTAATAATACTTATAATTAGTCAAATTGTGTACACAAAGTAATCTGCTTTTTTGTATAAAATTAACATTTAGCGTTCTAGTAAGTGATACGACTATAACGGTAATCCTAACTTGGTACCACAAAATAAATAATAGGATTTTCTACGTAACGTAGCTTACTGTAAGTAGGGGCACACAAGCTAACTTTGAAAACATGGCCTAACAAGTGGAATAAACAGATTTGGGACAAAAAGGTAAATAGTAAGGTTTTGTACAAAAGATAGTTGCAAAAACTGTAGAATTTTGTCGCATAAATAGTAGGATTTTGTGCAAAAAGTTGTTGTGTTAATAGTAGGATATTTGTGAAAAAGGTTGCAACGTAAATAGTAGGATTTAGTACAAGAAGTTGTTGCAGAAATATTAGGATTATGTACCTAAATACATTGCGTAAGTAGTACACTTTTCTGCAAAAAGTTGTTGAATAAATAGTAGGATTTTGTACCAAAAAAAAGAAAAATGTCACGTAAATAGAAGGATTTTGTATAAAAAGTTGTCACGTAAATAGTAGAATTATCTGCAAAAAGTTGTTAAATAAATAGTCGCATTTTCTACAAAAGTTGTTGCGCAAATAGTAGGATCAATCAATGTTTATTTATATAAATCACAAGTGTCTCAAAGGGCTGCACGAGCCACAGCGACATCTGCGGTACAGAGCCCACGTAAGGGCAAGGAAAAACTCACAACCCCAATGCCACATTGATGTTGTATAAAAAGTCACAAAATAGTATATTTTTGTACAAAAAGTTGTCACATAAATAGTAGAATTTTCTGCAAAAAGTTGACGAATAAATAGTAGGATTTTGTACAGAACATTGTTGCGTAAATAGCAGGATGTTGCACAAAAAGTCACATAAGTAGTATATTTTTGTACAAAACGTCACATAAATAGTTTAATTTTGTACAAAAATTTGTCACATAACTAGTAGAATTTTGTGCACAAAGTCGTCGGGTAAATATTAGGATTTTGTATAAAAAGTCACATAAATAGTAGGATTTTGAACAAAAAGTTGTCGCTTAAATATTAGGATTTTGTACATAGTCACATAAAAAGTATATTTTTGTAAAAAAAAGTCACATAAATAGTATATTTTTGTACAAAAAGTCACATAAATAGTATATTTGTGTGAATAGTCGCGTAAATATTAGGATTTTGTACAAAAATTCACAACGTTTGTTTTTGTACAAAAGGTTGTCACATAAATAGTAAGATTTTGTGCACAAAGGTGGAAAAAGTTGTCAAATAATAGGATTTCATACAAAAAGTTGTGGTATAGATAGGATGTTACACACAAAGTTGCATGAATAGTTTATTTTTGTACAAAAAGTCACATAAATAGTGTATTTTTGTACAAAAAATTGTCACGTAAATATTAGGATTTTGTAGAAAAAGTCACATAAATAGTATATTTTTGTAGAAAAAAATCACATAAATAGTATATTTTTGTACAAAAAATAGTCACGTAAATATTAGGATTTTGTACACAAAGTCACATAAATAGTATATTTTTGTAGAAAAAGTCACATAAATAGTATATTTTTGTAGAAAAAATCACACAAATAGTATATTTTTGTACAATAATTCACATAAATAGTATATTTTTGTACAAAAAATAGTCGCGTAAATATTAGGATTTTGTACGGAAAGTCACATAAATACTTTATTTTTGTACAAAAAGTCACATAAATAGTATATTTTTGTAGAAAAAGTCACATAAATACTTTATTTTTGTACAAAAAGTCACATAAATAGTATATTTTTGTACAAAAAGTCACATAAATAGTATATTTTTGTACAAAAAATAATCGCGGAAATATTACAATTTTGTACGCAAAGTCACATAAATAGTACATTTTTGTAGAAAAAGTCACATAAATAGTATATTTTTGTACAAAAAGTCACATAAAAATTATATTTTTGTACAAAAAGTCACATAAATAGTATATTTTTGTACAAAAAATAGTAGCGTAAATATTAGGGTTTTGTACGCAAAGTCACATAAATAGTATATTTTTGTAGAAAAACTCACATAAATAGTATATTTTTGTACAAAAAATTGTCGCGTAATATTAAGATTTTGTAGAAAAAGTCACATAAATAGTATATTTTTGTAGAAAAAATCACAAATAGTATATTTTTGTACAAAAATTCACATAAATAGTATATTTTTGTACAAAAAATAGTCACGTAAATATTAGGATTTTGTACACAAAGTCACATAAATAGTATATTTTTGTAGAAAAAGTCACAAAAATAGTATATTTTTGTACAAAAAGTCACATAAATAGTATATTTTTGTACAAAAAGTCACATAAATAGTATATTTTTGTACAAAAAGTCACATAAATAGTATATTTTTGTACAAAAAATTGTTGCGTAAATATTAGGATTTTGTAGAAAAAGTCACATAAATAGTATATTTTTGTAGAAAAAATCACAAATAGTATATTTTTGTACAAAAATTCACATAAATAGTATATTTTTGTACAAAAAATAGTAGCGTAAATATTAGGATTTTGTATGCAAAGTCACATAAATAGTATATTTTTGTACAAAAAATTGTCGTGTAAATATTAGGATTTTGTAGAAAAAGTCACATAAATAGTATATTTTTGTAGAAAAAAATCACATAAATAGTATATTTTTGTACAAAAATGCACATAAATAGTATATTTTTGTACAAAAAATAGTAGCGTAAATATTAGGATTTTGTACTCAAAGTCACATAAATAGTATATTTTTGTAGAAAAAGTCACATAAATAGTATATTTTTGTACAAAAAGTCACATAAATAGTATATTTTTGTACAAAAAATGTTCGTGTAAATATTAGGATTTTGTACACAAAGTGACATAAATAGTTTGTTTACAAAAGGTTGTCACGTAAATATTGGGATTTCATACAATAATTTGTGGTGTAAATAGGATTGTATACATAAAGTTGCATAAATGACTATTTTTGTACAAAACGGGGCACAAATAGTTAAACTTTAGTACAAAATGTTCTTGCATAAAGGATTCAGTACAATCATAATAGAGGTAGGATGATATATTTTATACACAAAGTCATGCACTGTAATTAGTTAATTGACCTCACACACATTGCAAGGATCGTTGTACAAACATGAGCAACAATGTTGTGGATGACTTGCCAATATTATGTTGTGACTAAATACATAAATGTAGCATGTTTAGCATGTTAGCAGGAGAGATGATGTCATCATTACAGGGGTGTGCAGCTGCGATGTCACTTCCACCTACAATCTCATCTCAGGTGCTTAACTTTTAGGGTCGGGGGGTCGTTAGTGTTGGTCTTCCACGCCGTAATTGCACGCAGACGCCACCGTGCACACACACACACACAGGTGTGCGTGGTAATGACACTGGTCCAGTGGAAGTGCGTGCACACACACACACAGGTGTGCGTGGTAATGACGCTTGTGAGAAGGCGACAGATGTAACACAGAGTGGCAGTAAAACACGCACGAGTGCAGGAACAGCCGAATAATAATCATTTTACACAGCGGTGTAAAAAGAGGGGAAAAAACTAGTGACCGGCCTTCTTTTTTTTTACAAGCCTCCACCCCCGCGGTCACTGGGAACCTGCGAGGGTCGGCGCTCTGACAGGCTCATAGTTACGCCACGGAGACAATGGGAGGGTCTAATGAGGAACATATGCTTTTGTGTTCCAACAGAGGCGCTCATTGTGCGGCGGAAAGGATACTCCACTCCTATTCAGACTCCTCACAATGAACACCCGAGCCCGCCGGAGCCTACCATAGCCCGCCGCTCCTTCCACCCACCACTCCAATCCCTCCGCCCCAACTTCAGTTACACGTTTTGTCCCGCAGATTGGAGGACAATGACACAAAGCCAACATGAAAGCAACAACAACAACACACACGCAGCATCCCTCTATGTGTGTGTGTGTGTGTGTGTGTGTGTGTGTGTGTGTGTGTGTGTGTGTGTGTGTGTGTGTGTGTGTGTGTGTGTGTGTGTGTGTGTGTGTGTGTGTGTGTGTGTGTGTGTGTGTGTGTGTGTGTGTGTGTGTATACAGAAAACCATTGCATCTAATAGAGAGCCAAAGACTAGAGTCCGTGAACATTGCTCCAAAGTCGGGATTTTTTTCGGTTGATTTAATGTGCGTACAAAAGTAAACATCAAGAAGGAAAAGTAGTTTCCATATGAGGAGATGTGAACAAGTTAGGACATAAATCGTGGTCCCAATGCAGAAAACCATTGCTTCTAATAGAGAGCCAAATACTAGAGTCCGTGAACATTGCTCCAAAGTCGGGATTTTTTTCAGTTGATTTAATGTGCGTACAAAAGTAAACATCAAGAGAGAAAAGTAGCGTCCATATGAGGAGGTGTGAACAAGTTAGGACATAAATCGTGGTCCCAATGCAGAAAACCATTGCATCTAATAGAGAGCCAAATACTAGAGTCCGTGAACATTGCTCCAAAGTCGGGATTTTTTTCAGTTGATTTAATGTGCGTACAAAAGTAAACATCAAGAGAGAAAAGTAGCGTCCATATGAGGAGGTGTGAACAAGTTAGGACATAAATCGTGGTCCCAATGCAGAAAACCATTGCATCTAATAGAGAGCCAAATACTAGAGTCCGTGAACATTGCTCCAAAGTCGGGATTTTTTTTTAGTTGATTTAATGTGCGTACAAAAGTAAACATCAAAAGAGAAAAGTAGCGTCCATGAGGAGGTGTGAACAAGTTAGGACATAAATCGTGGTCCCAATGCAGAAAACCATTGCATCTAATAGACAGCCAAATACTAGATTCTGTGAACATTGCTCCAAAGTCGGGATTTTTTTTGGTTGATTTAATGTGCATACAAAAGTAAACATCAAGAAAGAAAAGTAGCGTCCATATGAGGAGGTGTGAACAAGTTAGGACATAAATCGTGGTCCCAATGCAGAAAACCATTGCATCTAATAGAGAGCCAAATACTAGATTCTGTGAACATTGCTCCAAAGTCGGGATTTTTTTTGGTTGATTTAATGTGCATACAAAAGTAAACATCAAGAAAGAAAAGTAGCGTCCATATGAGGAGGTGTGAACAAGTTAGGACATAAATCGTGGTCCCAATACAGAAAACCATTGCATCTAATAGAGAGCCAAATACTAGAGTCCGTGAACATTGCTCCAAAGTCGGGATTTTTTTTGGTTGATTTAATGTGCGTACAAAAGTAAACATCAAGAAAGAAAAGTAGCGTCCATATGAGGAGGTGTGAACAAGTTAGGACATAAATCGTGGTCCCAATACAGAAAACCATTGCATCTAATAGAGAGCCAAATAGTAGAGTCCGTGAACATTTCTCCAAAGTCAGGATTTTTTTGGTTGCCACGTAAAATTCCCATTATTATTATATTATTGCCAAAATGTTTAACGTTTTCTTATAAAATTGTGACTTTTGCCGAGTAAAACTACGACTCTTTTCATAAAATTGCCATTATTTTAAAGTTTTCTTATAAAATTGTGACTTATGTCGAGTAAAATTACGACTGTTTTCATAAAATTGCCAAAATTTTAAGCTGTTCTTGTAAAACTGCGACTGTGATTGAGTACAATTCCGACTTGTATCATAATATTGCCAATTGTTTTGTTGTTCTTGTGAAATAGTGGCATTATTTGAGTAAAATTATGACTTTTGTCCTCAAGTAAAATTCCGTTTATTATTATAATATTGCCAAAATGTTTAATGTTTTCTTATAAAATTGTGACTTTTGTCGAGTAAAATTATGACTCTTCATAAAATTGCCAACATTTTAAAGTGTTCTTATAAAATTGTGACTTTTGTCGGGTAAAATTATGACTGTTTTCGTACAATTGCCCAAATTTGAAGCTGTTCTCGTAAAATTGCGACTGTTATTGAGTACAGTTCCAACTTTTATCACAATATTGCCATTTTTTTTTAAGTTCTTGTGAAACTGTGACATTTTTGCCAAGTAAAATTCCGATTATTATTATAATATTGCCAACATTTTAAAGTTTTCTTATAAAATTGTGACTTTTGTCGAGTACAATTACGACTCTTCATAAAATTGCCAACATTTTAAAGTTTTCTTATAAAATTGTGACTTTTGTAGGGTAAAATTACGACTGTTTTCGTAAAATTGCCAACATTTGAAGCTATTCTTGTAAAATTGCAACTGTTATTGAGTACAATTCCAACTTTTATCACAATATTGCCAATTTTTTTTGTTTTTCTTGTGAAATAGTGACATTTTTTGAGTAAAATCATTACTTTTGTCCTAATTTTGCCAAGTAAAATTCAGTTTATTATTATAATATTACTAAAAAAAATTAAGTTTTCTTATAAAATTGTGACTTTTGTCGAGTAAAATTACGACTCTTCATAAAATTGCCAACATTTTAAAGTTTTCTTATAAAATTGTGACTTTTGTCGGGTAAAATTACGACTGTTTTCGTAAAATTGCCAACATTCTTGTAAGACTGCGACTGTTATTGAGTACAATTCAAACTTCTATCACAATATTGCCAATTTTTTTGGTTGTTCTTGTGAAATAGTGAATTTTTTTTTAGTAAAATGATGACTTTTGTCATTATTTTGCCAAGTAAAATTCTGATTATTATTATAATATTGCCAACATTTTAAAGTTTTCTTATTGAATTGTGACTTTTGTCGGGTAAAATTACGACTGTTTTCGTAAAATCGCCAACATTTTAAGCTGTTCTTGTAAAATTGCGACTGTTATTGAGTACAATTCCAACTTTTATCACAATATTGCCAATTTTTTTGTTGTTCTTGTGAAAAAGTGACATTTTTTGAGTAAAATTATTACTTTTGTCCTAATTTTGCCAAGTAAAATTCAGTTTATTATTATAATATTACTAAAAAAAATTAAGTTTTCTTATAAAATTGTGACTTTTGTCGAGTAAAATTACGACTCTTCATAAAATTGCCAACATTTTAAAGTTTTCTTATAAAATTCTGACTTTTGTCGGGTAAAGTTACGACTGTTTTCGTAAAATTGCCAACATTCTTGTAAGACTGCGACTGTTATTGAGTACAATTCAAACTTCTATCACAATATTGCCAATTTTTTTTGTTGTTCTTGTGAAATAGTGAATTTTTTTTTAGTAAAATGATGACTTTTGTCATTATTTTGCCAAGTAAAATTCTGATTATTATTATAATATTGCCAACATTTTAAAGTTTTCTTATTGAATTGTGACTTATGTCGAGTAAAATTACGACTGTTTTCGTAAAATCGCCAACATTTTAAGCTGTTCTTGTAAAATTGCGACTGTTATTGAGTACAATTCCAACTTTTATCACAATATTGCCAATTTTTTTGTTGTTCTTGTGAAAAAGTGACATTTTTTTAGTAAAATTATTACTTTTGTCCTAATTTTGCCAAGTAAAATTCAGTTTATTATTATAATATTACTAAAAAAAATTAAGTTTTCTTATAAAATTGTGACTTTTGTCGAGTAAAATTACGACTCTTCATAAAATTGCCAACATTTTAAAGTTTTCTTATAAAATTGTGACTTTTGTCGGGTAAAGTTACGACTGTTTTCGTAAAATTGCCAACATTCTTGTAAGACTGCGACTGTTATTGAGTACAATTCAAACTTCTATCACAATATTGCCAATTGTTTTTGTTGTTCTTGTGAAATAGTGAATTTTTTTTAGTAAAATGATGACTTTTGTCATTATTTTGCCAAGTAAAATTCTGATTATTATTATATTATTGCCAACATTTTAAAGTTTTCTTATTGAATTGTGACTTATGTCGAGTAAAATTACGACTGTTTTCGTAAAATCGAAAGCTGTTCTTGTAAAATTGCGACTGTTATTGAGTACAATTCCAACTTTTATCACAATATTGACCATTTTTTTGTTGTTCTTGTGAAATAGTGACATTTTTTTGAGTAAAATTATGACTTTTGTCCTCATTTTGCCAAGTAAAATTCCGATTATTATTATAATATTGCCAAAATTTTAACGGCTTCTTATAAAATTGTGACTTTTTTAAAATTACGACTGTTTTCGTAAAATTGCCAACATTTGAAGCTGTTCTCGTAAAACTGCGACTGTTATTGAGTACAATTCCAACTTTTATCACAATACTGCTCAAATGTTCAGTTTTTCTTGTAAACTTTTGACTTGCGTTGAGTAAAATGACGACTTTTATTATAATACTGCCAAAATTGAAAGTGTTTCTTGTGAAATTGTGACCTTTTTCTTGTGAAATTCCAACTCATTTTTCACAACAAGCTTTTTTATATTTGCATAGTATGTATATATTATTAATGTTGTAAATACACATCTTTATATATCTAGAAAGGCTGGTCCTAAAGAGGTAGGCATTTTTGGCGGTCTCAAGAAGGTCAAAAATACAAGTATATGTGTGTATATGTGTGTGTGTGTGTGTGTGTGTTAGCCCGCAGACAGCAGTAGCTGCGGTAATCCATCCAGGCTCCCAGGGCAGCCGGCTCCTACTTCCGGATGCATGAGAAGCGGCTGGAGTGGAGTGGCAGCAACAACTGCTCAGCCCTATTTGATTACTAATAAGAGAGTTGTCCCCTCTGTCAGATAGCAGGCATTCTGCGCTAAGCAAACAGTCATTCCGCCTAGTCAAACATTAGCATTGCTGTCTCTCCCCACCACGCGGTGAGAGTTACATTCAGATAACCCCCACCCTCACCTCTTGTATGCACACACGCAGCCTGGACACTTCTTCCGGGAAAGTCACATCAATGCCGCGCGCTCGCTCGCCCACTTTAGAGGCAGTAGGACGGTCAACTTCCCTCAAGGTGCACAAAATTGAAGGGAAAAAAAAATAGTAATTTGGATATAGAGGAGAGGTGTCAAACTCAAGGCCTGTGGCCCCAGAAATGCCTTGAAATAATATGCGTTACAAACTTTTCTTACTAAATATATTTGTTCTTTACCTTTTCGACCTGAAAAAGTCATGCACTGCATGCATTTGCGTATCTTTTAAAAGTCATTATCAAAATCTAAATATTATACTATCATGTATTCCAAAAAATCATTTTTTGGGGTTAAAATAAAGACAAATACTGTACTTAAATATCTGCTTGAGTTATGATTTCAAAACAAACGATCATTTAAATTGTAGACTGTAAATAGTGTAATTTGTTGTCGAAGAAATAGTACAAAAAGTTGTTGCGTAAAGAGAAGGATTTTGAACACATAAATAGTATATATTTGTACAAAAAGTCATATTGATAGTATATTTTTGTACAAAAAGTTACATAAATAGTATATTTTGTACATAAAGTCACATACTAGTATATTTTTGTACAAAAAGTCACATAAATAGTATATTTTTGTACAAAAAGTTACATAAATAGTATAATTGTGTACATAAAGTCACATACTAGTATATTTTTGTACAAAAAGTCACATAAATAGTATATTTTTGTACACAAAGTCACATAAATAGTATATTTTTGTACAAAAAGTTACTTAAATAGTATATTTGTGTACATAAAGTCACATAAAAAGTATATTTTTAAAGATTAAAGATTAAAGATTAAAGTACCAATGATTGTCACACACACACTAGATGTGGTGAAATTTGTCCTCTGCATTTTTGTACAAACAGTTACATAAATAGTATATTTGTGTACATAAAGTCACATAAAAAGTATATTTTTGTACAAACAGTTACATAAATAGTATATTTTTGTACATAAAGTCACATAAATAGTATATTTTTGTACACAAAGTCACATAAATAGTATATTTTAGTACAAAAAGTCACATAAATAGTATATTTTTGTACAAAAAATTGTCGCATAAATATTAAAAAAAAAAAAAAATATATATATATATATATATATATATATATATATATATATATATATATATATATATATATATATATATATATATATATATATATATATATATTTTTTTTTTTTTTTTTTTTTTTTTAAATTGGGACTTCCCGAGGGCCGGATTTTGGATGCTGGTGGGTCGTATCCGGCCCACGGGTTGTAGTTTGGGGACCCCTGCACTAAAATGTTAAAAATCGAACAAAAAAAAAACAGTAAAAGAACAAGATTTTACGGTTAAAAAAAAACAACCTAAAAACAGTGGAATTGTTTCTCCATTCCATTCCATTTATTCCATTTTTTTTATATGCTGTAAAAAAAACTTTTTACTGTAAAATTCCGGTGACTGAGCTGCCAGTTTTTAAAGTAAAATTTGAATATTTATTTTTCAGTTTATGTAAAAAATGGCTAATGTATTATATATATATACATGTATATTCATATATTACTCATTGTTAAAATCGGCCCTCTGAAAACAACCACAACTGCAATGTGGCCCTCAATGAAATGGAGTTTGACACCCCTGATCTCGAGCAAATAGTCCACCTGCTCAGATGCGTCACTGAGGGGAAACTTGCAGTATTGTGCAACAACAACAAAAAAGTCAAAACGGTAAATAGTGGGAGTTAGCGATGACGTTAATTAGCGTTCCATTCCATTTAGCTTAAAGAGAGAAGCTGTTGCTCAAGGGTAGCACTAAATAGTCGCCACTTAAGCCTATAGAATGTGTGCTGTGGTGCTAGTTGACTACTGATATGATCCACTTTAACACGCTGCTCAAACAAGTACTAGTTGACTACTGATATGATCCACTTTAACACGCTGCTCAAACAAGTACTAGTTGACTACTGATATGATCCAAACAAGTCTTCACTAAGTACTCACAACAACAATTATCATGAACTTCGTTGTCTTTTGAGACAATGTTTATGTATTTAATATTTGTTTACTATATGGTGTATTCATTATTTATGTATTCACTGTTCTGTTACAGAGAACTAGGAAATGGGGTAAAATTGCTATGCTATGAAAAGGGGTGGAATTAAATAAGCTCTGCTTCTTCCTACTCCTTTTCGGACCTGCTGTCATGACACAGCTGGAAATGTGTGATGCGGTTTCTACAAAAAGTTGTTGCGTAAATAGTAGGATGTTGCACAAAAAGTCACATAAATAGTATATTTTTGTACAAAATGTCACATAAGTAGTTTAATTTTGTACAAAAAGTTATCACATGAATAGTAGAATTTGTTGCGTAAATAGTAGGATTTTGTACAAAAAGTTGTCGCGTAAATATTAGGATTTTGTACATAGTCACATAAATAGTATATTTGTGTACAAAAAGCCACATGAATAGTATAATTTTTTTACATAAAGTTGTCACATAAATAGTAGAATTTTCTGCAAAAAGTTGACGAATAAATAGTAGGATTTTGTACAAAAAGTTGTTGCGTAAATAGTAGAATGTTGCACAAAAAGTCACACAAATAGTATATTTTTGTACAAAACGTCACATAAATAGTTTAATTTTGTACACAAAGTTGTCACATAAATAGTAGAATTTTGTGCACAAAGTCGTCGCGTAAATATTAGGATTTTGTATAAAAAGTTACATAAATATTAGGATTTTTTATAAAAAGTCACATACATATTAGGATTTTGTACATATTCACATAAATAGTATATTTTTGTTCGAAGTCACATGAATAGTATATTTTTTTTACAAAAAGTTGACGAATAAATAGTAGGATTTAGTACAAAAAGTTGTTGCGTAAATAGTAGGATGTTGCACAAAAAGTCACATAAATAGTATATTTTTGTACAAAACGTCACATAAATAGTTTAATTGTGTACAAAAAGTTGTCACATAAGTAGTACAATTTTGTACAAAAAGTTGATGAAGAAAGGATACTGCTTCTTCCTACTCCTTTTCGGACGTGCTGTCATGACACAGCTGGAAATGTGCGATGCATTACGTTGTAATCGTATGCATGTTGCACATAAACGGAACTGAACACTATATATATTTAGTGGCGCCCCCTGCTGGTTGTTGTGAAGGACTCACGTAATACATTTGCTACCGCTTGTTTCTTTACAGATACGCTAGCAGGGTCAGATTTTGCACACTTTAAGGAAGTTTCTAGGCAGTCCAAAACTTGTCAGGTTTTAATAAGAGCGCCACCTGCTGGTGTTTTTGTCAGAAATGTTCAGTAACTCACGAAGGGTGCGTGTTTCGAGCACTTTCCACCCCTTTAGTCAGGAAATGTGACTTTTTTTTTTTTTTTTTTTTTTTTTTACAATACTGTAAGAAAGGGAACACATCCTTGATCAAGCACCTTTATCCAGATTTGCTACCGCTTGTCCCGATACAGATACGGTAGTAGGGTCACATTTTACACACTTTAAGGAAGTTTCTAGTCAATCCAAAACTAGTCAGGTTTAATAAGAGCGCCACCTGCTGGTGTTTTTGTCAGAAACGTTAAAAAAGTAACTCACGAAGGGTGCGTGTTTTGAGCACTTTCCACCCCCTTTGTCAGGAAATGTGACTTCTTGTCTTTTTTTTTTTTTTTTTTTTTTTTTTTTTACATTAGTGTAAGAAAGGGAACACATCCTTGATCAAGCACCTTCATCCAGATTTGCTACCGCTTGTCCCGATACAGATACGGCCAATTAGTAGTAGGGTCAGATTGTACACACCTGCCTTTCAGGAAGTTTCTAGTCAATCCAAAACTAGTCAGGTTTAATAAGAGCGCCACCTGCTGGTGTTTTCGTCAGAAATGTTCAGTAACTCACGAAGGGTGCGTGTTTTGAGCACTTTCCACCCCTTTTGTCAGGAAATGTGACTTCTTGTCTTTTTTTTTTTTTCCAATTTTTTCCAAATTTTTTTTTTTTTTTTACACTAGTGTAAGAAAGGGAACACATCCTTGATCAAGCACCTTCATCCAGATTTGCTACCGCTTGTCCCGATACAGATACGGCCAATTAGTAGTAGGGTCAGATTGTACACACCTGCCTTTCAGGAAGTTTCTAGTCAATCCAAAACTAGTCAGGTTTAATAAGAGCGCCACCTGCTGGTGTTTTCGTCAGAAATGTTCAGTAACTCACATTTTGAGCACTTTCCACCCCTTTTTTTTTTACAATACTGTAAGAAAGGGAACACATCCTGGATCAAGCACCTTTATCCAGACCTACACCACATTCTAAACACCTCACTTTGGTTGCAGCCTTGTGGTTTTTCCGTGCGAACAAACAAACCAAGCAGCTGCACTGTGACTGAGCATCTACACAACAACAAAAAAGGGAGGGAGAAGGGGGTGGGGGTGGGGGGTGGTGTTCACCAAGTAAACAGGAAGCTACCCAAGCTAATTAGCTCTATTCCCAGCATGATCCTCCAGCGAGTGAACCACCTGCACCCATCCAGGTGGTTGACCGCCCCCTCGGCGCACAGGTATAGCTGGGAAAGACCCCCCTCAGCCACTCGCACGCCCATAGCTCTTCTCTGGAAGTACGGAGCCCACAAACCGGCCCGTCTGGCACCGTCAAGTGAGGGAAGGAGGGGTTTGGGGGGGGTGGGGGGGGGGGATCATTTGTTCCGTACAGTCTGCCCGTTTAGTCAATCGTTTGACTCCACCCACCCCCACCCTCAAAGCAAGCGAGATGAGGCCTTACCTGTCGATGATCACCGGGTCCGACGGGGTCTCGTTCCTGTTGCCGCAGCTTTTCTTGTCGCAGCATCGGCTGTCGGGACACAAACACGACGTCTTCGTTAAGAAGTCATAACGAGGCTACGTTGCTATAAGGCTAATATTTGGACTGGGGGGCCACATTGAGAGAAATAAAGTGTCCGGGGGGGGGGGCAATGTGTATGTGTGTATAAATGATGTATACACATTTAGCTGTAAAAATCTGTGTTTGGGTCCCTTTTTCCCAGGAACACTAACACCAAAAGTCACAATGTCCGATAGAGTTCTAAAATAGGTATGACAGACCACCTCAAATAAAAACGGAATGGATTTTTACAGTTTTTTACTGAATGGGACACCCAAAATGTACATGAAAATAAAGAAAGTGGGATTTACAATATTAACTATGAACAATAAAACACTGAATATTAACAAGATATGAACATTGCTCCTCTTTTACGTGGGATTTACAATATTAACTATGAACAATAAAACACTGAATATTAACAACATATGAACATCGTTCAAATTTTACGTGGTATCAACAATATTAACTATGAACAATAAAACACTGAATATTAACATATGAACGCCACTCCTCTTTTACGTGGGATTTACAATATTAACTATGAACGATAAAACACTGAATATTAACAAGATATGAACATCGCTCCTTTTTTACGTGGAATTTACAATAATAACTATGAACAATAAAACACTGAATATTAAGAAGATATGAACATCGCTCCTCTTTTACGTGGGATTTACAATATTAACTATAAACAATAAAACACTGAATATTAACAACATATGAACATCACTCCTCTTTTACGTGAGAGTTACAATATTAACTATGAATAATAAAACACTGAACAATAACAACGTATGAACATCATTCCTCTTTTACGTGGTGTCA
The DNA here is from genome assembly GCF_033978785.1 of Entelurus aequoreus. NCBI lineage: Eukaryota > Metazoa > Chordata > Actinopteri > Syngnathiformes > Syngnathidae > Entelurus > Entelurus aequoreus. The sequence goes on from NC_084739.1 coordinate 66,139,005, forward strand.
ACAATATTAATTATGAACAATATAACATGGAATATCAACAACATATGAACGTCGCTCCTCTTTTATGTGGGATTTACAATAATAACTATGAACAATAAAACACTGAATATTAACAAGATATGAACATCGCTCCTCTTTTACGTGGGATTTACAATAATAACTATGAAAAATAAAACACTGAATATTAACAAGATATGAACATCGCTCCTCTTTTACGTGGGATTTACAATATTAACTATAAACAATAAAACACTGAATATTAACAACATATGAACATCACTCCTCTTTTACGTGATATCTACAATATTAACTATGAACAATAAAACACTGAATATTAACAACATGTGAACATCACTCCTCTTTTATGTGAGAGTTACAATATTAACTATGAATAATAAAACACTGAACAATAACAACGTATGAACATCATTCCTCTTTTACGTGGTGTCAACAATATTAATTATGAACAATATAACATGGAATATCAACAACATATGAACGTCGCTCCTCTTTTATGTGGGATTTACAATATTAACTATGAACAATAAAACACTGAATATTAACAACATTTGAACGTCGCTCCCCGTTTACGTGGGATTTGCAATATTAAGTATGAACAACAAAAGACTGAATATTAACATATGAACATCACTCCTCTTTTACATGGAATTTACAATATTAACTATGAACATAAAACACTGAATATTAACAACATATGAGCATCTTTTACTTCTCAGACCAGCTCCTCGATAGTTGTGTATCTTTTACAATCAAGCAAAACACAACAAAAATGTAACAAACAGCAAAATATGAATGCAAAGTGCAATAAACACCTACAATATGATTTATTATCACTTTTATGCAGACATTTGTTGTAAAAATCTGCTTCCACGTCTGTTCCTGACACATTTCAACCATTGAAATACTTTCTATAGTTGAAGACTTACGGTCATTTAAAACACTGCACATCATAATGGCAAATACACTTTTGATGTTAAAGGTCTAAAAAAAATGATGTCGAATGTCCGGCGGTCCGGATTGAAAATCTTAATAGGCCACATGTGGCCCGCGGGCCGTATTTTGCCCAAGTCTGCTATAAAGTGAGATTTGGGGGTTATTTATTTGGAAATGGAAGGAAGCTGTATTCACACTCTCAATGTGCATGATCATTTTCGGCCTTTTTCCTCCGCCCAGCCCCTCACCAACTCGTGAGCATTCCCCAAAAAGGACTAATATCCCCGCTAACCGACGAGCAAAGGGCCAATAAGAAGGTACCCTCGGCAGAGGTAACAACGCTCTTTATCGACCACCACGCTATAGCCCTTCCATTGATGCAAAAAAAAAAATGTCTAAAAACAACATGTTGTGTTGTTTGGCTTATAGCGCCGCAAGGGGAGGGGCGCGGGGAATATGGAAAAGGGGGGGTGGGGGGGAGGCAAGGGAGTCACTTTTCACAGCTTCAGCTTTTGTTTACCTCTAATTGCCAAGCTGCTATTTCTGAGGGAGATGCAAGGTGCCACCCTCAACCAATATTTCTGCAAGGCATTTATCAATTATGGCCTCAAAAAGCACTAATCTATCTTCCACCACATGTTTCAGCCCCCCCACTCTTCCCACTTTCTCTCTCAATCCAGGGCTGCCTTTCACATCCTTTGATTTGGACATGAATTAAAAAAAAAAAAAAAAAAAAAAAAAAAAAAAAAAGCTGCAGAAATAAACAAATTCATCATCCGGGCTTCCATTTGAAATGAAAACACATGAGAATAAGATTGATTTACGCCATATGCTGCAGGAAGACAAACAAAGATTTGTGCGAAGATATTGTCGGTCGAGCGCACACTCTTTAAAAAAAATAAAGTCTGATTTACAGCAGCAATACTTATTTGTCGTGGGATGACTCTGCTCTTATTGTTGTCTTATCTGATCACTTTTTTATGGCCAAAAATATATTAGTCCTTTTTAATACTTCCCTTACAAAGATAATGATATTAATTAACAGTATATTTATTATTGTGGAGCTACGTTACATCTTTTTTTTCTTTTTTTTGCCATTTGCACACAACTTTACAGTAACACACATATTTCATAAATTAAGTGTGGAAATTTTGCATTTTACATTATTTTTCTGTTGTTTTTGCATCATGGCTGTGATGCATATATGGCAATATTATTATCAATAATAACAATAATGATGAAACAGAATAATTACTTGATAGTATGAAAAACATATGTCAGTATGCTAAGTACAAACACATTAATAATAATATTTTTTGCATTTCTTACAGTTTTGCTATTGTATCTATTGACATGTGGTCAACTAAGAGAGCAAATATTAATATGACTATAAAGACGCAGAAGAGCCAAATAGAATATCTCAGCATGATGAAGTACAACCACACGAATAATAATATTTTTTGCATTTTAACACCAGTTTTCTATTGTATTTCAGGCCATGTGGTCATCTAAGAGAGCGTATATTAATATGAATATAACGATGCAGAACAGGGACACAAGCCAAATAAAATACTTTAAAAAAATAATCAACATCAACACTTCATTCTGAATGGTAATAGCGCTTATATGCGTTTCATTATTATTATTAATAAGTAATAATAATGAAAAAAGTGCATCATAGAGGGACTAATAACCGTGTAAGCCAATTAAATATTAGGAACAGCCAGAATAATTAACATTTTTATAATTAAAGTGTTGAAAGTGATGATGCGAGCGCACAGTATTAATATCATTATGAATAATAACAATAATAATGATGATGCGACACTGTGTAAATAGCCAAAATACGTCAAATATTCTCAGTATTGCAGAGGTGCATCATGCACAGCAATATTAAATTACCGTAATACCTGTCAAACTGTGCAAGCACAAAAAAATGATGTGATCGGTGCATTATTATTATTATTATTAATAAGCAATAATGATGAAAAACGTGCATCATAGAGGGACTAATAACCGTGTAAGCCAATTAAATATTAGGAACAGCTCGGTGTGATGCGGTGCAAGCCACAACCCGAATAATGAGCATTTTCATAATTAAAGTGATTATGCGAGTGCACAGTATTAATATTCTTATGACTACTAATAATAATAATAATGATGATGATGCGGCACTGTGTAAATAGCCAAAATACGTCAAATATTCTCAGTATATGCACAACGATATTAAAATACCGTAATACCGGTCAAACTGTGCAAGCACAAACAAAAAGTGATCATTATTGTTATTGTTATTATCAATAATAGGCAATAATAATGAAAAAAGTGCTTCATAGAGGGACTAATAACTGTGTAAGCCAATTACAATTATTATGAATAATAATAATAATAATAATGATGATGATGCAGCCCTGTGCAAATAGTCAAATATTCTCAGTATTGCAGATGTCAATCAAGCACAACAATATTAAATTACCGTAACACCTGTCAAACTGTGCAAGCACAAACAAAAAGTGATCATTATTGTTATTATTATTATTATTAATAGGCAATAATAATGAAAAAAGTGCATCATAGATGGACTAATAACCGTGTAAGCCAATTAATATTATTATGAATGATAATAATAATAATGATGATGATGCAGCATTGCGTAAATAGTCAAATATTCTCAGTATTGCAGATGTCAATCGAGCACAACAATATTAAATTACCGTAACACCTGTCAAACTGTGCAAGCACAAACAAAAAGTGATCATTATTGTTATTATTATTATTAATAGGCAATAATAATGAAAAAAGTGCATCATAGAGGGACTAATAACCGTGTAAGCCAATTAATTTTATTATGAATAATAATAATTATTATTATAATAATAATGATGATGATGATGCAGCACTGTGCAAATAGTCAAATACTCTCAGTATTGCAGATGTCACTCAAGCACAACAATATTAAATTACCGTAACACCTGTCAAACTGTGCAAGCACAAAAAAAATTATGTGATCGATGCATTATTATTAGTATTATTGTTATTATTATTATTATTATTATTAATAGGCAATAATAATGAAAAAGGTGCATCATAGAGGGACTAATAACCGTGTAAGCCTATTAATATTATTATGAATAATAATAATTATGATGATGATGATGATGCAGCACTGTGCAAATAGTCAAATACTCTCAGTATTGCAGATGTCAATCAAGCACAACAATATTAAATTACCGTAACACCTGTCAAACTGTGCAAGCACAAAAAAATTATGTGATCGATGCATTATTATTAGTATTATTGTTATTATTATTATAATTATTATTAATAGGCAATAATAATGAAAAAGGTGCATCATAGAGGGACTAATAACCGTGTAAGCCTATTAATATTATTATGAATAATAATAATAATAATAATAATAATAATAATGATGATGATGATGCAGCACTGTGCAAATAGTCAAATATTCTCAGTATTGCAGATGTCAATCAAGCACAACAATATTAAATTACCGTAACACCTGTCAAACTGTGCAAGCACAAACAAAAATAATGTGATCGATGCATTATTATTATTGTTATTATTGTTATTATTATTAGGCTGTGGCAGCAGAGCAGGAGCATATTCAAGGTGTCACAGAGTGATGGATGCACGTACAAATTGAGCGTGAGTGATGCGTGGAGAGTGGGGTGGCGAGGGGAGTAGGGGGGGGGGCTGGTAAGGTGCAAATCACTCGCATATGATGCACTTTGCACGACTCGTTGAAACAACAACAACAACAACAACAACAACAAAAGAGGAAGGAGTGGAGGAGACGAGGTGGGGGTGGGTGGGGGTGGGGGGGGGGAGGTTTAACCGACGAGTATCCGAATTCAATGCTCACAGAGCTGTGGGTGCCACGCCGCGGGGGGGCTCGACAATAACAACAAAAGGCGTTTCTTCCCCACGCCGGGTATCGGTGACACCGCTTGAATGGCAGCGCAACGTGAGAGGCTGCGATTTATGTGCTTAAATGGCGCTAAAAGGCTGGCTGATCACTGCTGACAGATGGAATCAAGCGCGGCGGCGGCGGCGGCGGCGGCGGCGGCTGCGGCTGCGCGCGCAAAACCGCCCATCAATAATAATAACAATTAAAAAAATATATATATATAAATATAAAACATGCTAAATAAGATCTTACCTGCACATGATTTCATGCGTGAGAAGAACTCTGCACATCTCTGGGTTCTTGTCCTGGCCCTCGTAGATGATGGCCTGGATGGGGAGAAGAGCAGATTTTTTAAATATTTTCTGGACGATTAAATTAATTGTGTTTATATTCTAATAAAATGTTCTATTTTCCACAATTCCCTATCTGCGCCCGTCCCCTATTAATCCACTTAAGACAGGCGGGCCGACAGAGGGGGGATTGAGCTCCAATGGAAGTGTCATCAATATGCTTTTAATCTGGTGGATATTTGGGGGAAAAAGTGTTAATGGGCAATCTGTTGTTTATTTTTTGAGCCGCTAACAATGATCTTTTTTTTTTTTTTTCTTCTCTCTCCCCGTGGATAAAAAGCGCGTGTCTGGCGGCACGGTTGAGTAATTTTTGAGCATTGGCTGAAACAGATGGCGTGGAGCTATCAGCGCTCCATCCCTCCTCCTCCTCAGCATCCTCAGCCTCCAGCATCCCTTTCTAAGGAGACTCCATATTCACACCTATATTTTCTTTAAAATTGTAATTTTTTTTTTTAAAAAGTGTCACATTTAGAAGCTTTAAATTGTATATTTTTTTTTCTTTCCAAGGGGTGATTATCCCCATTGCTTTGATTTATGTGGCCGAGGAAACACAAATCCATAAATTGCTTGTTCTGCGTCATTGACTCGGATCATTGGCGAAGGAATGCTGTGACCGCTCTATTTAAACATATAACAAAATATATCATCATTCATCAACATTTTGTGTATTATAGTCTGGTAAAAAAAAAAAAAATGTTGATGAATTCATAATTGCGGTTGGAATAAAACGCATGTTTTTGTGTAAATATTTCCAAAAATCCATATTTGACCTCTCAGCCTTTTGCAAGAAATGTTGGATAAAGTGACTCTCCTGCAGGTTTATATACTATAAATTCATGCACTTTTATCGTATTATTATTATTATTAAAAGTAGTAATAAAATTATATTTATTACAACACACGTGTTTTGCATGCAAGTGCAACTTACCTGCTTTGTCATGGAATCGATTAACCGAATGTAAAGATCCTGTTCTGTTCTGACGCCTGTGTGAAAAGAGAAAATAATGACATTAATGCGGATGACAGTAAATAATAGGGCACGTGCGTGGGTGTTGTTGAGAAATATAAACACGCCATAATTGGTATTTAATGGTGGGTTTATTCGCACTTAATCAGACTTACCATTGCTGTACAATAACTGTAGTTTGTAATGTATCCCATTGTTAGTTTTTTCACTGGTTGGCTCCTGCAATAATAATAATAATAATAATAACAGCATTAAGATATGGGAAATTATATGAAAATTGTTAATTTCCAAAGGTGCGTTGTTATTTTTATTTTTTTCAAGAAGAGATGAGTCGTTGTCTTACTTTGTCTTTCTCCACAAAGTCGACAAAAGCAGTCCTCTCGATCTCCACCGGCTGTCCCTGTCTGTCATAAAGGGCCAGAACAAAGTGGAAAAAATTGGACTTCCGGAGGTTGGAAGGGGGCTGCTTCTCGTAGTGTGCCCGGGCCAGGCCGACTCCGCTGCGGGGAGAGAAGGGGAGAACACCTCGGTTAAAAAAACTGGAGCAAAAATAAATTTAAAAAAAAAAAGACGTTTTTGTTTTTTATTTTGTGACAAATTTGTAAAAAAAAAAAAGAGTAAATTAAAAAATAATAATAAGGGGTGAATGATGGCGAGCCGGGCCGCCGGAGGTGAGCCGCGCCGGGGGTACCTTTGGGCGGCCGTGTTGGCGTCCACCACCCCGGCCGTGTGCATCCACGAGCGGACCGAGTTGAGCCCACCGAGCGGTTCCTCCTTCATGGTGGTCCCGCCCCGCGGTATCGTCTCCTGAATCCCAAACATTGAGGACAAATGTGCGGGAGCCTCCTGCGCGAAGAAGAGCGGAGGTGGGGGGTACAGGAAAGGGTCCACCACACCGGGCGCGCTGCTATCCTTCAGGGCGAGAAGAGGGCGAGTGTCGGGGCGGCGCAAAGTCCACAGGTCGGCTCTCCCGCTTCGCTCCGTCCGACGTGAGCAAGTCTCAAAAGTGCTCGACTTAAGTTATTAAGACAAAATATCCACACAATTGTTCGATTTTTTTTTTTTTTTTGGGGGGGGGGGTTGTTATATTTGGGGGTAAAAATGACTTATTTGTGCGGGGTGGCGCTGCTCTCAAAGCGGACACATCCCCGAAGAACCGCCGTGTCCGAAACCTTCAGGACTTTGTTTTTTTTTTAAAAAAATAGAACCCTGGCGTGAAAAGATGCTTCTTCTTCTTCGTCTTCTTCTTGTGCTCCGGCGGCAGCGCAGCGAGACGAGAACACGCACGGAAGGAAGGCTGCTCACCAGTGGAAGGTGTTCCACGCACACGCGAGAGGAGAGGAGAGGTGGAGAAAGGGGGCCCCTGTTCGCGTCGCGCACGCTGGATGGGAACATGCAAAACTAAGCCCTCTTTCCCCGAGGACTGCACTCTTTCCCGGGAGCCAAAACTCTAAACCCACGGGAGGGGCGACGTCACCGGGTGACGCGGCGGCCCGGGGCGGGGCTTTGACCGTACATGGAGGCGTGACGCGTTAGCCCCGCCCACCCACCCCCGCCCCCCCCCCCTCCCTGTATCCGAGCGAGAGGAGCATGCATGGCGAGGGAAGCGAGCATCTCTCTCTTCGCTTTTATTCCTCCACTTTTGCCTCTTCGATGTGGTGAGTTGGACTCTTTTCATCTTATGGAAAAGATAGAAGATGACAAGTTTTGGCTTGAAAAAAAAAAAATTTTTTTTTTTTTTTTTGGTTTAAATGTGCGTAATTCAAAGAAAATTATGCCGCGTTCAATGACCATTTTTATAATTGTTTTTTTGCATTTACACCCCATTCCTTAGTGTTTTGCATACATTCCCTCTATTAAAATGATTATTCCTTACTCAACAATATTGGTGTTACTTTTTTTTTTTTTTTTTCTCGGCCCGAGAGCTTGATTAGAGCGGAAAGGAGGGAGGGAAGGCTGCTATATCCTGAGCAATCTATCTGGAGCTGGTGCTGAGGGTTAATAGCTGCTGCCAAACATTAAGTGAATTATAAGCTGTTGCTTTTTCACCTCCACACTCCCGCTTTAGCCAAATTGCTCACCTTTCTAAGCAAATAACTCTCTCTTTTTTTTTTTTTGCACATTTATTAGAAATTAACCCCTCATTACACGCACTGATGATGCTCTTATTTTTTCCCAGCCCCTAATCTGATTATCAAATTATGCAACTTGGAGACAAATCCTCTTACAGATCAGATATACTAAGAGAGAGAGAGCAGCCGTCAGGTCGGTAACGATGCCGTCCTGAAAGGGACTTTTAAAGCGTATTTGACAACAAATGCAGCTGGCCCCCAGCTCGTCGTGGACATATTAGTGGGGAAATGAATGCAAATCTGTGTGCAGGAGCCATCTGGACGTGGAGAGACAGACTGAGAGAAAGAGGGGAGTCAGCTGAGCCCTGAATCCGCCTGATGAGAGCTCCTTTTTTTTTTTTTTTTTGCTGCATGCGGCGGTCCTGCACGCAGAGAAAGTAGAAAATAACTTGAAAAAAAAGTATTAAATATGTCATAAGCATGGATTTTTACGTGGAAAGGTGTGTGCGTGCTGCGCACTTTTCATTTTTCTTTGCAGTTAATTTCCCTGATGCAATGGTGGAAAGTGTGACGATAACCATAGACTTAGACAAACCTTATTGATACACAAGGGAAATTGTTATTTTGTATTACTTTTTTTTGTTAGGCTTAGATGATCAACAAATGTGGGCTTTATCGTACAAAACAATAATTAGAAAACTGTCATTGGTTTAATTAGTATTTCTTACTAAAGGTATTGAGGAAATAAATGTGTTAATTAGTAGAAATAGCAAGGAATTAAATTTGCTGGTGGCCTTTCTTGCAAAAATGTGTATAGATAAATGACTCATTTGTGACTTAAGTGGGAAAAGTGTGATGATAACCACAGAGTCTGAGGTGGATCAACAAATGTGGGCATTATCGTACAAAACATAGTCATTAGAAAACAGTCATTGGTTTAAATATTATTTTTTATTAAAGGTTTGGAGCAAAAAAAAAAAAAAAAGATTAATTTGTGTGTTAATTAATAGAAATAGTGAGGAAACAAATTTGACTTTCAAAAATTGGTATAGATAAATGACTCATTTGTGACTTAAGTGGGAAAAGTGTGATGATAACCATAGAGCCAGAGGTGGATCAACAAATGTGGGCATTGTTGTACAAAACTAGGTAATTAGAAAACTGTCATTGGTTTGAATATGATTTTTTATTAAAGGTTTTGAGCAAAAACATGATTCATGTGTATGTTAATTAGTAGAAATAGCGAGGATCAAATTTGACTTTTTAAAAATTGGTATAGATAAATGACTCATGTGTGACTTAAGTGGGGAAAGTGTGATGATAACCATAGAGCCTGAAGCCATGGAACAAGAGAAAGTTACTCATCAATTAATAATTGGTAGGAAACTGACTAATTTGCAGGGTATTTAGTCAATTATTGTTTTTATTTTATTTTTTTTAAAACAGGCAGTTTTGTGTTGTTTGATGATTTCTTTAAAAAATGAGTGTTAAGTTAAATTTCAACATATTTGCAGGTTATTGAAATAATTAGAAATTAAGAAGTTTGTGGTATTTAGTAGGATTTCTAACAAGGAAGAATCAGTAAAAAGTGATTATTTAGTTAATTTCTTTACAAAAAAGTAAAGAAATAGTATATTTCCTACAAATTGTAATTAACAGGAAACGAATAAAGAAATAATCAGTCAAACTGAAAACAGTCATTTTTTTAATAAAATGTTTTTTGAAAAGTATTTAGTAATGCAGTTCATATGTTGGTAATAAAGTCGAATTAATTCATGTGTGTGTTAGAATTTCTTACAAAAAGTAATTTGATCAATTTGCATTTTTCAGGAGGATTTAGAAGAAGAAAAAAAAAGGTTATATAGTAGGATTTATTTGACAAATATACAGTTAAATGTACAAAAAGTTCAGAGTAATACAAAATAAGAGCAACATTTGTGGATTTCCTACTAAATCTGTTTTATGTGTGCAAGTTATTGGTGCGAGGACAGGAAGTAAACAATCTGTGTGTGTGTGTGTGTGTGTGTGTGTGTGTGTGTCCGTCATTTGTGACGTCACAGCCGCGTTGACCTCCACTGATATGAAATCAAACACCAATGAGGACTTCCTGTCATGGAGCACTACTGGCTTTTTTTTTTTTTTTTTTCTATACTGTGTGTTCGGCGGTGTGCGTGTGTGTGTGTGTGTGTGTGTGTGCGTGTGCGTGGGGGGTGAATTTACGGGGCGAGGCCCTTGATGATCTTCCTAAATTTGCATGTAAATGGCGACATCAGCCTCCACGCGTGCCAGGGGCCAGCGGGCCTCCCAGATGTCACCACAAAGTCAATCAGCCGGCCGCTGCCCAGCTGTCCGTCCACATCCACGGAGAACCACCAAAATACACTTTTATTATTATTATTATTATTATTATTATTATTATTATTATTATTATTATACACCTACAACACAAGCGGGAGTTTGACTTTTATTTATGAAAATAGCAGCTTCGCTTTTTTTTTTTTCTTAATTTTTTTTTTCAAAAGGGATCGTTCGTTGATGAATTATTAATTACATGTACGCCCACACTTCCTTCTTAATTCTTAATGCCTTTAATCAGCCCACGCAGAATTTCCTTTCACTAAAATATATATTTAATTCTCTTTTTTTTATGATTATTCCCCATGTTTGCGTTCACGAAAACTATCCCGTTCTCATGTTTTAATTATTATATTTTTACATTTTATTTGTTTTATTTCAATGGAATAATTGCATTTTTTTTTTTTTATTAACGAACGATCTTTGTAAAGCTTGAATTTCTCCTTTTTAAATAAAAACGTTGAGTTTAAAAAGAAACAAAAACACATTACAGAACATAATAAGACATCAATAAAATTAGAATTTATAGATTATTTTGGTGCAGGTTGTGGTTATAATATATCAATTATTTAAAAGGAGGAGGGGGGGAAAAGCCAGGAGTGGTGGGATCGATTCGCGTGGAGTGTCTGATAGACGGACAGCGCCCCTCTTTGGTAACATTCATAGTGGACACTTTTTTTTTTTCTTTTTTCTTTTTTTTTCATGCAACCAAAATGTCTTTTTTTTTAACAGTAAAATGTATTTTTTTTTGCCAATTTTTTTTTTTTTTATCCTTTAGAAATTGTTGCATTTGTATGATAAATTAATGGCATTTTTTTTAATTGTGTGGAGAAAGAGCCAAGAGGGAGCAGAATAATGATGGAAATAATAACAACAATGGTATAAAATGGAGTGTGCTGCACCAGACTTCACATTCAGTGACCAACTTAATTGTGTGCACTGGTGAGTTGTGTCAAGGGCATGTGTGTGTGTGTGTGTGTGTGTGTGTGTGTGTGTGTGTGTGTGTGTGTGTGTGTGTGTGTGTGTGTGTGTGTGTGTGTGTGTGTGTGTGTGCGCCATTTGCATTTCCATTCTGCTGTGGAAATGAGAGACTTTTTTTTTCTTCTTCTTTCGAAGCCTCCCGGCACAGTCTGTGGGCGAATTACATTTAAAGAAGGCGAGAGAAATTAAATAAGAAACCGAGACCACTTCAGGGCTATTAACATCTAAAATATCCCCTGGAAATTTCCAGCGAAATACATATGACCGGGAGAGAGAGAGAGGGAGAAAATACCCCAGGTGCCATCAGTCTCATGCACAGCCTTCCATCATGGAGGTGTCCATCACTGCTTTGTGCACCTATTTAAATAAAAGTACATGTCAAAAAGAGGCGAGGGGAATGTGATTATTCGGCCGTAAGTGGGAACATATTAACGGGACATATTGAAGGGAAAATGAAGACTTTGAAAGGTCAAATTTGAAATCTCATCAGTGTGGACGCGGTCACATGTGCAAATAAAGCACAGGCAACACACTGCAAGTCATAAATACTGAGCAGCGCCTTCAATTATTATATTTGCACGCATTTCAGGGTGGGAAAGAGTCACAAACTTTGAATCGGTGAAGCCCATGAGAGTCACTCTAAGTCGTGCAGGCCCGGGCAATTATTTTGCCTCTGGGGGCCAAATTTAGAGAAATAAATGTGTCTGGAGGGCTAGTATATCTAATTTGTTAGGAACACTAATACAAAACCTCACTATAATGTCTGATTGGATGCTAAAAACGTTAAAAACCTTACAAAACGAAATGGAATTTAAAGGTTTTTCCTGACTGAGACACCCAGAATGTACATGAAAATAAAGAATGTGGGATTTACAATATTAACTATGAAGGATAAAACACTGAATATTGACAACAAATTAACTTCACCCCCCCCCTCCCCCTCTCCATTGACATATTTTACAATCATTTGCTTTGTCAGCAACAACACGAAGCGAAATGTTGGTTTTAGCCAGGTTAAATTGTGAATTTTATTTTTGAAACATTTCTATAGGTCATTCATTCATTCCAGGGTTTCCTCTAGAGCAGGCCTGAGCAAGTATTTTGACTCGGGGGGCCAAATCTAGAGAAAACAATGTTTTCTGAGGGCCAGTATCTTTCTATCTATCTATCTATGTATACATATATATATATATATATATATATATATATATATATATATATATATATATATATATATATATATATATATATATATATATATATATATATATATATATATATATATATATATATATATATATATATGTCTTAATTAGATTATCCAAAAAATAGTGCTCGATACCGTGGTAGAGCGTAATATGCATGTGTGGGGAAAAAATCACAAGACTATTTCATCTCTACAGGCCTGTTTCATGAGGGGTTTTCCTCAATCCTGAGGATTGAGGAAAACCCCTCATGAAACAGGCCTGTAGGGATGAAATAGTCTTGTGATTTTTTCCCCACACATACATATATATATATATATATATATATATATATATATATATATATATATATATATATATATATATATATATATATATATATATATATATATATATATATATATATATATATATATACACACTACCGTTCAAAAGTTTGGGGTCAACCAAATAATTTTGTGGATTAGCCTTCATTTCTAAGAACAAGAATAGACTGTCGAGTTTCAGATGAAGGTTCTCTTTTTTGGCCATTCTGAGCGTTTAATTCACCCCACAAATGTGATGCTCCAGAAACTCAATCTGCTCAAAGGAAGGTCAGTTTTGTAGCTTCTGTAACGAGCTAAACTGTTTTCAGATGTGTGAACATGATTGCACAAGGGTTTTCTAATCATCAATTAGCCTTCTGAGCCAATGAGCAAACACATTGTACCATTAGAACACTGGAGTGATAGTTGCTGGAAATGGGCCTTTATACACCTATGTAGATATTGCACCAAAAACCAGACATTTGCAGCTAGAATAGTCATTTACCACGTTAGCAATGTATAGAGTGTATTTCTTTAAAGTTAAGACTAGTTTAAAGTTATCTTCATTGAAAAGTACAGTGCTTTTCCTTCAAAAATTAGGACATTTCAATGTGACCCCAAACTTTTGAACGGTAGTGTATATATATATATGTATATATAAGCTGTGAAAATCTGCTGTACAGTATGTGTGTTTGGGTCCTATTTTTAGGAACACTAATACAAAACCTCACAATAATGTCTGATTGAATGCTAAAAACGTTATGACAGACCGCCTGAAAAAACAGAATGGAATTTTAAATTTTTTTACTGACTGAGACACCCAGAATGTACATGAAAATAAAGAATGTGGGATTTACAATATTAACTATGAAGGATAAAACACTGAATATTGACAACATATGAACGTCACCCCCCCCTCCCCACCCTCTCCATCCACATACTTTACAATCAAGCGAAACGCAACATAAACACTATTACAATAAACCATCTAAACAGGTATATTTTTTAAAAATGTTCATTTAAATGCTAAAAACATTGAAAATCTTACAATACAATACTTGTTTAAGATTTTCATTGTCCGGCAAACTGTCTGTTTAACTGTGCATATGACAATAAACAATCTTGAATCTCTTGAATCTTGAATACGGAATAGAATCTCAATTTTAGACACCCAGAATGTACATGAAAGTAAAGAAAGTGGGATTTACAATATTAACTAGGAAGGATAAAACACTGAATATTGACAACATATGAACGTCACCCCCCCTCTCCATCCACATATTTTACAATCAAGCAAAACGCAACATATTGACTAATTACAATAAACCATCTAAACAGGTATATTATTTTAAATGTTCATTTAAAGCAGGCCTGGGCAATTATTTTGACTGGGGGGCCACATTTTGAGAAATAAATGTGTCTGGAGGGTTAGTATATCAGATTTTTTAGGAACACTAATACAAAACCTCACAATAATGTCGGATTGGATGCTAAAAACGTTAAAAACCTTACAAAACAGAGTGGAATTAAACACATTTTTACTGAATGAGACACCCAGAATGTACGTGAAAATAAAGAATGTGGGATTTACAATATTAACTATGAACGATAAAACATTGAATATTGAAATTGGATGGATGGATATTGACAACATATGAACGTCACCCCTTTTTCTATCGACATATTTTACAATCAAGCGAAACGCAACATAAACACTATTACAATAAATCATCTAAACAGGTATATTTAAAAAAATATATATTTTAAATGCTAAGAACGTTAAAAACCTTACAATGCAATACTCGTTGAAGGGTGGACTAGCAAAGTAAGATTTTCATTGTCCGGCAAACTGTCTGTTTAACTGTGCATATGACAATAAACAATCTTGAATCTTGAATACGGAATGGAATCTTAATTTTTTTTCTTACTGAATGAGACACCCAGAATGTACATGAAAATAAAGAAAGTAGGTTTTTACAATATTAACTATGAAGGATAAAACACTGAATATTGACAACATATGAACGACACCCCCCCTCTCCATCAAAATGTTTTACAATCAACAAAAATGCAACAAACACAGCGAAATATGACTTAGAAGGTTAAAAAAAAAAACACCTACAATCTGATATATGGGATATATCACTAAGCTTTAGAACTTTGTTGTAAAAATCTCCTTCCACGTCTGTCCCTGACACCCACATTTCAGGCTGGCTCTGGAAACACTCTGTGGAAACGCTCCCCGCCCACACTGCTTGGTGCCTCGTCTGAGCTGCTGTGACTTAGATGACCATAGTAACTAATTAAATGACCATAGTAACAAATTAGACCATAGTAACTAGTATATCATGCAAAAGTGCAGATTCCAACCATTGAA
>NC_084739.1:66159498-66186998 GCF_033978785.1 Entelurus aequoreus
ACTCTCACAATATTATGCTAGATCCACTATGGACTGGACTCTCACAATATTATGCTAGATCCACTATGGACTGGACTCTCACAATATTATGTTAGATCCACTATGGACTGGACTCTCACAATGTTATGTTAGATCCACTATGGACTGGACTCTCACAATATTATGTTAGATCCACTATGGACTGGACTCTCACTATTATGTTAGATCCACTATGGACTAGACTCTCACAATATTATGTTAGATCCACTATGGACTGGACTCTCACACTATTATGTTAGATCCACTATGAACTGGACCCTCACACTATTATGTTAGATCCACTATGGACTGGACTCTCACACTATTAACTAGATCCACTATGGACTGGACTCTCACACTATTAACTAGATCCACTATGGACTGGACTCTCACTATTATGTTAGATCTACTATGGACTGGACTCTCACTATTATGTTAGATCTACTATGGACTGGACTCTCACAATATTATGCTAGATCCACTATGGACTGGACTCTCACAATATTATGTTAGATCCACTATGGACTGGACTCTCACAATATTATGCTAGATCCACTATGGACTGGACTCTCACAATATTATGTTAGATCCACTATGGACTGGACTCTCACTATTATGTTAGATCCACTATGGACTGGACTCTCACTATTATGTAAGATCCACTATGGACTGGACTCTCACACTATTATGTTAGATCCACTATGGACTGGACTCTCACACTATTATGTTAGATCCACTATGGACTGGACTCTCACTATTATGTTAGATCCACTATGGACTGGACTCTCACTATTATGTTAGATCTACTATGGACTGGACTCTCACTATTATGTTAGATCCACTATGGACTGGACTCTCACTATTATGTTAGATCTACTATGGACTGGACTCTCACTATTATGTTAGATCCACTATGGATTGGACTCTCACAATATTATGTTAGATCCACTATGGACTGGACTCTCACACTATTATGTTAGATCCACTATGGACTGGACTCTCACAATATTATGCTAGATCCACTATGGACTGGACTCTCACAATATTATGTTAGATCCACTATGGACTGGACTCTCACTATTATGTTAGATCCACTATGGACTGGACTCTCACTATTATGTTAGATTCACTATGGACTGGACTCTCACTATTATGTTAGATTTACTATGGAGGACTCTCACTATTATGTTAGATCCACTATGGACTGGACTCTCACAATATTATGCTAGCTCCACTATGGACTGGACTCTCACAATATTATGTTAGATCCACTATGGACTGGACTCTCACAATATTATGCTAGATCCACTATGGACTGGACACTCACAATATTATGTTAGATCCACTATGGACTGGACTCTCACAATATTATGCTAGATCCACTATGGACTGGACTCTCACAATATTATGCTAGATCCACTATGGACTGGACTCTCACAATATTATGCTAGATCCACTATGGACTGGACTCTCACAATATTATGTTAGATCCACTATGGACTGGACTGTCACAATATTATGTTAGATCCACTATGGACTGGACTCTCACAATGTTATGTTAGATCCACTATGGACTGGACTCTCACAATATTATGTTAGATCCACTATGGACTGGACTCTCACTATTATGTTAGATCCACTATGGACTAGACTCTCACAATATTATGTTAAATCCACTATGGACTGGACTCTCACACTATTATGTTAGATCCACTATGAACTGGACTCTCACACTATTATGTTAGATCCACTATGGACTGGACTCTCACACTATTAACTAGATCCACTATGGACTGGACTCTCACACTATTAACTAGATCAACTATGGACTGGACTCACACACTATTATGTTAGATCCACTATGGACTGGACTCTCACTATTATGTTAGATCTACTATGGACTGGACTCTCACTATTATGTTAGATCCACTATGGACTGGACTCTCACAATATTATGTTAGATCCACTACGGACTGGACTCTCACAATATTATGTTAGATCCACTATGGACTGGACTCTCAAAATATCATGCTAGCTCCACTATGGACTGGACTCTCACTATTATGTTAGATCCACTATGGACTGGACTCTCACTATTATGTTAGATCCACTATGGACTGGACTCTCACAATATTATGCTAGATCCACTATGGACTGGACTCTCACAATATTATGTTAGATCCACTATGGACTGGACTCTCAAAATATTATGTTAGATCCACTACGGACTGGACTCTCACAATATTATGTTAGATCCACTATGGACTGGACTCTCACTATTATGTTAGATCCACTATGGACTGGACTCTCACTATTATGTTAGATCTACTATGGACTGGACTCTCACTATTATGTTAGATCCACTATGGACTGGACTCTCACTATTATGTTAGATCTACTATGGACTGGACTCTCACTATTATGTTAGATCCACTATGGATTGGACTCTCACAATATTATGTTAGATCCACTATGGACTGGACTCTCACACTATTATGTTAGATCCACTATGGACTGGACTCTCACAATATTATGCTAGATCCACTATGGACTGGACTCTCACAATATTATGTTAGATCCACTATGGACTGGACTCTCACTATTATGTTAGATCCACTATGGACTGGACTCTCACTATTATGTTAGATTCACTATGGACTGGACTCTCACTATTATGTTAGATTTACTATGGAGGACTCTCACTATTATGTTAGATCCACTATGGACTGGACTCTCACAATATTATGCTAGCTCCACTATGGACTGGACTCTCACAATATTATGTTAGATCCACTATGGACTGGACTCTCACAATATTATGCTAGATCCACTATGGACTGGACACTCACAATATTATGTTAGATCCACTATGGACTGGACTCTCACAATATTATGCTAGATCCACTATGGACTGGACTCTCACAATATTATGCTAGATCCACTATGGACTGGACTCTCACAATATTATGCTAGATCCACTATGGACTGGACTCTCACAATATTATGTTAGATCCACTATGGACTGGACTGTCACAATATTATGTTAGATCCACTATGGACTGGACTCTCACAATGTTATGTTAGATCCACTATGGACTGGACTCTCACAATATTATGTTAGATCCACTATGGACTGGACTCTCACTATTATGTTAGATCCACTATGGACTAGACTCTCACAATATTATGTTAGATCCACTATGGACTGGACTCTCACACTATTATGTTAGATCCACTATGAACTGGACTCTCACACTATTATGTTAGATCCACTATGGACTGGACTCTCACACTATTAACTAGATCCACTATGGACTGGACTCTCACACTATTAACTAGATCAACTATGGACTGGACTCACACACTATTATGTTAGATCCACTATGGACTGGACTCTCACTATTATGTTAGATCTACTATGGACTGGACTCTCACTATTATGTTAGATCCACTATGGACTGGACTCTCACAATATTATGTTAGATCCACTACGGACTGGACTCTCACAATATTATGTTAGATCCACTATGGACTGGACTCTCAAAATATCATGCTAGCTCCACTATGGACTGGACTCTCACTATTATGTTAGATCCACTATGGACTGGACTCTCACTATTATGTTAGATCCACTATGGACTGGACTCTCACAATATTATGCTAGATCCACTATGGACTGGACTCTCACAATATTATGTTAGATCCACTATGGACTGGACTCTCAAAATATTATGTTAGATCCACTACGGACTGGACTCTCACAATATTATGTTAGATCCACTATGGACTGGACTCTCAAAATATCATGCTAGCTCCACTATGGACTGGACTCTCACTATTATGTTAGATCCACTATGGACTGGACTCTCACAATATTATGCTAGATCCACTATGGACTGGACTCTCACAATATTATGCTAGATCCACTATGGACTGGACTCTCACAATATTATGTTAGATCCACTATGGACTGGACTCTCACAATATTATGTTAGATCCACTATGGACTGGACTCTCACAATATTATGTTAGATCCACTATGGACTGGACTCTCACAATATTATGTTAGATCCACTATGGACTGGACTCTCACAATATTATGCTAGCTCCACTATGGACTGGACTCTCACTATTATGTTAGATCCACTATGGACTAGACTCTCACAATATTATGTTAGATCCACTATGGACTGGACTCTCACACTATTATGTTAGATCCACTATGAACTGGACTCTCACAATATTATGTTAGATCCACTATGGACTGGACTCTCACACTATTATGTTAGATCCACTATGGACTGGACTCTCACACTATTAACTAGATCCACTATGGACTGGACTCTCACACTATTAACTAGATCCACTATGGACTGGACTCACACACTATTATGTTAGATCCACTATGGACTGGACTCTCACACTATTATGTTAGATCCACTATGGACTGGACTCTCACACTATTATGTTAGATCCACTATGGACTGGACTCTCACACTATTATGTTAGATCCACTATGAACTGGACTCTCACAATATTATGTTAGATCCACTATGGACTGGACTCTCACACTATTATGTTAGATCCACTATGGACTGGACTCTCACACTATTAACTAGATCCACTATGGACTGGACTCTCACACTATTAACTAGATCCACTATGGACTGGACTCACACACTATTATGTTAGATCCACTATGGACTGGACTCTCACACTATTATGTTAGATCCACTACGGACTGGACTCTCACACTATTATGTTAGATCCACTATGGACTGGACTCTCACACTATTATGTTAGATCCACTACGGACTGGACTCTCACACTATTATGTTAGATCCACTATGGACTGGACTCTCACACTATTATGTTAAATCCACTATGGACTGGACTCTCACAGGGGGGTACAGGGGGGCACCTACATCTGCGGTCCTCTCCAAGGTTTCTCATTGTCATCCCACTGGGTTGAGTTTTTCCTTGCCCTGATGTGGGATCCGAACCGAGGATATCATTGTGGCTTGTGCAGCCCTTTGAGACACTTGTGATTTAGGGCTATATAAATAAACATTGATTGATTGACTTCACTTCCATTGTTTTCAATAAAGTGCCAGTTCAACTTTTGGGTCTCTTGCTCACATTTCTTCAGAACTTTTGGGCAATTCTATCAACTGGTCCTAAGATTTTGACCCGGAGTGTGCATACAGTACATATACAGTATATTCCATACATGGAGACACGCTACATGTACTCAGTTACTCAAGTAACCTTTTGGATAACTTGCCCGAGTAGTTTTAATGCAACATACTTTTTACATTTGAGTATTTTTTGCGATTACCTCGAGTTTCATGCCGATTGCTACATTTATTTACAAAGTTCAGAGGCACATAATGATGACGTAAATAGATGTATTCACATCATCATTATATTTATTTAGTGAGGTACAGCACAAGTGTTCACATCGCAAAATAGAGCTGACAAAATATAAGATATTATAAAATACTAAACCTAGTAAAATGATCTGTCCGTGCAGTTAGTTCATTTTACGTGCTAAAACATCCTAAATTAAGATTTGTTTATCTAAAATTAGCAGGAATTTTAAGCTAGAAATAACTATTTTATTCTGAAAACAAGCATTATTCACCTTGCAATTCTTAAATTAGTGATCATCGGGATGTAGTGGGGGAAAACCAAATAACCTTATTTGAGTAGGCATTTTCTCAATTTTAACATTTTTAAACTGGAATAAACAGTATAATTATTCATGCTAAAATTAAGATTATGATGTAAAATCAAAGACTAAATATAAGTAAATAGCTCTTAAAACTAAGTACGGTTCTGGAAATTAAATTGTAAGTCTTGGCATGTAGGAAACGATTTTCAGTGCAATGTTTACAAACATTGTATCATGCGCTGTCATCTGTGTCAGTAAAAATCTTCACTTTTCAGCCAACAACGCGAGAAATATTGTTTTGGTTTGAGATGATTTTGTATGTTTTAGTTGTTCTAATAATAATATAACATCATAACTGTAACTTTAAAGTGTGTGTAAAGTATTTTGTAGTACATGTCTATGTCACCAACTAGGGTTGTAGTGAGAGTACCACTGAAAAATAGCCACCTACTCACTCGTTTCTCAGTACTTGAGTAGTTTTTTCACTGAATATTACTCAAGTCATTATTTGGACGACTACTTTTTTACCTTTACTGAAAGGGTCTGCTTGCAACTTCCTCACAGTTACATTTTTCAAAGTAAAAACTATAACAAGAACACCATTGGCTAGCTTGTGTTACCATGAGTGGTTTAACAGGACACATTTGTTTTACAATTGTTTATATTTTTTTAATAATTACCAAGTTTATGTACTACATTAATGACCCATTAATACATACATATAGATATATACAAACATACATATTAATATTAACTGTTAGAATGCTATCTATTAGCCGTGGTTAGCATTGGTTTCAGTTAGGATTTGTGTACTTATAGTAGTAGCTGTCTTGCTAGGTGCTAGCTTTAGCATTTTACAAAAATCTTACAATTTGTGGGTTACGTGGTGAGATTTCTTCCAAAAAGCCATTTTTAGAAAACTACAATTGTAGTCTAAAAACCTTCAAAAATTAAAAAAACCATTCAATTAATCGGAAATTACTCACAAGTTGCTCAATACTTTTTCATGGAATACTTACCTACTCGAGTAATTATTTTTGATGACTACTCTTTACTTTTACTTGAGTCATTTTATTCTAAAGTATCAGTACTTTTACTTGAGTACAATATAGATACATATAGATATATACAAACATACATATAAATATTAACCGTTAGAATGCTATCTATTAGCCGTGGTTAGCACTGGTTTCAGTTAGGATTTGTGTACTTATAGTAGTAGCTGTCTTGCTAGGCGCTAGCTTTAGCATTTTACAAAAATATTACAATTTGTGGGTTACGTGGTAAGATTTCTTCCAAAGAGCCATTTTTAGAAAACTACAATTATAGTCTAAAAACTTTAAAAATAAAAATAAAAACATTCAATTAATCGGAAATTACTCACAAGTTGCTCAATACTTTTTCATGGAATACTTACTTACTCAAGTAATCATTTTGATGACTACTCTTTACTTTTACTTGAGTCATTTTATTCTAAAGTATCGGTACTTTTACGTGAGTATAATATAGATACATATACTGTAGATATATACAAATATACATATAAATATTAACCGTTAGAATGCTATCTATTAGCCGTGGTTAGCACTGGTTTCAGTTAGGATTTGTGTACTTATAGTAGTAGCTGTCTTGCTAGGCGCTAGCTTTAGCATTTTACAAAAATCTTACAATTTGTGGGTTATGTGGTAAGATTTCTTCCAAAGAGCCATTTTTAGAAAACTACAATTATAGTCTAAAACCTTTAAAAATAAAAATAAAAACATTTAATTAATCGGAAATTACTCACAAGTTGCTCAATACTTTTTCATGGAATACTTACTCAAGTCATTATTTTGATGACTACTCTTTACTTTTATTCAAAAGTATCGGTACTTTTACTTGAGTACAATATAGATACATATAGATATATACAAACGTACATATAAATATTAACTGTTAGACTGCTATCTATTAGCCGTGGTTAGCACTGGTTTCAGTTAGGATTTGTGTACTTATAGTAGTAGCTGTCTTGCTAGGTGCTAGTTTTAGCATTTTACAAAAATTTTACAATTTGTGGGTTACGTGGTAAGATTTCTTCCAAAGAGCAATTTTTAGAAAACTACAATTATAGTCTAAAACCTTTAAAAATAAAAATAAAAACATTTAATTAATCGGAAATTACTCACAAGTTGCTCAATACTTTTTCATGGAATACTTACTTACTCAAGTCATTATTTTGATGACTACTCTTTACTTTCATTCAAAAGTATCGGTACTTTTACTTGAGTACAATATGGATACATATAGATACATACAAATGTACATATAAATATTAACTGTTAGACTGCTATCTATTAGCCGTGGTTAGCACTGGTTTCAGTTAGGATTTGTGTACTTATAGTAGTAGCTGTCTTGCTAGGCGCTAGCTTTAGCATTTTACAAAAATCTTACAATTTGTGGGTTATGTGGTAAGATTTCTTCCAGAGAGCCATTTTTAGAAAACTACAATTATAGTCTAAAAGCTTTAAAAGTAAAAATAAAAACATTCAATTAATCGGAAATTAATCACAAGTTGCTCAATACTTTTTTATGGAATACTTACTTACTCAAGTAATTATTTTGATGACTACTCTTTACTTTTATTCAAAAGTATCGGTACTTTTACTTGAGTACAATATAGATACATATAGATATATACAAACATACATATAAATATTAACTGTTAGAATGCTATCTATTAGCTGTGGTTAGCATTGGTTTCAGTTAGGATTTGTGTACTTATAGTAGTAGCTGTCTTGCTAGGCGCTAGCTTTAGACTGAAAACCTTTAAAAATTAAAAAAAAACATTCAATTAATCGGAAGTTACTCACAAGTTGCTCAATACTTTTTTCATGGAATACTTACTTACTCGAGTAATTATTTTGATGACTACTCTTTACTTTTACTTGAGTCATTTTATTCTAAAGTATCGGTACTTTTACGTGAGTACAATATGAATACATATAGATATATACAAACGTACATATAAATATTAACTGTTAGAATGCTATCTATTAGCCGTGGTTAGCACTGGTTTCAGTTAGGATTTGTGTACTTATAGTAGTAGCTGTCTTGCGAGGCGCTAGCTTTAGCATTTTACCATCTTGCACTTTGGCAACAGTGTTTAAAGAAGTGACAGATGTTCCCATGTTATTACAAGGTGTCCGCTGCTAGCACGCTAGCTATTAGCTTTGTTAGCGTTACTGTGTGTTGCTATTCAGCCAGAGGTTAGCAACTGACAGCAGACCCATTTAGTTGAAAATTGACCAATTTCTGGCTTACTGTCTTTACAAAAAACTAATAATATAAAACTACTAATTTTTGGGTAATTTTGTATGATTTCTTACAAATGGTCTTAAAAAGAAAACTGATTTGTGGAATGTTGAGTACAAAAAATCTTACAATTTGTGGGTTACGTGGTAAGATTTCTTCCAAAATGTCATTTTTAGAAAACTACAATTGTAGTCTAAAAACCTATAAAAATAAAAAAAAACATTAAATTAATCAGAAATTGCTCAATACTTTTTCATGGAATACTTACTTACTCGAGTAATTATTTTGATGACTACTCTTTACTTTTACTTGAGTCATTTTATTCTAAAGTATCGGTACTTTTACGTGAGTACAATATGGATACATATAGATATATAAAAACGTACATATAGTAAATATTAACTGTTAGAATGCTATTTATTAGCCGTGGTTAGCACTGGTTTCAGTTAAGATTTGTGTACTTATAGTAGTAGCTGTCTTGCTAGGCGCTAGCTTTAGCAACAGTGTTTAATGTTATTACAAGGTGTACGCGCAGGTTGCTAATGCGCTAATAATAATAATAATAATAATAATGGATTAGCTTTACATAGCGCTTTTCTATCAACTAGATACTCACAGAGAAGTCATTAATTGACTCCACATCCACACATCGGTGGTGGTCAGCTACATTTGTAGCAACTGACCCATTTAAATATTCACTGGACTTGTTTGCAGTTATTATAAATATGCTTAACTTGGAATGTTGCCAGTGCAGATACAATAAACGCTACAATATACACTCTGTAGGCATGCTGCGTGATACAAAGATTATTAGCAACAATGAGCGCTAATGAGGGCGCCTCTCACTGTTAAAAAAAATATATATATATATATATATATATATATATATATATATATATATATATATATATATATATATATATATATATATATATATATATATATATATATATACATCAGCAATGCAGTGTGAGTTGTCGCACATCCACGCCAATACTATTACCAGAAATGTTAATTATGATGTCACCGCGCAAAGCCAGAGTCAAGGTGAAAGCCGCACGCTAAAAATAATCCGGCGACACAATGATCCTGCGGAGGAGTGTTACCGGCGAGGGACTCGGGGGGGGGGGGCGGTGGAAAAGAGGGAAGTAGGTGAATTGAGAGTGAAATGCTTATTTCGTGTCATGCTGCAAATTGTATAATGCTGCTCTTTGTCCTACAAGCCACATGAAGAGCTTTGTCCTGAGAGTACACACACACACACATTCGTGTGTTTCTTACCTTCTGGGGACCTCGGAAAAATGCCTACCTCTTTAGGACCACCCTTTCTAGATGTATAAAAATGTGTATTTACAACATTAATAATATATGCAAACTATTAAAATATAAAAAAGATCAGCTTTTAGTTGTTTTTTTTTAAGTTTTTGTTTGTAATTGGTTTTTAATCTTCATGAATTACTTCAAGCTATTACAGTATGTCTCTATATACATATTTATTAGATTTTTTGTAATACAGTTTGGCCAAAGGGGGCGCATTTCACTTTCTTACACACACTTGTTATTTCATATGTTGACCAGAGGAGGAGCACTTTTAAAAGCGACACACAGTCAATTTGAAAAATCCCTCCTTTTTGGGACCACCCTCATTTTGATAGATGTCAAAGGGCAGGGGTGCAAATGAGACATTCTCTATTAGATGCAATGTTATTGGGACCATGATTTATGTCCTCACTTGTTCACACCTCCTCATATGGAAGGTACTTTTCCTTGTTGAAATACAAGAACACACGCACACACACATTATTGTATTTCTTACCTTCTTGAGACCTCCGAAAAATGCCTACCTCTTTAGGACCACCCTTTCTAGATATACAAAGATTTGTATTTACACCTTTAATAATATATACATACTATGTAAACATAAAAAAGGTAATCTTTTAATTATTAATTTATTTTTTTACATTTTTGTTTTGTAAGTGGTTTTTATTTTATATATATATATATATATTTATTATTACTATTATTATTATTTACTTCAAGTTATTACAGTATGTCTCTATAAACATATATATTTTATTTTTTTAATTAGTTTTGGCCAAAGAGGGCGCATTTCAATTTCTTACACACACTTGTTGTTTCATATGTTGGCCAGAGGGGGGAGCACTTCAAATTTTTTACACACTAATTTGTTCACCATTCCTCATATGGACGGTACGTTTCCTTGTTGATGTCTCAAAAAGGGTAGAAATACAACAACACACACACACACACACACACACACACACACACACACACACACACACACACACACACATTCTTATAATCATTCTTACCATCTTGAGACCTCCAAAAAATGCCTACCTCTTTAGAACCACCCATTCTAGATATATAAAGATTTGTATTTACAACAATAATAATATATACATACTATGCAAATATAAGAAAGGTAAGCTTTTAATTTTATTTTATTTTTTTAAATTTTTGGTTTCTAACTGGTTTTTAATTGTCATTATTTACTTCAAGTTATTACAGTATGTCTCTATGTACATATTTATTTTATTTTTTCAATTAATTTTGGCCAAAGGGGGCGCATTTCAATTTCTTACACACACTTGTTATTTCATATGTTGGCCAGAGGGGGAGCACTTCAAATTTTTACACACTAATTTGTTCACCGGTCCTCACATGGACGGTACTTTTCCTTGTTGATGTCTCAAGAAGGGTAGAAATACAAGAACAAGAACACACACACACACATCCTTATATTTCTTACCTTCTTGAGACTTCTGAAAAATGCCTACCTCTTTAGGACCACCCTTTCTAGATATATAAAGATGTGTATTTACCACATTAATAATACATACAAACTATGCAAATGTAAAAAAGGTCAGCTTTCAGTTATTTTTTATTTATTTTATTTTTTGTTTGTAATTGGTTTGTAATCTTTTAATCAGTATTCAAGTTATTACAGAGGGGGAGCACTTCACATTTTTTACACACACTAACTTGTTCACCGGTCCTCATATGGACGCTACTTTTCCTTGTTGATGTCTCAAGAAGGGTAGAAATACAAGAACACACACTCTCAAACAAACACACATTCTTGTATTTCTTACCTTCTTGAGACCTCCGAAAAACGCCTACCTCTTTAGGACCATCCTACATATTTATTTTTATTTTTTTTAAATTAATTTAAATTTCTTACACACACTTGTTATTACATATGTTGGACAGAGGGGGAGCACTTCAATTTTTTTACACACACTAACTTGTTCACCGGTCCTCATATGGACGCTACTTTTCCTTGTTGATGTCTCAAGAAGGGTAGAAATACAAGAACACACACTCTTAAACAAACACACATTCTTGTATTTCTTACCTTCTTCAGACCTCCGAAAAACGCCTACCTCTTTAGGACCATCCTACATATTTATTTTTATTTTTTTTAAATTAATTTAAATTTCTTACACACACTTGTTATTACATATGTTGGACAGAGGGGGAGCACTTCAATTTTTTTACACACACTAACTTGTTCACCGGTCCTCATATGGACGCTACTTTTCCTTGTTGATGTCTCAAGAAGGGTAGAAATACAAGAACACACACTCTTAAACAAACACACATTCTTGTATTTCTTACCTTCTTCAGACCTCCGAAAAACGCCTACCTCTTTAGGACAACCCTACATATTTTTTTTTTTTTTTTTTTTAATTAATTTCAATTTCTTACACACACTTGTTATTACATATGTTGGCCAGAGGGGGAGCACTTCAAATTTTTTACACACACTAACTTGTTCACCGGTCCTCATATGGACGCTACTTTTCCTTCTTGATGTCTCAAGAAGGGTAGAAATACAAGAACAAACACACATTCTTGTATTTCTTACCTTCTTGAGACTTCCGAAAAACACCTACCTCTTTAGGACAACCCTACATATGTATTCTATTTTTTTAAATTAATTTCAGTTTCTTACACACACTTGTTATTACATATGTTGGCCAGAGGGCGCGCACTTCAAATTTTTTTACACGCACTAACTTGTTCACCGGTCCTCATATGGAAGATACTTTTCCTTGTTGATGTCTCAAGAAGGGTAGAAATACAAGAACAAACACACATTCTTGTATTTTTTACCTTATTGAGACCTCCGAAAAACGCCTGCCTCTTTAGGACCACCCTACATATTTTTTATTTTTTATTTTTTTAATTCATTTCAATTTCTTACACGCACTTGTTATTACATATGTTGGCCAGAGGGGGAGCACTTCAAATTTTTACACACACTAACTTGTTCACCGGTCCTCATATGGACGCTACTTTTCCTTGTTGATGTCTCAAGAAGGGTAGAAATACAAGAACACACACTCTCAAACAAACACACATTCTTGTATTTCTTACCTTCTTGAGACCTCCGAAAAACGCCTACCTCTTTAGGACAACCCTACATATTTTTTTTTTTTTTTTTTTTTAAATAATTTCAATTTCTTACACACACTTGTTATTACATATGTTGGCCAGAGGGGGAGCACTTCAAATTTTTACACACACTAACTTGTTCATCGGTCCTCATATGGATGCTACTTTTCCTTGTTGATGTCTCAAGAAGGGTAGAAATACAAGAACACACACTCTTAAACAAACACACATTCTTGTATTTCTTACCTTCTTCAGACCTCCGAAAAACGCCTACCTCTTTAGGACAACCCTACATATTTATTTTTATTTATTTTTTAAATTCATTTCAATTTTTTACACACACTTGTTATTACATATGTTGGCCAGAGGGGGAGCACTTCAAATTTTTACACACACTAACTTGTTCATCGGTCCTCATATGGATGCTACTTTTCCTTGTTGATGTCTCAAGAAGGGTAGAAATACAAGAACACACACTCTTAAACAAACACACATTCTTGTATTTCTTACCTTCTTCAGACCTCCGAAAAACGCCTACCTCTTTAGGACAACCCTACATATTTATTTGTATTTATTTTTTAAATTAATTTCAATTTCTTACACACACTTGTTATTACATATGTTGGCCAGAGGGGGAGCACTTCAAATATTTACACACACTAACTTGTTCATCGGTCCTCATATGGATGCTACTTTTCCTTGTTGATGACTCAAGAACGGTAGAAATACAAGAACACACACTCTTAAACAAACACACATTCTTGTATTTCTTGCCTTCTTCAGACCTCCGAAAAACGCCTACCTCTTTAGGACAACCCTACATATTTATTTATTTTAAAAAAAAAAATTAATTTCAATTTCTTACACACACTTGTTATTACATATGTTGGCCAGAGGGGGAGCACTTCACATTTTTTACACACACTAACTTGTTCACCGGTCCTCATATGGACGCTACTTTTCCTTGTTGATGTCTCAAGAAGGGTAGAAATACAAGAACACACACTCTCAAACAAACACACATTCTTGTATTTCTTACCTTCTTGAGACCTCCGAAAAACGCCTACCTCTTTAGGACCATCCTACATATTTATTTTTATTTTTTTTAAATTAATTTAAATTTCTTACACACACTTGTTATTACATATGTTGGACAGAGGGGGAGCACTTCAATTTTTTTACACACACTAACTTGTTCACCGGTCCTCATATGGACGCTACTTTTCCTTGTTGATGTCTCAAGAAGGGTAGAAATACAAGAACACACACTCTTAAACAAACACACATTCTTGTATTTCTTACCTTCTTCAGACCTCCGAAAAACGCCTACCTCTTTAGGACCATCCTACATATTTATTTTTATTTTTTTTAAATTAATTTAAATTTCTTACACACACTTGTTATTACATATGTTGGACAGAGGGGGAGCACTTCAATTTTTTTACACACACTAACTTGTTCACCGGTCCTCATATGGACGCTACTTTTCCTTGTTGATGTCTCAAGAAGGGTAGAAATACAAGAACACACACTCTTAAACAAACACACATTCTTGTATTTCTTACCTTCTTCAGACCTCCGAAAAACGCCTACCTCTTTAGGACAACCCTACATATTTTTTTTTTTTTTTTTTTTTTAATTAATTTCAATTTCTTACACACACTTGTTATTACATATGTTGGCCAGAGGGGGAGCACTTCAAATTTTTTACACACACTAACTTGTTCACCGGTCCTCATATGGACGCTACTTTTCCTTCTTGATGTCTCAAGAAGGGTAGAAATACAAGAACAAACACACATTCTTGTATTTCTTACCTTCTTGAGACTTCCGAAAAACACCTACCTCTTTAGGACAACCCTACATATGTATTCTATTTTTTTAAATTAATTTCAGTTTCTTACACACACTTGTTATTACATATGTTGGCCAGAGGGCGCGCACTTCAAATTTTTTTACACGCACTAACTTGTTCACCGGTCCTCATATGGAAGATACTTTTCCTTGTTGATGTCTCAAGAAGGGTAGAAATACAAGAACAAACACACATTCTTGTATTTTTTACCTTATTGAGACCTCCGAAAAACGCCTGCCTCTTTAGGACCACCCTACATATTTTTTATTTTTTATTTTTTTAATTCATTTCAATTTCTTACACGCACTTGTTATTACATATGTTGGCCAGAGGGGGAGCACTTCAAATTTTTACACACACTAACTTGTTCACCGGTCCTCATATGGACGCTACTTTTCCTTGTTGATGTCTCAAGAAGGGTAGAAATACAAGAACACACACTCTCAAACAAACACACATTCTTGTATTTCTTACCTTCTTGAGACCTCCGAAAAACGCCTACCTCTTTAGGACAACCCTACATATTTTTTTTTTTTTTTTTTTTAAATAATTTCAATTTCTTACACACACTTGTTATTACATATGTTGGCCAGAGGGGGAGCACTTCAAATTTTTACACACACTAACTTGTTCATCGGTCCTCATATGGATGCTACTTTTCCTTGTTGATGTCTCAAGAAGGGTAGAAATACAAGAACACACACTCTTAAACAAACACACATTCTTGTATTTCTTACCTTCTTCAGACCTCCGAAAAACGCCTACCTCTTTAGGACAACCCTACATATTTATTTTTATTTATTTTTTAAATTCATTTCAATTTTTTACACACACTTGTTATTACATATGTTGGCCAGAGGGGGAGCACTTCAAATTTTTACACACACTAACTTGTTCATCGGTCCTCATATGGATGCTACTTTTCCTTGTTGATGTCTCAAGAAGGGTAGAAATACAAGAACACACACTCTTAAACAAACACACATTCTTGTATTTCTTACCTTCTTCAGACCTCCGAAAAACGCCTACCTCTTTAGGACAACCCTACATATTTATTTGTATTTATTTTTTAAATTAATTTCAATTTCTTACACACACTTGTTATTACATATGTTGGCCAGAGGGGGAGCACTTCAAATATTTACACACACTAACTTGTTCATCGGTCCTCATATGGATGCTACTTTTCCTTGTTGATGACTCAAGAACGGTAGAAATACAAGAACACACACTCTTAAACAAACACACATTCTTGTATTTCTTGCCTTCTTCAGACCTCCGAAAAACGCCTACCTCTTTAGGACAACCCTACATATTTATTTATTTTTAAAAAAAAAATTAATTTCAATTTCTTACACACACTTGTTATTACATATGTTGGCCAGAGGGCGCGCACTTCACATTTTTTACACACACTAACTTGTTCACCGGTCCTCATATGGACGCTACTTTTCCTTCTTGATGTCTCAAGAAGGGTAGAAATACAAGAACACACACTCTCAAACAAACACACATTCTTGTATTTCTTACCTTTTTGAGACCTCCGAAAAACGCCTACCCCTTTAGGACCATCCTACATATTTATTTTTATTTTTTTTAAATTAATTTAAATTTCTTACACACACTTGTTATTACATATGTTGGCCAGAGGGCGCGCACTTCAAAAATTTTTACACGCACTAACTTGTTCACCGGTCCTCATATGGACGCTACTTTTCCGTGTTGATGTCTCAAGAAGGGTAGAAATACAAGAACACACACTCTCAAACAAACACACATTCTTGTATTTCTTACCTTCTTCAGACCTCCGAAAAACGCCTACCTCTTTAGGACAACCCTACATATTTATTTATTTAAAAAAAAAAATTAATTTCAATTTCTTACACACATTTGTTATTACATATGTTGGCCAGAGGGGGAGCACTTCACATTTTTTACACACACTAACTTGTTCACCGGTCCTCATATGGACGCTACTTTTCCTTGTTGATGTCTCAAGAAGGGTAGAAATACAAGAACACACACTCTCAAACAAACACACATTCTTGTATTTCTTACCTTCTTCAGACCTCCGAAAAACGCCTACCTCTTTAGGACCACCCTACATATTTATTTGTATTTATTTTTTTAATTCATTTCAATTTCTTACACACACTTGTTATTACCTATGTTGGCCAGAGGGGGAACACTTCAAATTTTTACACACACTAACTTGTTCAC
Organism: Entelurus aequoreus; assembly: GCF_033978785.1. NCBI lineage: Eukaryota > Metazoa > Chordata > Actinopteri > Syngnathiformes > Syngnathidae > Entelurus > Entelurus aequoreus. The sequence goes on from NC_084739.1 coordinate 66,176,979, forward strand.
CGGTCCTCATATGGACGCTACTTTTCCTTCTTGATGTCTCAAGAAGGGTAGAAATACAAGAACACACACTCTTAAACAAACACACATTCTTGTATTTCTTACCTCACTGAGACCTCCGAAAAACGCCTACCTCTTTAGGACAACCCTACATATTTATTCTATTTTTTTAAAATTAATTTCAGTTTCTTAAAAACACTTGTTATTACATATGTTGGCCAGAGGGCGCGCACTTCAAATTTTTTACACACACTAACTTGTTCACCGGTCCTCATATGGACGCTACTTTTCCTTCTTGATGTCTCAAGAAGGGTAGAAATACAATAACAAACACACATTCTTGTATTTCTTACCTTCTTGAGACCTCCGAAAAACGCCTGCCTCTTTAGGACCACCCTACATATTTTTTATTTATTTTTTTAATTCATTTCAATTTCTTACACACAGTTGTTATTACATATGTTGACCAGAGGGGGAGCACTTCAAATATTTTACACACACTAACTTGTTCACCGGTCCTCATACGCTACTTTTCCTTCTTGATGTCTCAAGAAGGGTAGAAATACAAGAACAAACACACATTCTTGTATATCTTACCTTCTTCAGACCTCCGAAAAATGCCTACTTCTTTAGGACCACCCTTTCTAGATATATTAAGAATTTTATTTACAACATTAATAATACATACATACTATGCAAATATAAAAAAGGTAAGGTTATAGTTAAATATTTTTATTTTTTGTTTGTAATTAGTTTTTAATCTTCATTATTTACTTTCAGTATGTCTCTATATACATATTGTATTATTTTTTAGATACATTTAGATAAATATTTTACACACACTAACTTGTTCACCGGTCCTCATATGGACGCTACTTTTCCTTGTTGATGTCTCAAGAAGGGTAGAAATACAAGAACAAACACACATTCTTGTATTTTTTACCTTCTTCAGACCTCCGAAAAACGCCTGCCTCTTTAGGACCACCCTACATATTTTATTTTTATTTATTTTTTAATTAATTTCAATTTCTTACACACACTTGTTATTACATATGTTGACCAGAGGGGGAGCACTTCAAATATTTTACACACACTAACTTGTTCACCGGTCCTCATATGGACGCTACTTTTCCTTCTTGATGTCTCAAGAAGGGTAGAAATACAAGAACACACACACACACACACACACACACACACACACACAGACAATCTGATCTTTTTTTTTTTTTAAAGCAACGCCCTGGTGCTCACTTGGCCTACTTTCCACGGCAGCACTGCGGGAGGAGGGGGGTGGGGGGTGGGGGTGGGTGTTCATGCACTCTGGGATGGTGCACGTAAACATCGTCAACCTCCATCCCGCTTCCTCCATTTTATTATCGCCACATAAGAATATACGGCCCGGCTGTAAAGGAAATAAAAAGTTCCAAACTGGAAGGTGGGATTTGAGTCGTCAACGCCGCTCGGGATTTGAGCGGCATTAGGACGGCGAGTGCACGCCATCTGTTGATCAATAGCACTACAGGTCCTCTTAACGGCGGCTGCTCGGGTTACGCCGGCGTGGGACGAGGCGGGGAAGGAAAGTAACCGCTCCCAACTTTTGGCTTGGACAGACTTTGGCGAGGAGCGCCTGATAATCCGGGGCTTGGTGTACACCGCCTAACCAAATGTCGACATCTGTGAGGGCGTGCGTGAGGGAAAGCTCCCCGGGAGGAAGAGGGGGGGATCATCATCTTAGCTCCCCTCACCTTCAAGCGCGCCCGCCGGGCTTTAAAAGGCAGATGAAGAAATCCTTACGTAAACACGCCGAGTCTAAATTTCTGCGGATGTGCGACACGGAGGCAAAGGGGGCAACCTTGCTGCATGGCTAATGGGGAAGTAAACACCCGTGTATCCACACACACACACACACACACACACGTGCGTATTACCCACGTCTTTTAAGCCGAAGCCTTTTGTAAAAGTGACTTTGACTCTCCTGAGGAAAAGTTTGAGCATCTGTTTGGCCGTGTAGTGTTTGTGGGGGAAATTAAATATTGAACCCATTGAGTGCAGCATGAATGTTTCACTCACACGCCGATGACGATCCTGCAGTCGGAGTCGAGTCGTGGCGGCACTCTGCGCCGCCACCGCCCTGCCCCCCCCCCCCGCCCCCGCGCCGTGTTGCCTTTAAGTGCGCCAGATTAGTGCCTCGCAAACGCTTTGCTGCAGTTTAGCGCCGCCGTGTTCCGTTAAGGGCGGCGACGCGCGAGAGAGGCGCGAGTGGGTCATCGTGGCGTCGTGCTTTGTCATAGAATTGAATTTTTGACCACTCCTCTCGACAAAAGTGGCGCAGCTCAGCTTAATTTGTTGGTTTTCTGACATGGACTTGTTTCTTCAGCATTGTCCACACGTTTAAGTTAAAGTACCAATGTTTGTCACACACACACACACTTGGTGTGATTACATTTGTCCTCTACATTTGACCCATCCCCTTGTTCACCCCCTGGAAGGTGAGGGGAGCAGTGAGCAGCGGCGGTGGCCGCGCCCGGGAATATTTTTTTGGTGATTTAACCCCCAATTCCAACCCTTGATGCTGAGTGTCAAGCAGGGAGGTAATGGCTCCCATTTTTATAGTTTTTGGTATGACTCGGCCGGGAGTTTTGAACTCACGACCTACCCATCTCAGGGCGGACACTCTAACCACTATGGACATGGACTTGTTTCTTCAGCATTGTCCACACGTTTAAGTTAAAGTACCACTGATTGTCACACACACACACTTGGTGTGATTACATTTGTCCTCTACATTTGACCCATCCCCTTGTTCACCCCCTGGGAGGTGAGGGGAGCAGTGAACAGCAGTGGTGGCCGCGCCCGGGAATAATTTTTTGGTGATTTCACCTCCAATTCCAACCCTTGATGCTGAGTGCCAAGCAGGGAGGTAATGGCTCCCATTTTTATAGTCTTTGGTATGACTCGGCCGGGGGTTTTGAACTCACGACCTACCCATCTCAGGACGGACACTATGGACATGGACTTGTTTCTTCAGCATTGTCCACACGTTTAAGTTAAAGTTAAAGTTAAAGTTAAAGTAGCAATGATTGTCACACACACACTCGGTGGGGTGAAATTTGTCCCCTGCATTTGACCCATCCCCTTGTTCAGCCCCTGGGAGGTGAGGGGAGCAGTGAGCAGCGGTGGTGGCCGCGCCCGGGAATCATTTTTTGGTGATTTCACCTCCCAATTCCAACCCTTGATGCTGAGTGTCAAGCAGGGAGGTAATGGCTCCCATTTTTATAGTTTTTGGTATGACTCGGCCGGGAGTTTTGAACTCACGACCTACCCATCTCAGGGCGGACACTCTAACCACTATGGACATGGACTTGTTTCTTCAGCATTGTCCACACATTTAAAGGCCTACTGAAACCTACTACTACCGACCACGCAGTCTGATAGTTTATACATCAATGATGAAATCTTAACATTGCAACACATGCCAATACGGCCGGGTTAACTTATAAAGTGACTTTTAAAACTTCCCGGGAAATATCCGGCTGAAACGTCGCGGTATGATGACGTATGCGCGTGACGAAGTCAGAGTAACGGAAGTTATGGTACCCGTAGAATCCTATACAAAAAGCTCTGTTTTCATTTCATAATTCCACAGTATTTTGGACATCTTTTGCAATTTGTTTAATGAACAATGAAGGCTGCAAAGAAGACAGTTGTAGGTGGGATCGGTGTATTAGCAGCGGACTACAGCAACACAACAAGGAGGACTTTGTTGGAGCGCTAGCCGCGCTAGCCGCGCTAGCCGCGCTAGCCGCGCTAGCCGCGCTAGTCGCGCTAGCCGCCAACCTCACCTTGACTTCCTACGTCTCCGGGCCGCCAAACGCATCGGGTGAAGTCCTTCGTCCTTCTGCCGATCGCTGGAACGCAGGTGAGCATGGGTGTTGATGAGTAGATGAGGGCTGGCTGGCGTAGGTGGAGAGCTAATGTTTTTAGCATAGCTCTGTGAGGTCCCGTTGCTAAGTTAGCTTCAATGGCGTCGTTAGCACAGCATTGTTAACCTTCGCCAGCCTGGAAAGCATTAACCGTGTATTTACATGTCCACGGTTTAATAGTATTGTTGATTTTCTATCTATCCTTCCTTCTATCCTTTATTTTTTTGTTTCTATATGCAGTTAAAGCACGATGCTATCACGTTAGCTCGTAGCTAAAGCATTTCGCCGATGTATTGTCGTGGAGATAAAAGGCACTGAATTTCCATTTCGCGTGGTCGACTCTCATTTTCAAGAGGATATAGTATCCGAGGTGGTTTAAAATACAAATCCGTGATCCACAATAAAAAAAGGAGAGTGTGGAATCCAATGAGCCAGCTTGTACCTAAGTTACGGTCAGAGCGAAAAAAGATACGTCCATCACTGTCTCTCAAGTCCTTCACTGTAACGTTCCTCATCTACGAATCTTTCATCCTCGCTCAAATTAATGGGGTAATTGTCACTTTCTCGGTCCGAATCTCTCTCGCTCCATTGTAAACAACGGGGAATTGTGAGGAATACTAGCTCCTGTGACGTCACGCTACTTCCGGTACAGGCGAGGCTTTTTTTTATCAGCGAGCAAAAGTTGCGAACTTTATCGTCGATTTTCTCTATTAAATCCTTTCAGCAAAAATATGGCAATATCGCGAAATGATCAAGTATGACACATAGAATGGATCTGCTATTCCCGTTTAAATAAAAAAAAAACATTTCAGTAGGCCTTTAAGTTAAAGTACCACTGATAGTCACACACACACACTAGCTGTGGTGAAATTTGTCCTCTGCATTTGACCCATCCCCTTGTTCACCTCCCTGGGAGGTGAGGGGAGCAGTGAGCAGCGGCAGGGGCCGCGCCCGGGCCTAATTTTTTGGTGATTTAACCCCCAATTCCAACCCTTGATGCTGAGTGTCAAGCAGGGAGGTAATGGCTCCCATTTTAATAGTCTTTGGTATGACTCGGCCGGGGTTTGAACTCAGTTGTAGCTCGGTTGGCAAAGTGGCCGTCCCAGCAACTTGAGGGTTCCAGGCTCGATCCCCGCTTCCGCCATCCTAGTCACTGCCGTTGTGTCCTTGTGCAAGACACTTCACCCACTTGCTCCCAGTGCCACCCACACTGGTTTAAATATAACTTAGATATTGGGTTTCACTATGTAAAAGCGCTTTGAGTAACTAGAGAAAAGCGCTATATAAATATAATTCACTTCACTTCACTTTCTGACATGGACTTGTTTCTTCAGCATTGTCCACACGTTTAAGTTAAAGTACCACTGATAGTCACACACACACACACTAGGTGTGGTGAAATGTGTCCTCTGCATTTGACCCATCCTCTTGTTCACCCCCCTGGAAGGTGAGGGGAGCAGTGAGCAGCAGCTGTGGCCACGCCCGGAAATCATTATTTGGGGATTTAACCCCCAATTCCAACCCTTGATGCTGAGTGCCAAGCAGGAAGGTAAAGGCTCCCATTTTTATAGTTGTTGGTATGACTCGGCCGGGAGTTTTGAACTCACGACCTACCCATCTCAGGGCGGACACTCTAACCACTATGGACATGGACTTGTTTCTTCAGCATTGTCCACACGTTTAAGTTAAAGTACCACTGATAGTCACACACACACACTAGGTGTGGTGAAATGTGTCCTCTGCATTTGACCCATCCTCTTGTTCCCCCCCCTGGAAGGTGAGGGGAGCAGTGAGCAGCAGTGGTGGCCGCGCCCGGGAATCATTTTTTGGTGATTTCACCTCCCAATTCCAACCCTTGATGCTGAGTGCCAAGCAGGGAGGTAATGGCTCCCATTTTAATAGTCTTTGGTATGACTCGGCCGGGGGTTTTGAACTCACGACCTACCCATCTCAGGACGGACACTATGGACATGGACTTGTTTCTTCAGCATTGTCCACACGTTTAAGTTAAAGTTAAAGTTAAAGTAGCAATGATTGTCACACACACACTCGGTGGGGTGAAATTTGTCCTCTGCATTTGACCCATCCCCTTGTTCAGCCCCTGGGAGGTGAGGGGAGCAGTGAGCAGCGGCGGTGGCCGCGCCCGGGAATATTTTTTTGGTGATTTAACCCCCAATTCCAACCCTTGATGCTGAGTGTCAAGCAGGGAGGTAATGGCTCCCATTTTTATAGTTTTTGGTATGACTCGGCCGGGAGTTTTGAACTCACGACCTACCCATCTCAGGGCGGACACTCTAACCACTATGGACATGGACTTGTTTCTTCAGCATTGTCCACACGTTTAAGTTAAAGTACCACTGATAGTCACACACACACACTAGGTGTGGTGAAATTTGTCCTCTGCATTTGACCCATCCCCTTGTTCACCTCCCTGGGAGGTGAGGGGAGCAGTGAGCAGCGGCAGGGGCCGCGCCCGGGCATAATTTTTTGGTGATTTAACCCCCAATTCCAACCCTTGATGCTGAGTGTCAAGCAGGGAGGTAATGGCTCCCATTTTAATAGTCTTTGGTATGACTCGGCCGGGGTTTGAACTCAGTTGTAGCTCGGTTGGCAAAGTGGCCGTCCCAGCAACTTGAGGGTTCCAGGCTCGATCCCCGCTTCCGCCATCCTAGTCACTGCCGTTGTGTCCTTGTGCAAGACACTTCACCCACTTGCTCCCAGTGCCTCCCACACTGCTGGTTTAAATATAACTTAGATATTGGGTTTCACTATGTAAAAGCGCTTTGAGTAACTAGAGAAAAGCGCTATATAAATATAATTCACTTCACTTCACTTTCTGACATGGACTTGTTTCTTCAGCATTGTCCACACGTTTAAGTTAAAGTACCACTGATAGTCACACACACACTAGGTGTGGTGAAATGTGTCCTCTGCATTTGACCCATCCCCTTGTTCACCCCCCTGGGAGGTGAGGGGAGCAGTGAGCAGCGGCGGTGGCCACGCCCGGGAATGATTTTTTGGTGATTTAACCCCCAATTCCAACCCTTGATGCTGAGTGCCAAGCAGGGAGGTAATGGCTCCCATTTTTATAGTTTTTGGTATGACTCGGCCGGGGTTTGAACTCATGACCTGACAATCTCAGGGCGGACACTCTAACCACTATGGACATGGACTTGTTTCTTCAGCATTGTCCACACGTTTAAGTTAAAGTACCACTGATAGTCACACACACACTAGGTGTGGTGAAATGTGTCCTCTGCATTTGACCCATCCTCTTGTTCACCCCCCCTGGAAAGTGAGGGGAGCAGTGAGCAGCAGCTGTGGCCACGCCCGGGAATCATTATTTGGGGATTTAATCCCCAATTCCAACCCTTGATGCTGAGTGCCAAGCAGGAAGGTAAAGGCTCCCATTTTTATAGTTGCTGGTATGACTCGGCCGGGAGTTTTGAACTCACAACCTACCCATCTCAGGGCGGACACTCTAACCACTATGGACATGGACTTGTTTCTTCAGCATTGTCCACACGTTTAAGTTAAAGTTAAAGTTAAAGTACCACTGATAGTCACACACTCACTAGGTGTAATGAAATTTGTCCTCTGCATTTGACCCATCATCTTGTTCACCCCCCTGGGAGGTGAGGGGAGCAGTGAGCAGCGGCGGTGGCCACGCCCGGGAATGATTTTTTGGTGATTTAACCCCCAATTCCAAACCTTGATGCTGAGTGCCAAGCAGGAAGGTAAAGGCTCCCATTTTTATAGTTGTTGGTATGACTCGGCCGGGAGTTTTGAACTCACGACCTACCCATCTCAGGGCGGACACTCTAACCACTATGGACATGGACTTGTTTCTTCAGCATTGTCCACACGTTTAAGTTAAAGTTAAAGTTAAAGTACCACTGATAGTCACACACACACACTAGGTGTGGTGAAATGTGTCCTCTGCATTTGACCCATCCCCTTGTTCACCCCCCTGGGAGGTGAGGGGAGCAGTGAGCAGCGGCGGTGGCCACGCCCGGGAATGATTTTTTGGTGATTTAACCCCCAATTCCAACCATTGATGCTGAGTGCCAAGCAGGGAGGTAATGGCTCCCATTTTTATAGTTTTTGGTATGACTCGGCTGGGGGTTTTGAACTCACAACCTACCCATCTCAGGACGGACACTCTAACCACTATGGACATGGACTTGTTTCTTCAGCATTGTCCACACGTTTAAGTTAAAGTTAAAGTTAAAGTACCAATGATTGTCACACACACGCACTAGGTGTGGTGAAATGTGTCCTCTGCATTTGACCCATCCTCTTGTTCACCCCCCTGGGAGGTGAGGGGAGCAGTGAGCAGCAGCGGTGGCCACGCCCGGGAATCATTATTTGGGGATTTAACCCCCAATTCCAACCCTTGATGCTGAGTGCCAAGCAGGGAGGTAATGGCTCCCATTTTTATAGTCTTTGGTATGACTCAGCCGGGGTTTGAACTCACGACCTACCCATCTCAGGGCGGACACTCTAACCACTAGGCCACAGAGTTAGCACGGCGGTTGTGTAGGAAAATGTCATTGGTTGAAAAAAGAATTAATTGGCAGCCCTTTGAGACATTCGTGATCAAGGGTTATGTAAGTCAACTTTGATTAGAGTAGATCTCTGGGTTCCCGGTTCGATCCCCGTCTTCCGCCAATTTAGTCACGTCCTTAAGCAAGACAATTCACCCTTGCTCCTGATGGGTCGTGGTTAGGGCCTTGCATGGCAGCTCCCGCCATCAGTGTGTGAATGTGTGTGTGTGAATGGGTGAATGTGGAAATAGTGTCAAAGCGAAGGTAGAAAAGCGCTATACAACATTTACCATTGTTAGCGACAACATTGTAACAAGTAGAGTTGGTTGACTTGACTTGACAAAAAATAAAAAAATACAATTAAACTTTTCCGTGACAGCAATAAAATAGTGCAACATTCAATTGTAGGGGGATTAAATAGTCAAATGCATTTTTTCCCACTAAGAAATCCTCTTAAATGAAGGCAACTAGCAGTTACCTTTCAGCTCGTTTTGTCCACAAGTTTATCAAACACTTGCTCATCAGTCCTGTGGCTTTACGTTTGCTGTGGTCGCCACTATTAACTCTAGGTCTCGGCTTAGCAGCTTCACACTGTCTCCATAAATCTTCACGGTGGTGGAGTTTTAAGGTGACTCATCAGATTTGTTGTGTTGAAGCTCCTCTTTTTCCCTTTCCGGTGGAATTTCTGCAGAAGACGTTTTGCAAAGTGCTTTGAGTGGAATGTCTTCTGATACGGCAGACGCAGGGGTGTCAAACTCATTTTAATTGAGGGCCACATCTCAAATATGGCTGCCATATATATATATATATATATATATATATATATATATATATATATATATATATATATATATATATATATATATATATATATATATACATATATACATATATATATATACTGTATATATATATAGATGTGTTTATTTATATATACAGTATATATATATAAATATATATATATATATTTATACATCTAAAAAACATATATATATTTTTTGTATATATTTATATACATACTTATTTATATATATATGTAAATATATTATACATTTTATATATATATATATTGTTTTTTAGATATATATAAATATATATATATATATATATATATATATAAATATTTATATATATATATATATATGTATATTTATATATATATATATATATATATATATATATATATATATATATATATATATATATATATATATATATACATACATATATATATATATATATATATATATATATATATATATATATATATATATATATATTTATATATATATATATATATATAAAATATATTAAAAAATATATATGTATATATAAATATATATAACAATATAAATATATATATATATATATATATATATAAATATATATATGAATATATATATATATATATATATATATATATATATATATATATATATATATATATATAAATAAGTATGTATATAAATATATATAAAAAATATATATATATTGTTTTTTATATATATATATATATATATATATATATATATATATATATATATATATATATA
>NC_084739.1:66191998-66264498 GCF_033978785.1 Entelurus aequoreus
ATTTTTCTGTGTTGCCATAAAATGTGTCCCCCCCTATATTTTCCCCAATTGATTACCTAACATCATGTGTTTTATTCTGTAGATACAACAAGAAATCTTGAGAATTGTGACTCATGCTATTAATCACATAAAAAGTTAGTATATATTTTAACATATTTCTGTGCTCCCATAAAATCTACCCCCCCTCTATTTTCCCCAAATGTCATACTAACATCATGTGTTTTATTATGTAGATACTTAGCATCATCAACAGCAAAACTTGTGAATTTGGACTCATTTTGTTAGTAGCAAAAAAAAATTAATAGGGGATACGTAATATTTCAGCATATTTCTGTGTTGCCATAAATTGTGTCCCCCCCTATATTTTCCCCAATTGACATACTAACATCATGTGTTTTATTCTGTAGATATAACAACACTTGTGAATTTGGACTCATGTTATTAATCACATAAAAAGTTAGTAGGGGATACATAATATTTCAGCATATTTCTGTGTTGCCATAAAATGTGTCTCCCCCCCCCCCCCCCCTATATTTTCCCCAATTGATTACCTAACATCATGTGTTTTATTCTGTAGATACAACAAGAAATCTTGTGAATTTGGACTCATGTTATTAATCACATAAAAAGTTAGTATATATTTTAACATATTTCTGTGCTCCCATAAAATCTGTCCCCCCCCTCTATTTTCCCCAAATGTCATACAGCATATTTCTGTGCTGCCATAAAATGTGTCCCCCCCTATATTTTCCCCAATTGATGTACTAACATCATGTGTTTTATTCTGTAACTACTTAGCATAATCAACAACAGAACTTGTGAATTTGGACTCATTTTATTAATTGCAAAAAAAGTTAGTCGGGGATATGCAATATTTCAGCATATTTCTGTGCTGCCATAAAATGTGTCCCCCCTATATTTTCCCCAATTGTCCTACTAACATCATGTGTTTTATTCTGTAGATACTTAGCATCATCAACAACAAAACTTGTGAATTTGGACTTGTTTTGTTAATTGCAAAAAAGTAAGTATGGGATACATAATATTTCAGCATATTTCTGTGTTGCCATAAAATGTGTCCCCCCTTTTATTTTCCTCAATTGATGTACTAACATCACGAGTTTAGCATCAACAACAACAAAACTTGTGAATTTGGACTCATTTTGTTAATAGCAAAAAAAAGTTAAGAGGGGATACGTAATATTTCAGCATATTTCTGTGTTGCCATAAAATGTGTCCCCCACCCCTTTATTTCCCCCAATTGATGTACTAACATCATGTGTTTTATTCTGTAGATACAACAACAACACTTGTGAATTTGGACTCATGTTATTAATCACATAAAAAGTTAGTAGGGGATACATAATATTTCAACATATTTCTGTGTTGCAGTTAAATGTGTCCCCCCCTATATTTTCCCCAATTGATTACCTAACATCATGTGTTTTATTCTGTAGATACAACAACAAAACTTGTGAATTTGGACTCATGTTATTAATCACATAAAAAGTTAGTATATAGTTTAACATATTTCTGTGCTCCCATAAAATGTATCCCCCCCCCCCTCTATTTTCCCCAAATGTCATACTAACAGCATGTGCTTTATTCTGTAGATACTTAGCATCATCAACAACAAAACTTGTGAATTTGGACTCATGTTATTAATCACATAAAAAGTTAGTAGGGGATACATAATATTTCAACATTTTTCTGTGTTGCCATAAAATGTGTCCCCCCCTATATTTTCCCCAATTGATTACCTAACATCATGTGTTTTATTCTGTAGATACAACAACAAAACTTGTGAATTTGGACTCATGTTATTAATCACATAAAAAGTTAGTATGTATTTTAACATATTTCTGTGCTCCCATAAAATGTGTCCCCCCCCCCCCTCTATTTTCCCCAAATGTCATACTAACAGCATGTGTTTTATTCTGTAGATACTTAGCATCATCAACAACAACACTTGTGAATTTGGACTCATGTTATTAATCACATAAAAAGTTAGTAGGGGATACATAATATTTCAACATTTTTCTGTGTTGCCATAAAATGTGTCCCCCCCCCCCCCCCCCTATATTTTCCCCAATTGATTACCTAACATCATGTGTTTTATTCTGTAGATACAACAAGAAATCTTGAGAATTTGGACTCATGTTATTAATCACATAAAAAATTAGTATATATTTTAGTATATTTCTGTGTTGCCATAAAATGTGTCCCCCCCTCTATTTTCCCCAAATGTCATACTAACAGCATGTGTTTTATTCTGTAGATACTTAGCATCATCAACAACAACACTTGTGAATTTGGACTCATGTTATTAATCACATAAAAAGTTAGTAGGGGATACATAATATTTCAACATTTTTCTGTGTTGCCATAAAATGTGTCCCCCCCCACCCCCCCCCTATATTTTCCCCAATTGATTACCTAACATCATGTGTTTTATTCTGTAGATACAACAAGAAATCTTGAGAATTTGGACTCATGTTATTAATCACATAAAAAATTAGTATATATTTTAGTATATTTCTGTGTTGCCATAAAATGTGTCCCCCCCTCTATTTTCCCCAAATGTCATACTAACAGCATGTGTTTTATTCTGTAGATACTTAGCATCATCAACAACAACACTTGTGAATTTGGACTCATGTTATTAATCACATAAAAAGTTAGTAGGGGATACATAATATTTCAGCATTTTTCTGTGTTGCCATAAAATGTGAAAAAGTTAGTATATATTTTAACATATTTCTGTGCTCCCATAAAATCTGTCCCCCCCTACCCCTCCTTTATTTTCCCCAAATGTCATACTAACATCATGTGCTTTATTCTGTAGATACTTAGCATCATCAACAACAAAACTTGTGAATTTGGACTCATTTTGTTAATAGCAAAAAAAGTTAGTAGGGGATACATAATATTTCAGCATATTTCTGTGTTGCCTTAAAATGTGTCCCCCACCCCCTATATTTTCCCCAATTGACATACTAACATCATGTGTTTTATTCTGTAGATACAACAACAACACTTGTGAATTTGGACTCATGTTATTAATCACATAAAAAGTTAGTAGGGGATACATAATATTTCAACATATTTCTGTGTTGCCATAAAATGTGTCCCCCCCTATATTTTCCCCAATTGATTACCTAACATCATGTGTTTTATTCTGTAGATACAACAACAAAACTTGTGAATTTGGACTCATGTTATTAATCACATAAAAAGTTAGTATATATTTTAACATATTTCTGTGTTGCCATAAAATGTGTCCCCCCCCCTCTATTTTCCCCCAAATGTCATACTAACAGCATGTGTTTTATTCTGTAGATACTTAGCATCATCAACAACAACACTTGTGAATTTGGACTCATGTTATTAACCACATAAAAAGTTAGTAGGGGATACATAATATTTCAACATATTTCTGTGTTGCCATAAAATGTGTCCCCCCCTATATTTTCCCCAATTGATTACCTAACATCATGTGTTTTATTCTGTAGATACAACAAGAAGTCTTGAGAATTGTGACTCATGTTATTAATCACATAAAAAGTTAGTATATATTTTAACATATTTCTGTGTTGCCATAAAATGTGTCCCCCCCCCCTCTATTTTCCCCAAATGTCATACTAACAGCATGTGTTTTATTCTGTAGATACTTAGCATCATCAACAACAACACTTGTGAATTTGGACTCATGTTATTAACCACATAAAAAGTTAGTAGGGGATACATAATATTTCAGCATATTTCTGTGTTGCCTTAAAATGTGTCCCCCACCCCTTTATTTTCCCCAATTGATTACCTAACATCATGTGTTTTATTCTGTAAATACAACAACAACACTTGTGAATTTGGACTCATGTTATTAATCACATAAAAAGTTAGTAGGGGATACATAATATTTCAACATATTTCTGTGTTGCCATAAAATGTGTCCCCCCCTATATTTTCCCCAATAGATTACCTAACATCATGTGTTTTATTCTGTAGATACAACAAGAAATCTTGAGAATTCGGACTCATGTTATTAATCACATAAAAAGTTAGTATATATTTTAACATATTTCTGTGCTCCCATAAAATCTGCCCCCCCCCCCCCCTTTATTTTCCCCAAATGTCATACTAACAGCATGTGCTTTATTCTGTAGATACTTAGCATCATCAACAACAAAACTTGTGAATTTGGACTCATTTTGTTAATAGCAAAAAAAGTTAGTAGGGGATACGTAATATTTCAGCATATTTCTGTGTTGCCTTAAAATGTGTCCCCCCTCTATATTTTCCCCAATTGATGTACTAACATCATGTGTTTTATTCTGTAGATACAACAACAAAACTTGAGAATGCGGACTCATGTTATTAATCACATAAAAAGTTAGTAGGGGAAACATAATATTTCTGGGATACAGAATTTCGCACATTTCACTGGTTTTCGGGGCAAACACTCCGAGAGCTGCGGTTAAATCTCCCCCGCACGCTGATTAATTCACGTCCGACATGAACACAGTCAATTTTGTATCACCTTTCAAACATTCATCCCCCCCCCCTTCCCCCCTGCTGTCTTTTAAACCAAAAATGCAGTTATTCAGTGGCGCTCGTTCAAATGAGGAACACGGCCTTGGAAAATGTGCGAGGGCTTACGGCGAGCCATCAGGTACGACGCCGACGTGTAACCTTTACACTGCGCTTGAACCCGGCGCGTACAAGTGTTATGAAAGGTCCCTGTGGCGCCGCGCTCCTCTGACATGGATTTGAAGACTTGCCACTTTATTAGCTGCTAAGCCCCCCAATACCGGGTCCATACAGGGCGGGGGGTGGGGGGGCTGCGTTATGAGCAGGGATTCTCATTGTCTGCTGGCATTATTAGAAGGCCGAGCCTCTCCGAGCACCCCCACAATCCTCCAAACACCACCCCGGGAGACTAGGCCTGTCTGTTTGAAGGCGAGCTACAAGTGCAATTTAACCTATCTTATTTACAATGTGATCGCTTTACAAGGACATGCTCTCTGCAAAAGGAATCCGCCTCTAATATTTCTCCTCAGTGTGATTCATTGATTTTATTTTTTTTTTCACCCCCTCTCTCCTCTTCAGAATATATACGCCGTGATGTCCAACTAAGCCTGCAGAAAAACCGCAGGAAAAAGTCAACTCGAAGAAAAACATGCGGCGTAAACTCAATTAAATGGGAGATAATGATGAGATGTTGCATGATACTTTTACCACCAATCACTTTGCAGGTGTGTGTGTGTGTGTGTGTGTGTGTGCGTGTGTGTGTGTGTGTGTGTGTGTGTGTGTGTGTGTGTGTGTGTGTGTGTGTGTGTGTGTGTGTGTGTGTGTGTGTGTGTGTGTGTGTGTGTGTGTGTGTGTGTGTCGCCATCACATCCTGCCAAAGTGGAAATGAGGCTTGAATAATAACAAGTGCCATAGTGCCATCTAGTGCACACATTAGCACACTGTAAGTGCACCGATGAAGACACACTACTACTAAAGGCAAGAAAATAAGGTTGTTAAATTGAAGGCGTTAATGCAGATTAGTCATCATCATTATTAGTCTGATTTTGTTTGTATTTTTTTACATTTGTATGTGATTTTTCTTGAGTCTATTTGCAAAATGAAACACCATTTCGTAAAGATTTGTGTTTACAAATGGATGGTATTTAGCCGAGATGAATCAGAATTAGGGCTGTCAAAAATAACGAGTTAACTCTTTAGTGGAGCATTTTTTTTAAAAAGGACTTAAAATGGAAAAAGATGGGGTGGGGGAAATAATTTTTTGTTTTAGTATGTTTTTTCTTTGAGGACAAACATGACACAAACCTGTTATAAAGCCCACTGTTTAATATGTGTGTGTGTACGCTTCACTGATGACACTATTTGGTGAACATGGTTTTGTCCTACTCATTTCGGCGGTTCTTAAACTCACCATAGTGTGGACTGTGGCGCAACAGTTTGTTTACATGTACAATCTTCCACTTCTTTGTCTCATTTTGTCCACCAAACATTTTATACTGTGCGTGAATGCACAAATGTGCTTTGTTGATGTTATTGACTTGTTGGAGTGCTAATCAGGCATATTTGGTCAGTGCATGACTGCAAATCACTGCTAACATGCTATTTAGGCTAGCTGTATGTACATATTGCATCATTATGCCTCACTTGTAGCTATATTTGAGCTCATTTATTTTCCTTTACTTTTATCCTCTTGTATATAATTTAAATTTGCATGTCTCATGACACATTATCTGTATGTAATATTGGCTGCATTTCTGATAGTTGTTTGTGTGCCTTGTTGTTCCAGACCACAGCAAACATTACCTAGCTTGCTTTAACTTGGACACACACATCTATACCTTTGGCCATTAAAAGCCAGTCATTTCCAGGAGTTATCTCACCTTCTGAGTAGCCTCTGATGTACTAATGGTTTCTAATGTTGTAAAAATATGTAGAATAAATATTACATTACAACATTTCTGTCAACGAAGATTTGCTTCAACCTGCGACACATAGTCATTTTGATAGTAGGCTAATATAGACACTTACATGATGTGTTGCCTTCATT
This sequence comes from Entelurus aequoreus, assembly GCF_033978785.1. Lineage (NCBI taxonomy): Eukaryota > Metazoa > Chordata > Actinopteri > Syngnathiformes > Syngnathidae > Entelurus > Entelurus aequoreus. Next base: position 66,198,573 of record NC_084739.1, read on the forward strand.
ATAACACGTATATAAGACTTTTAAGTAATTTTGATAGTAGGCTAATATAGACATTTATATCATGTGTTGCCTTCATTATAACACTTATATAAGACTTTTAAAGTCATTTTGATTGTAGGCTAATATAGCTAATATAGACACTTACATCATGTGTTGCCTTCATTATAACACTTATATAAGACTTTTAAAGTCATTTGATAGTAGGCTAATATAGACACTTACATCATGTGTTGCCTTCATTATAACACTTATATAAGACTTTTAAAGTCATTTTGATAGTAGGCTAATATAGACACTTACATCATGTGTGCCTTCATTATAACACTTATATAAGACTTTTAAAGTCATTTTGATAGTAGGCTAATATAGACACTTACATCATGTGTTGCCTTCATTATAGCACTTATATAAGACTTTTAAAGTCATTTTGATAGTAGGCTAATATAGACACTTACATCATGTGGTGCCTTCATTATAACACTTATATAAGACTTTTAAAGTCATTTTGATAGTAGGCTAATATAGACATTTATATAATGTGTTGCCTTCATTATAACACTTATATAAGACTTTTAAAGTCATTTTGATAGTAGGCTAATATAGACATTTATATCATGTGTTGCCTTCATTATAACACTTATATAAGACTTTTAAAGTCATTTTGATTGTAGGCTAATATAGCTAATATAGACACTTACATCATGTGTTGCCTTCGTTATAACACTTATATACGACTTTTAAAGTCATTTTGATAGTAGGCTAATATAGACACTTACATCATGTGGTGCCTTCATTATAACACTTATATAAGACTTTTAAAGTCATTTTGATTGTAGGCTAATATAGCTAATATAGACACTTACATCATGTGTTGCCTTCGTTATAACACTTATATACGACTTTTAAAGTCATTTGATAGTAGGCTAATATAGACACTTACATCATGTGGTGCCTTCATTATAACACTTATATAAGACTTTAAAAGTCATTTTGATAGTAGGCTAATATAACTAATATAGACACTTACATCATATGTTGCCTTCATTATAACACTTATATAAGACTTTTAAAGTCATTTTGATAGTAGGCTAATATGACTAATATGGACACTTACATCATGTGTTGCCTTCATTATAACACTTATATAAGACTTTTAAAGTAATTTTTAAGTAGGCTAATATAGCTAATATAGACACTTACATCATGTGTTGTCTTCATTATAACACTTATATAAGACTTTTCATGTTTTGTGGCTCCAGACAGATTTGTTTTTTGTATTTTTGGTCCAATATGGCTCGTTCAACCTTTTGGGTTGCCGACCCCTGAGTTAACTCATGTGATCACCAAACAATCGGACATTAATCATGCATATACGCAGGTTAATCAGCAATTTATTATGACTGTGCATGCTCCTTTAACATGAGAGGCGGCACGGGTTGTGATACAGTCAGTGATCAGGTCAATATGTCCTAGGACAGACCTGGGCAAATTAAGGCCCGGGGGCCACATGTGGCCCGTTAAGCTTTTCAATCTGGCCCACCGGACATTACCAAATAATTGTTTTTAGATTTTTAAGATGTAAACAATAAGCTGCCATTATGATGTGCAGTGATGTTTTAGTAGACATTGAACTATACAAAGTATTTCAATGGTTGGAATCTGCACTTTTGCATGATATACTAGTTACTATAGTCATCTAATTAGTTACTATGGTCATCTAATGAGTTACTATGGTCATCTAAGTCACAGCAGCTCAGACGAGGCACCAAGCAGTGCGGGTGGGGAGCGTTTCCACAGAGTGTTTCCAGAGTGTCAGCCTGAAATGTGGGTGTCAGGGACAGACGCGGAAGGAGATTTTTACAACAAAGTTCTAAAGCTTAGTGATATATCACATATATCAGATTGTAGGTGGATTTTCTTTACCCTTTGTGTTCATATTTAGCTGTTTGTTTGAATTTTTGTTCATTGTAAAATATGTGGATGGAGAGGGGGTGTGACGTTCATATGTTGTCAATATTCAGTGTTTTATTCTTCATAGTTAATATTGTAAATTCCACATTCTTTATTTTCATGGGTGTCTCATTCAGTAAAAAAAAATTAAAATTCCATTTTATTTTTTAAGGCGATCTGTCATAATGTTTTTTAGCCTTCAATCACACATTATTGTGAGGTTTTGTATTAGTGTTCCTAAAAATCAGATATACCGGCCCCCAGACACCTTTTTTTTCTCTAAATTTGGCCACCCCCGAGTCAAAATAAGTGCCCAGGCCTGTCCTAGGACCAATCCTGTAGTCAGTGTACATCCTGCCCATTCAACACATTTAAAAAAAATATACACTACCGTTCAAAAGTTTGGGGTCACCCAAACAATTTTGTGGAATAGCCTTCATTTCTAAGAACAAGAATAGACTGTCGAGTTTCAGATGAAAGTTCTCTTTTTCTGGCCATTTTGAGCGTTTAATTGACCCCACAAATGTGATGCTCCAGAAACTCAATCTGCTCAAAGGAAGGTCAGTTTTGTAGCTTCTGTAACGAGCTAAACTGTTCTCAGATGTGTGAACATGATTGCACAAGGGTTTTCTAATCATCAATTAGCCTTCTGAGCCAATGAGCAAACACATTGTACCATTAGAACACTGGAGTGATAGTTGCTGGAAATGGGCCTCTATACACCTATGTAGATATTGCACCAAAAACCAGACATTTGCAGCTAGAATAGTCATTTACCACATTAGCAATGTATAGAGTGTATTTCTTTAAAGTTAAGAATAGTTTAAAGTTATCTTCATTGAAAAGTACAGTACTTTTCCTTAAAAAATAAGGACATTTCAATGTGACCCCAAACTTTTGAACGGTAGTGTATATCGTATCATCTTTTTGCGGATGATACGCAAATCTTTGTCCCTTTAAAAAAAGAAAAGTGACACATGCTTAAAATCACTTTTAAATTGTCTTGAGGACATAAAAGCATGTCAACTTTCTAAACTTAAATGAGAACAAGACGGAAATTATTTTATTTGACTCAAAAGTATAACAGAATGCTCCCCCCAGTGACCTGAACCCCCGGATGCCTTATTTAAAACCCACAGTCACAAATCTTGGTTTTAAGTTCGACAATGATTTTAAATTGGAACATCAGATTAACTCCGTTGTAGATCTAGTTTTTATCGTCTTAGACTTTTAGCAAAATATTAATCAGTTTGATCTTTTAACGACTACTGCAAGTTCCTCTACGTTGGAATGAAGCTTGATTGCAGTTAGTCCAAAATACTGTTTTTTAACTGCCACTAAAAAACAGCACATTTTAGCATCCCTTCACTGGCTCCCAGTTCATTTTAAAATGTTGTTGTTTGTTTTTAAATCTCTTTAACTAGAAAGGACTCCTTTTATCAATGACAAAAAAGTACATATTTTTACTCTTTGGCTTTTTAAACCAGCATGAGAGTTGTGTGATTGTAGTCGATTTTATTTTATTTTATGTATTTACTTTCTTAATAGTTAAATGTTTTATATTACTGACTCTCCTAGTATGTATCTCTCAACTTCTGTGCATGACTTTGTGAAGCTTCTATTGGTTTTTGAAATGTGCTATATAAATAAAGTGGATTGGATTGGAATATGTCAGTGCAAAATACACCCGGACTGGACTTTAGTTTAAAAAAAAAAAAAATGGAGCAAATAAACGAGTAAAACAACTAAATCATTTATTTAAAAAAAGCTTCCAACAACATTTTATTTGTGTCCATTTCTTTTTTAAGTTAATTCGAATCATGCAAGTGATGAATAACCTGCGATTAATCATGATTCAAAAATGTGATTCATCTGATTATTTGACAGCACTAATCAAAATTAATCCACAGCCTCTGTGCGATTAATCCGATGATACATTTTTTTATTCTTTTGTCAGCATTAAAAATCGGTTGAGTTACAAAAAAAATCCATAAGGATTAAAATAAATATAAATAATATTCAGTTTCATTGTAGTTCTACTTTTTGTGACACCAACGTAAAAATAAGTGAACTAGTGAAAAGGGATGGGTATCGATTACATTTTAACAGATACTTTAAAAAAAAATGGTGCTGGTGCTTAAACGGTTCTTTAAAAAATCTAAAACATTTTTGCAAAAAACTAAAAAAATACACCAAAAAAACAACAAAAAATCAATGCCTTTTTTAAAAATGTTACTAAATTTTGTGAATTTCAAGTTGAACAGACTTGTACTTTACGTACTTCAATTATATACAAAACCCAAAAGCAGTGAAGTTGTCACGTTGTGTAAATGGTAAATAAAAAGAGAATACAATGATTTGCAAATCATTTTCAACTTATATTCAATTAAAGATATTTAACATTCCAACAGGAAAACTGTGTTATTTTTTTGCAAATATTAGCTCATTTGGAATTTTGATGCCTGCAACATGTTTCCAAAAAGCTGGCACGAGTGGCAAAAAAAGAGTGAGAAAGTTGAGGAATGCTCATCAAAGACTTATTTGGAACATCCCACAGGTGAGCAGGCTAATTGGGAACAGGTGGGTGCCATGATTGGGTATGAAAGCAGCTTCCATGAAATGCTCAGTCATTCACAAACAAGGATGGGGCGAGGGTCACCACTTTGTCAACAAATGCGTGAGCAAATTGTTGAACAGTTTAAGAAAAACCTTTCTCAACCACCTATTGCAAGGAATTTAGGGATTTCACCATCTACGGTCCGTAATATCATCAAAAGGTTCAGAGAATCTGGAGAAATCACTGCACGTAAGCCATGATATTACGGACCTTCCATCCCTCAAGCGGTACTGCATCAAAAACCGACATCCGTGTGTAAAGGATATCACCACATGGGCTCAGGAACACTTCAGAAAACCACTGTCAGTAACTACAGTTGGTCGCTACATCTGTAAGTGCAAGTTAAAACTCTACTAAGCAAAGCGAAATACATTTATCAACAACACCCAGATGGACTGATGCAAAGTTTTGATGCCTTCAGTGACAATCTACAATGTAAATAGTCGTGAAAATAAAGAAAACCCAATGAATGAGAGGGTGTGTCCAAACTTTTGGCCTGTACTGTATATAAAATCCACAAAATTTTTTTATTATTATTGCATCAATACCGAACATAGAGAATGTGCAAAAAAAACGACTCACTTGTGTTGTAATACTGACGCTTATAACTCCAGGGGTTCATGAATGCAACCTGGCCCGTATCGTGAGGAAGCGCTGTGTTGTGGCTACTGGCAGTGTAATAAGGGGTGTTGTTGACATTTTAAGGTTGGCAAATAAGAGTGTGAGACCGTGTGCTTCCGTCAGGAAAGCTACATTACTTACTTACTGGGCGTTACTTGCACAATATCAGTGCCAAGAACTTGTTGTCGGTCTGCAAATTAGGCACCGATAGTACCTTCTTTTTTCGGTCCGGGTACTACCGTTAACTTTGGCACCAGTGCCAATATGGAACCGGGTTTGTGTAACTTTCCGGTACATTACCTCTTTCTTTTTACGTGACACTTTAAAGGGGACAGATGGATTTTTTAAATGCATTCTAATGCATAAGTAAACGTCAATAAAAGTCAACTTATAGTGGAGTTCATGGGAGGTCCTTAACTCCGCCCATAAAGCCCACTAAATAACCATCCAAAAAGCGCCAACAATACTCCATTTATATTTTGTGACCTGAATATTAACAAGTATTAGTGATATTGTTATTATAAGCGCCAACGCAGACAAACTATTTATAGCGGCGCCGTGATCACAAAGCTTTCTCGCTTCGGAGCTCGTGAAAGTTTATTCCATATCATAAATAATGCCTCTCATCTGGTTAGTAGAATGATGACGACATGGTTGGTCAACTTTGGCATCCAATTTAGACGCGGAAATGGCGAGAAGACATGAAAAGACGCTCGGTTCCACCCTCCCTTTTTCTTTGCAAAGATTATGAGTTATTCTTCATCTAAACGGAAATATATCAACATCCCATCAGTCGGCATCCCAGTGACAGCAGACATTGTACAGTAAGTGATGTTTTACTATGTTGGTTGGCTCTCATGGAGTCTGCAGTGAGTAATAATTAGTAGGAAAGAGTTAACTTTGTGAGGCCTTTTTGAAATTAATGCACCGCCGAATAGAATAGAATAGAATAGAATAGAATAGAATAGAATAGAATAGAATAAAAAGTACTTTAGTGATCCCTGGGGGAAATTCAGCACCATAGTTCGCTCACAATAAACAATAAACGCTCGGTATTTTTTACAGGTGAATAATATGAATACAGTCTATTATACAGCATTATTCACATGTGAATAATATAAATACAGTCTATTATACAGCATTATTCACATGTGAATAATATAAATACAGTCTATTATACAGCATTATTCACATGTGAATAATATAAATACAGTCTATTATACATATGCTTAAAATGAGCAAAACACATAAACATTACATGTTATTATAAATGTTACTACATTACATATATACTTACATCATGTTTATATTACAAGTTATTATGAATGTTACTTTATGACATATATACTTACATCATGTATATATTACATGTTATTATGAATGTTACTACATGACATATATACTTACATCATGTATATATATTACATGTTGTTATGAATGTTACTACATTACATATATATTTACATCATGTATATATTACATGTTATTACAAATGTTACTACATTACATATATACTTACATCATGTATATATAACATGTTATTATGAATGTTACTACATGACATATATACTTACATTATGTATATATTACATGTTATTATTAATGTTACTACATGACATATATACTTATATCATGTATATATTACATGTTATTATAAATAATACTACATGACATATATACTTACATCATGTTTATATTACATATTATTATAAATGTGACTACATTACATATATACTTACATCATGTATATATTACATAAAATTATAAATGTTACTACATGACATATATACTTACATCATGTATATATTACATGTTATTATGAATATTACTACATGACATATATACTTACATCATGTTTATATTACATATTATTATAAATGTTACTACATGACATATATACTTACATCATGTATTTATTACATGTTATTATGAATGTTACTACATGACATATATACTTACATCATGTTTATATTACATATTATTATAAATGTTACTACATTACATATATACTTACATCATGTATATATTACATAAAATTATAAATGTTACTACATGACATACACTACCGTTCAAAGGTTTGGGGTCACATTGAAATGTCCTTATTTTTTAAGGAAAAGCACTGTACTTTTCAATGAAGATAACTTTAAACTAGTCTTAACTTGAAAGAAATACACTCTATACATTGCTAATGTGGTAAATGACTATTCTAGCTGCAAATGTCTGGTTTTTGGTGCAATATCTACATAGGTGTATAGAGGCCCATTTCCAGCAACTATCACTCCAGTGTTCTAATGGTACAATGTGTTTGCTCATTGGCTCAGAAGGCTAATTGATGATTAGAAAACCCTTGTGCAATCATGTTCACACATCTGAAAACAGTTTAGCTCGTTACAGAAGCTACAAAACTGACCTTCCTATGAGCGGATTGAGTTTCTGGAGCATCACATTTGTGGGGTCAATTAAACGCTCAAAATGGCCAGAAAAAGAGAATTTTCATCTGAAACTCGACAGTCTATTCTTGTTCTTAGAAATGAAGGCTATTCCACAAAATTGTTTGGGTGACCCCAAACTTTTGAACGGTAGTGTATAGAGATGTCCGATATCGGCCTGCCGATATTATCGGCCGATAAATGCTTTAAAATGTAATATCGGAAAATATCGGTATCGTTTTTTTTATTATCGGTATCGCTTTTTTTTTTTTATTTTTTTTTTTTAAATTAAATCAACATAAAAAAACACAAGATACACTTACATTTAGTGCACCAACGCAAAAAACCTCCCTCCCCCATTCACACTCATTCACACAAAAGGGTTGTTTCTTTCTGTTATTAATATTCTGGTTCCTACATTATATATCAATATATATCAATACAGTCTGCAAGGGATACAGTCCGTAAGCACACATGATTGTGCGTTCTGCTGCTCCACTAATAGTACTAACCTTTAACAGTTAATTTTACTCATTTTCTGTAATTACTAGTTTATATGTAACTGTTTTTATATTGTTTTACTTTCTTTTTTATTCAAGAATTTTTTTTAAATTTATTTATTTATTTATCTTATTTTATTTTATTCATTTTTTAAAAAAGGACCTTATCTTCACCATACCACCTGGTTGTCCAAATTAGGCATAATAATGTGTTAATTCCACGACTGTATATATCGGTATCGGTTGATATCGGTATCTGTAATTAAAGAGTTGGACAATATCGGGATATCGGATATCGGCAAAAAGCCATTATCGGACATCCCTAGTAGTGTATGTTGCTCCAAAACCTGTATGTACCTTCACAGATGTGTAATATATAGTGCCTTGGGCACTAATACACCCCCATACCATCACACATGCTGCCTTTTACACTTTGCACCTAGAACAATCCGGATGGTTTGTTTCCTCTTTCGTCCACCGTTTCCAAAAACAATTTGGAATGTGGACTCGTCAGACCACAGAACACTTTTCCACTTTGCATCAGTCCATCTTAGATGAGCCCAGCGAAGCCGGCGGCGTTTTCTGGGTGTTGTTGATAAATGGCTTTGGCTTTGCATAGTAGAGTTTTAACTTGCACTTACAGATGTAGCGACCAACTGTAGTTACTGACAGTGGTTTTCTGAAGTGTTCCTGAGCCCATGTGGTGATATCCTTTACACACCGATTCCGCTTTTTGATGCAGTACCGCCTGAGGGATCGAAGATCCGTAATATCATGGCTTACGTGCAGTGATTTCTCCAGATTCTCTGAACCTTCCGATGATATTACGGAGCGTAGATGGTGAAATCCCTATATTCCTTGCAAAAGCTGCTTGAGAAATGTTGTTCTTGAACAATTTTCTCACACATTTGTTGACAAAGTCGTGACCCTCGCCCCGTCCTTGTTTGTGAACGACTGAGCATTTCACGGAAGCTGTTTTTATACCCAATCATGGCACCCACCTGTTCCCAATTAGCCTGTTCACCTGTGGGATGTTCCAAATAAGTCTTTGACGAGCATTCCTCAACTTCCTCAGTCTTTTTTGCCACTTGTGCCAGCTTTTTTTAAACAAATTCCAAATGAGCTAATATTTGCAAAAAATAACAACGTTTTCCCAGTTTGAACGTTAAGTATCTTGTCTTTGCAGTCTATTCAATTGAATATAAGTTGAAAAGGATTTGCAAATCATTGTATTCTGGTTTTATTTACCATTTACACAACGTGACAACTTCACTGCTTTTGGCTTTTGTACATATTTGCAGTAATAAATATGATTGGAACATTTTTAGCATTATGTGTGTGTTTAATTACAGTAAATGTGTTTATCATAAACATTCCTGCCACTTCACTTTACACACATTTTTAAGTCTTTTTTATTTATTTTTTGCACATATACCACAATAATATTGTACTGTCGCCTTAATAGCATTATAATTTGGTACCGTGACATTTTGTTTTGTTGTTTGTCTGTCATAACGGGGGGGGGGGGGTTTTCGCAGCTTACTGCGAAGTTTGTTCTCCCGGGATGCAATCGGACTATTCCGGACAAGGCGTGAAGGTAGGAACATGATTTAATCTTGACTCTCAAATAGGTACAAACAAAAAGGCGCACAAGGCGAAGGCACAACTTAGCGCAGGAAACAAAAGCTAACACTTAGCATAAACTATGGACAGGGGCAAAAACCCGCTAACTGTGGCATGAACAGACAAAACTTACTTGGCAAGAGGCAGGTGAAAATCATAAGTCGTCATGGAAACTAAAACAAACAAGGGTGCACAAAAACAGGAACTAGTGGAGTCTTAAAACTAACAGAAAATAACAAAAACATGATCCAGACCACAGATCATGACATTGTCTATGCATGGTGCAATTGTAAATGCTCTTCATGTATTATTATTGCTCATTTTGGGGGTTTTCATTGTGTTTTACTTTTGTAGCTGCACGTAGAAATGGCACCACTGAGCTCTTTGAACGTATTTTGTGTTCTTTGATGTTTCACTCTTGTTTTACCCTTTTGTATCTGTATTTGTGTTGCTGAGTGTGAGGGTTTTAACAGCACACACACACACGGAAAAGAAAGACTCACATGAGGCAGCGGGGAGAAGGGGCGTGTCCTTCGCCATGTCCGACCCGCGGCGACCCTCCACCGTCGGAATCGTATCGAATCATACCGTGTGAATCATATCACCTCCGGTGATGGCTCATCGCTGGGCCTCCTGGCTTTTTTAGCTGGCCAGGCGGAGGACGCTATGGAGACACGAAAACAAGGCAAATAATAGTGGAGGGAAAAAAAAAAAAAGAAAGGAGAGAGTGTTGAATAATTAATTGTGTTTGTCTTTGCTGCTGCTGTGTGTGTGTGTGTGTGTGTCTGTGTGTGTGTGTGTGTGTGTGTGTGTGTGTGTGTGTGTGTGTGTGTGTGTGTGTGTGTGTGTGTGTGTGTGTGTGTGTGTGTGTGTGTGTGTGTGTGTGTGTGTGTGTGTGTGTGTGTGTGTGTGTGTGTGTGTGTGTGTTTGGGTCTGCACCCAGTTTCATGCCCCTGAGCCAAGCAACCCTTTTAAAAACTGTCTGATGAACCAAGCATGGGTGCGTGTGTGTGTGTGTGTGTGTGTGTGTGTGTGTGTGTGTGTGTGTGTGTGTGTGTGTGTGTGTGTGTGTGTGTGTGTGTGTGTGTGTGTGTGTGTGTGTGTGTGTGTGTGTGTGTGTGCACTGCAAAAAGTCAGTGTTCAAAAATAAGGAAAAAAAATACAAAAATGAGGGGTATTTTATTTGAACTAAGCAAAATTATCTGCCAATAGAACAAGAAAATGTGGCTTGTCAAGACTTTCCGAAACAAGTCAAATTAGCTAACCTCAATAAACCCCAAAATAGCTTAAAATAAGTATATTCTCACTACTAACAAGTGCACTTTTCTTGGTAGGAAAAAAAAAAAAAAACCTTTTTGCTCAATATGTTGAAAAATATTCTTAAATTAAGTAAACACTAGTGCCGTTATCTTGACGTAATGATATGCGCTCGGCATTACATTTCTTGAAACCAGCAAACTTATACCAAAAACTAATGTATTGTTCTTAATGGAAAGGCAACAAGTTTCCTAGCCGCTCAGGCAAATCATATTGTCTAAAAATGCATTTTTCCATGGGTAACATGACATCATCGCGCCAAGTGCGTGCTCTTTCAGTCAATTAGTGCGCATATACACAGCCCGGCCCCCGGCCAACATTTTTTTAATTGTAATTTTGAGGAATTTATCTTAATGTGCATGAATTCTTTCTGTTCAAAATTCTTTGAAATGTCAAATGTCAAATGTTTAAATATTAACTGTCAGTTTTGCTGTACTGTGCCAACTGTACTACTACCGTATTTTTCGGAGTATAAGTCGCTCCGGAGTATAAGTCGAAAATGCATAATAAAGAAGGAAATAAACATATATAAGTCGCACTTTTTGGGGAAATGTATTTGATAAAAGCCAACACCAAGAATAGACATTTGAAAGGCAATTTAAAATGTCTAAAGAATAGTGAACAACAGGCTGAATAAGTGTACGTTATATGAGGCATAAATAACCAACTGGTATGTTAACGTAACATATTATGGTAAGAGTCATTCAAATAACTATAACATATAGAACATGCTATACGTTTACCAAACAATCTGTCACTCCTAATCGCTAAATCCCATGAAATCTTATACGTCTAGTCTCTTACGTGAATGAGATAAATAATATGATTGGATATGTTACGCTAATGTGTTAATACTTTCACACATAAGTCGCTCCTGAGTATAAGTCGCACCCCCAGCCAAACTATGAAAAAAAACTACGATTTATAGTCCGAAAAATACGGTACATACTATGTATATATTGTCAGTGACAACTTCTTTAGTCCTTTGGAGTAGACCTGGACCGATATTTGGCATTTTGACGTATATGTACGACATAACTACATCAGCAGATACAAAATATACACATATGATACCAGTATTTAGTATCACCAAAAATAACAATTAGTAGATGGAATTACCCATTGTTCAAGCACCAACCTGTTGCCAATCCATGACAAAAGTTCCCTTTTTTCATCCATTTAGGAATAAATGTCAAACTTTGCGATTTTTTGCAGAGACATCCTGTTTTTGTCCTTCTTTCTTAAGTTAAAGTACCAATGATTGTCACACACACACTCTCGTATTTCCGACCTTCTTGAGACTTCCGAAAAAATGCCTGCCTCTTGAGGACCACCCTTTCTAGATATATATAGATTTGCATTGACAACATAAATAATATATACCGTATTTTTCGGACTATAAGTCGCTCCGGACTATAAGTCGCACCGGCCGAAAATGCATAATAAAGAAGGAAAAAAACATATATAAGTCGCACTGGAGTATAAGTCGCATTTTTTGGGGAAATGTATTTGATAAAAGCCAACACCAAGAATAGACATTTGAAAGGCAATTTAAAATGTCTAAAGAATAGTGAACAACAGGCTGAATAAGTGTACGTTATATGAGGCATAAATAACCAACTGGTATGTTAACGTAACATATTATGGTAAGAGTCATTCAAATAAACTATAACATATAGAACATGCTATATCTGTCACTCCTAATCGCTAAATCCCATGAAATCTTATACGTCTAGTCTCTTACGTGAATGAGATAAATAATATTATTTGATATTTTACGCTAATGTGTTAATCATTTCACACATACACTACCGTTCACAAGTTTGGGGTCACATTGAAATGTCCCTTATTTTTGAAGGAAAAAGCACTGTACTTTTCAATGAAGATAACTTTAAACTAGTCTTAACTTTAAAGAAATACACTCTATACATTGCTAATGTGGTAAATGACTATTCTAGCTGCAAATGTCTGGTTTTTGGTGCAATATCTACATAGGTGTATAGAGGCCCATTTCCAGCAACTATCACTCCAGTGTTCTAATGGTACAATGTGTTTGCTCATTGGCTCAGAAGGCTAATTGATGATTAGAAAACCCTTGTGCAATCATGTTCACACATCTGAAAACAGTTTAGCTCGTTACAGAAGCTACAAAACTGACCTTCCTTTGAGCAGATTGAGTTTCTGGAGCATCACATTTGTGGGGTCAATTCAACGCTCAAAATGGCCAGAAAAAGAGAACTTTCATCTGAAACTCGACAGTCTATTCTTGTTCTTAGAAATGAAGGCTATTCCACAAAATTGTTTGGGTGACCCCAAACTTTTGAACGGTAGTGTAAGTCGCTCCTGAGTATAAGTCGCACCCCCGGCCAAACTATGAAAAAAACTGCGACTTATAGTCCGAAAAATACGGTATATGAGTACGTATATTCTATTGTTTCATTGAAAATAAAACAGCAAAGTCCATTTGGCTGTCATCTGTTTTAATTATGAGACACAACTGTGTCAAAATCATGATTTTTTTTTTTTTTCATGCTTGAAATAACAAATTATTACTTAAAAAAAGCAGTTTTATACTTGTGAGTGTTGATGACACAGCTTTGCAACAGTTGATATTCTAGTTTCAAGCATGTTTTACTCAATATAGGTCATCAAATCTCAGCAACAAGCTGTAATATCTTACTGAGATCATTTAGGACCAAAACCCTTAAAACAAATAAAACACTCTAACATAAAATCTGCTTAGTGAGAAGAATGATCTTATCAGACAGAAAATAAGCAAATATCACCCTTATTTGAGATATTTCATCTTACTTAGATTTCAGTTTTTGCAGTGTGTGTGTGTGTGTGTAAAATCACACTAATGTATAAAGACATAAGTGCATGTTGAGAAGTTACATGAAAAGAGAATGAATGGTGTAATTGTGCTCTAACAAACATCAACAATAGGTGTGCTGTGTGTAAGATGCTTTAAAAAAAAAAAAAAAAAAAAAAAGACCAAAAAGTCAATACACCTTCATTTCGTCTACGCCGGTAATGAGCCGTATTTTCCGAGGAAAATGGCGCCTTCTCCGGAGGCGGCGTTGTCTGCCGAACGTGGCCCTGATCCTGGATGAAACAGAAGGCTCACCAATCAATCTCTCCAAGGTTGCCCACAGCCAGAGAAAGCAGCTGCACCACATGTTTGCCGAGCGCCATAGCGACAAGTTAACATACGGCCCGGCACAGGAAGCGTCCACAAGCAGCCTCTAGCTGTCTTATAATGAATTCCCGGCGGGACCGGGAACTATCAGAGTCAGTGGTGTTACTGGAGGCTCGGAATAAAGTCAACACCTCTCCTTATACCTGATGAAGCTGCACTGCTACACACACACACACACACACACACACATATATATATATATATATATATATATATATATGATCTATATATATACACACACACAGTCACAAGTGAACTTTTGAAAGGCGGAAACATCAGATACGCAGCAATTAAAACGCAGCGCTCGTTAAATCACAAATTAGCAGTAAGTCAAGTCTTTCTGGAGAATACAAACAGTTTTAAGTCCGCGCACTCAGTCGGGGTTGATCAATATTTAAATTGCGCCGACACTCGCTTTCAGGGTTTTGCATTTCAACAGTACAAAACACTAGACAATAGGGGTGTAACGGTACGTGTATTTGTATTGAACCGTTTCGGTACGGGGGTTTCGGTTCGGTTCGGAGGTGTACCGGACGAGTTTCCACACGGACATATTAAGTAGCCGCCTCCGCTTCCTTCTGCCTCTGTCAGTCCTCTACACAGCACCCGGCATTGTCCCACCCACACAACCATCTGATTGGTTACAAACATAGCGGTAACAGCCAATCAGCAGTGCGTATTCAGAGCGCATGTAGTCAGTGCTTAGCGTTTAGCAGGTAAGCACATACTTGCCAACCTTGAGACCTCCAATATTGGGAGGTGGGGGGGTGGGGGGGTGGGGGGGGCGTGGTTGGGGCGGGGGCGTGGTTAAGAGGAGAGTATATTTACAGCTAGAATTCACCAACTCAAGTATTTCATATATATATATATATATATATATATATATATATATATATATTATATATATATATATATATATATATATATATATATATAAATAAATAAAAAAAAATATATATATATACATATGTATGAAATACTTGACTTTCAGTGAATTCTAGCTATATATATATATATATATATATATATAGCTACATATAAATAAAATAAATACTTGAATTTCAGTGTTCCGGGGGCTATCCAGTAGATGGCAGTATTGTCCTGTTTAACTTCTCCTCCGTTCATGACTCGGCCACCGTGTTCAATGGAGAAGTCTGTTTTACAAAATGTACAGGCAACATAATTACATACACCTTCCCCTTCGAACTGTCCTGGATGAACTGAAATTCTCGTTTCCATTCGTTTTGGAACTTGCAAGCGTATTTCTTCATCTTGCTCGTCGACGGCGTCGCCATGTCTGTAACTTCCTCGCTCTTCTGCTTCGTCTCCTTGTTGTGTGCGCAGTTGTGCACTCTACTCTCTAAAAGCCGTAGATGTTATGACGCCATTGGGCAGGCAAGCTGTTTATATTGTGGGAAAGCGGACGTGAGAACAGGCTGTCCCCACTCAGGTCCGCATTGAGCTGGAGGGGGCGTGGCCTCCAGTTCCGGCTGAATACCGGGAGTTTGTCGGGAGAAAATTTCTGCCGGGAGGATATCGGGAGAGGCGCTGAATACCGGGAGTCTCCCGCTAAAAACAGGAGGGTTGGCAAGTATGGGTAAGCATCAGGCAGCGGACTCTCCCCAAATGATAATAAACACCTCCCAGTCAACTACTAGTAACGTCACTATGAGCCCGTTGACCTTCTAGAAATATAAAAGGCAGCTAAGTTCGCTCGCAGTCTTGGCTTGAGGTGAAGGCTAATTCGCGTTTAGCATAACGTTAGCTCATTTTGCGGTGTGTGTGTGTGTGTGTGCGTGTGTGTGTGTTACGGACAGCAAAGCCCTGTCTGTCTGTTATTTCACTTGACCTTTTTCTGTGTTGACTGAGCTGTGTTGAAGCAGCAAAAAAGGACATTATGTCAAATGAAGAGTTTCTGTCTCTGATAGTTGATATAATAATGTAACTGCATCTATTGACTACATGAACTCCATGGTGTTCAGGGATGAATAGTCTCTCCTATTGCTAGTGTACCATTTTTTCAGCTATAGTTACATGAATCATTAGTAATGGAGCAGCCTAGTTTTGAATGGCAGGGTGCCTGCTATCACATGTTGATAAAAATATAACATTTACATAATAAAAATCAACTACAAGCTTCCCAAATGCTGTAATAAATTAAGCATGATGAGTTGACTTGAAACTGTTTAATGTTGCACTTTTTATATGTAGAAGAAAAGTTGTGTCATTGTGTTTAATCTGAGCAACAACTTGAGGCAGTTTAATGTTGATTAAAGTGGGCAGAATTATTATAGTGTTCCCAATGTTAAAAGGATAAAGCCATTGTTTACAAATTTGGTAAATAACCAAAAAATGTATATTTTGTTGTTTTCTTACTGTATCGAAAATTAACTGAACCGTGACCTCTAAACCAGTGGTTCTTAACCTGGGTTCGATGGAACCCTAGGGGTTCGGTGAGTCGGGCTCAGGGGTTCGACGGAGGTCAAGACACACCCGACTCATCGTGTGAATAAAAACTTCTCCCTATCGGCGTATTATGTATACGACAACAGCAGAAGTCAGACTGATTTGCAGGTGTGTAATTTGTTGTGAGTTTATGCACTGTGTTGGTTTTGTTGTTTGAACAAGGTGATGTTCGTGCACGCTTCATTTTGTGCACCAGTAAAAAAAACATGGTAACACTTTAGTATGGGGAACATATTCACCATTAATTAGTTGCTTATTAACATGCAAATTAGTAACATATTGGCACTTAACTAGTCATTATTAAGTACTTATTAATGCCTTATTCGGCATGGCCTTAGTATAACCCTAACCCTCTAACCCTGGCCCTAACCCTCTAACCCTAACCCTAACCAAATAACTCTAAATTAAGTCTTTGTTACTTAGAATATGCTCCCCATACTAAAGTGTTACCAAAAACATATAACTTTGTCTTGAATTTGAAAAAAATATATATATATATTTTTCACTAAAGAAGGGTTCGTTGAATGTGCATATGAAACTGGTGGGGTTCGGTACCTCCAACAATGTTAAGAACCACTGCTCTAAACCGAGGTACGTACCAAACCGAAATTTTTGTGTACCGCTACACCCCTACTAGACAATAATAAAAGGTGCCATTACCATTTTTCCACACCATTCTGTCCTAGCTGCCATCACAGAACTAAATAAGCTGGAGTAGCTATTTTTGCCTGTATTTATTCTAGTGCAATGTATTCTTTTATTATGGTGTTTTATTCTGGCTTTTCCCAAATCTTATCTGATTGGGATTGTATATGTTTTAATCCTTTTTATGGGGAACTTTGGGTTACTGATAAAGTAACCTGACCTAGCACGCTATTGACTGGGCTCTACTTGGCGTGCTTTTCCACTGGTGGCATGCTGAGCGGACACCATGGGGGACACAAACCACTGCTGTTCTCTCATTGGCCCAGCAAAGTCGTCCCCTGAGGCTTCTTTGTAACATTTGACCAAAACAAACAGCTTAACTAGACACCGGCACCTATTTAACAATACCGCCTTAACATTTGACAACAAAACATTTGTACACCTATTTAATAATACCACCTTAACATTTGGCAACCAGACAATTATACACAAATTTATTAATACCACCTTAACATTTGATAATAAAACAATTACACACCTATTTAAAAATATACATATATACATACATATATATATATATACATACATATATATATATATATATATATATATATATATATATATATATATATATATATATATATATATATATATATATATATATATATATATATATATACACACACATATATACATATATATATATATATATATATATATATATATATATATATATATATATATATATATATATATACATATATATATATATATATCCATATACATATTTATATACATATATACACATATACACATATATATACACATATGTAAACATATATATATATATATATATATATATATATATATAAACATATATATATATATACACATACACACATATTCACATATATATATACATATATATAGACATACATACATACATTCACATACATATATACACATACACACATATTCACATATATATATACATATATATAGACATACATACATACATTCACATACATATATACAACTACATACATATAAAAATACATACATACATATATATGGATATACATACATACATACATATGTACATATATACATACATAAATACATATATACTTATTATACACACAAATATATTTATAACTACACATATATAGATGTATATATGTATATGTGTATGTATATGTGTATGTATGATGTATATATACATACACATATGTGTATATATATATATATATATATATATATATATATATATATATATATATATATATATATATATATATATATATATATATAAATATATATATATATATACATATATGTATAAACACATATGTATATATACAGATATATACGCATATACACATTTATACATATATTATATACATATATACATACATATATATACACACATACATATATTATATACCTATATATACACATTTATATACCTATATACATTATATATACACATAGACTACCGTTCAAAAGTTTGGGGTCACATTGAAATGTCCTTATTTTTGAAGGAAAGGCACTGTACTTTTCAATGAAGATAACTTTAAACTAGTCTTAACTTTAAAGAAATACACTCTATACATTGCTAATGTGGTAAATGACTATTCTAGCTGCAAATTTCTTGTTTTTGGTGCAATATCTACATAGGTGTATAGAGGCCCATTTCCAGCAACTATCACTCCAGTGTTCTAATGGTACAATGTGTTTGCTCATTGGCTCAGAAGGCTAATTGATGATTAGAAAACCCTTGTGCAATCATGTTCACACATCTGAAAACAGTTTAGCTCGTTACAGAAGCTACAAAACTGACCTTCCTTTGAGCAGATTGAGTTTCTGGAGCATCACATTTGTGGGGTCAATTAAACGCTGAAAATGGCCAGAAAAAGAGAACTTTCATCTGAAACTCGACAGTCTATTCTTGTTCTTAGAAATGAAGGCTATTCCACAAAATTGTTTGGGTGACCCCAAACTTTTGAACGGTAGTGTATATACATATATACACCTAGTGATTTAGGGCTATATAAATAAACATTGATTGATTGATATACATATATATACACCTATATAGATATATATATATATATACACATATATAAATATATATATATATATACACATATACATACATATTATATACATATATGCATACAATTGTATGTATATACAGTATTTATAGACATACTTACATATATACATATACACACATATACACATACATATATGGATATATATATATGTATGTGTGTGTATATATATACTGTATTTACATATGTATGTGAAGTGAAGGGTGAAATGAATTATATTTATATAACGCTTTCTTCTAGTGACTCAAAGTGCTTTTACATAGTGAAACCCAACATCTAAGTTACATTTGAACCAGTGTGGGTGGCACTGGGAGCAGGTGGGTGAAGTATCTTGCCCAAGGACACAAAGGCAGTGACGAGGATGGTTGAAGCGGTGATCCAACCTGGAACCCACCCCGTGCCTACATATATACTGTATATATGTGGGCTCGGTTATATATAAATGGATGGATGGATATTTCAGCACGACATAATTGTATGTTGTTATTTTTATGAGTCCTTACTTATGCAGCATATTTACTAAGTACTTTTTTTTTTTTTGTAAAATAATAATCTTTGTGATTAACACATGGTTTCATATCATTTGACATGGTTGTAAACTGAAAGTAAGTTATTGAATATAATTAAAATCAAGAGTAATACTTGATTCCGCCCTGGGGCCCTCTGTAGTGGAAAAGTTGGGCCCTGAGATAAATAAATAAAAAAAAAGGTTAAGAACCCCTGGTATAGTACAAACAGGAAAGAAAAAGAGAATACAGACTTTTAAAAATGTAAAGAAAATGGGGATAAAATGAAAAATGAAAAATATTATCAATGCTTGTGTGTCGCACTAAAATGTGCAATTTTGGGGGCGGTTCTTACTTGACTGTCAAACACAAAAGGACACGCATAAAAACAAGA
This sequence comes from Entelurus aequoreus, assembly GCF_033978785.1. Lineage (NCBI taxonomy): Eukaryota > Metazoa > Chordata > Actinopteri > Syngnathiformes > Syngnathidae > Entelurus > Entelurus aequoreus. The sequence goes on from NC_084739.1 coordinate 66,218,954, forward strand.
AACTTGTACAATATTTGATCATCAAATCAGTGTGAAAGGCCACAAATATTGGAGCAATACATTTAAACAGTGTGATGTAATTTCACTATTTGGCCACTAGATGGTGCTCACTGACCGTATAATATAAATACATGCAAGGTGTCATATTTTATGAATTTAAAGTCGCTTCTAAAATAGAATACATATATTATCATCAACAATGAAGACACTCAATATTTTAAAATAAGTGTGAGCCTAGTCTAGTTTAAAGAGTAGTTTTAAAAAACATTGTTGTTTACCATAACGCGTCACGTTAAGATGCAATTGTGTAAAGATGTGAATACTGTACACAAATGAGTGTTGGTAAAGTCGTTTGTTTGTTGTAAATCGCACGGAAATCAACACGTTTCCATGCTAATGCGTGCAAAATAATTTGAATTATGTCACACTTGCAACTGAAATTGAACCAAAAATACTGAAATTCCACCACATAGTGAATTTGCAAACAGCTAAAATTACACACAAAGCAAACTATAACCTGATAGCCAAGAATATACAACAATTCTTCTAAAAAATAAAAAAAAAGAGGAGAAATATAATCTTAGAGAAAAATGTAATTTGAAACATTTGTACGCACGTACAACACTTAAGACCTTCAGTATGTGGAATTAAAGGATGGAAAGCAATCAAACAATGTACTTATATGATCCACTTCAAGAAACTCTTCAAACTTAGAGTGTTTACAAAGTACAAAGAAGAAGATAAACATTCTGAATTTATTTCATCCATTCATTCATTTTCAAAACAATGTTACTCATCTCAATATATAAAATGTAACTTACTTTACCGAGTATTATTTATTTATTTTTCATTGTGACTACTTATGGAGTATATTGTGAATGAATTGAGAACAGGAAGTGAAGAAAAGTTTCATTTTCAAAATAATGTTACTCATCTCAATATATAAAATGTAACTTACTTCACCGAGTATTTATTTATTTATTTATTTTTTATTGTGATTACTTATGGAGTATATTGTGAATAAATTGAGAACAGGAAGTGAAGAAACGTTTCATTTTCAAAATAATGTTACTCATCTCAATCTATAAAATGTAACTTACTTCAACGAGTATTATTTATTCATTTGTTTTTATTGTGATTACTTATGGAGTATATTGTGAATAAATTGAGAACAGGAAGTGAAGAAAAGTTTCATTTAAAAAAAAATGATACTCATCTCTATATGAAATGTAACTTACTTCACCGAGTATTTATTTACTTATGTTGTATTGTGATTACTTACGGAGTATATTGTGAATAAATTGAGAACAGGAAGTGAAGAAAAGTTTCATTTTCAAAATAATGTTACTCATCTCACTATATGAAATGTAACTTACTTCACAGAGTATTTATTTATGTATTTTTTATTGTGATTACTTATGGAGTATATTGTGAATAAATTGAGAACAGGAAGTGAAGAAAAGTTTCATTTTCAAAATAATGTTACTCATCTCACTATATGAAATGTAACTTACTTCACAGAGTGTTATTTATTTATTTTTTATTGTGATTACTTATGGAGTATATTGTGAATAAATTGAGAACAGGAAGTGAAGAAACGTTTCATTTTCAAAATAATGTTACTCATCTCACTATATGAAATGTAACTTACTTCACCGAGTGTTATTTATTTATTTTTTATTGTGATTACTTACGGAGTATATTGTGAATAAATTGAGAACAGGAAGTGAAGAAAAGTTTCATTTTCAAAATAATGTTACTCATCTCACTATATGAAATGTAACTTACTTCACCGAGTATTTATTTACTTATGTTTTATTGTGATTACTTATGGAGTATATTGTGAATAAATTGAGAACAGGAAGTGAAGAAACGTTTCATTTTCAAAATAATGTTACTCATCTCACTATATGAAATGTAACTTACTTCACCGAGTGTTATTTATTTATTTGTTTTTATTGTGATTACTTATGGAGTATATTGTGAATGAATTGAGAACAGGAAGTGAAGAAAAGTTCCATTTTCAAAATAATGTTACTCATCTCACTATATGAAATGTAACTTACTTCACCGAGTGTTATTTATTTATTTGTTTTTATTGTGATTACTTATGGAGTATATTGTGAATGAATTGAGAACAGGAAGTGAAGAAAAGTTTCATTTTCAAAATAATGTTACTCATCTCACTATATGAAATGTAACTTACTTCACCGAGTGTTATTTATTTATTTTTTATTGTGATTACTTATGGAGTATATTGTGAATAAATTGAGAACAGGAAGTGAAGAAACGTTTCATTTTCAAAATAATGTTACTCATCTCACTATATGAAACGTAACTTTCTTCACCGAGTATTTATTTATTTATTTTTATTGTGATTACTTATGGAGTATATTGTGAATAAATTGAGAACAGGAAGTGAACAAAAAGTTTCATTTTCAAAATAATGTTACTCATCTCACTATATGAAATGTAACTTACTTCACAGAGTATTTATTTATTTATTTTTTATTGTGATTACTTATGGAGTATATTGTGAATAAATTGAGAGCAGGAAGTGAAGAAAAGTTTTAGCAACTGCTATGTAAAAGAAAGGGGTGGGATTAAATAAGATATTTTTCTTCCTCCTCCTTTTCAACCTATTACCTCCCTGCTTGGCACTCAGCATCAAGGGTTGGAATTGGGGGTTAAATCACCACCGCTGCTGCTCACTGCTCCCCTCACCTCCCAGGGGGTGATCAAGGGTGATGGGTCAAATGCAGAGGATAATTTCGCCACACCTAGTGTGTGTGTGACAATCATTGGTACTTTACTTTAGACTTTACTTTTGTACGCACATGAAATCAACAAAAAACCCGACTTTGGAGCAATGTTAACGGACTCTAGTATTTGGCTCTCTATTAGATGCAATGGTTTCCCGTATTGGGACCACGGTTTATATCCTAACTTGTTCACACCTCCTCATATGGATGCTACTTTTCTTTCTATATGTTTACTTTTGTACGCACATTAAATGAACCAAAACAAATCCTGAATTTGGAGCAATGTTCACGAACTCTAGTAATTGGCTCTCTATTAGATGCAATGGTTTTCCGTATTCGGACCACCATTTATGTCCTAACTTGTTCACACCTCCTCATATGGACGCTACTTTTCTTTCTTGATGTTTACTTTTGTACGCACATTAAATCAACCAAAACAAATCCTGACTTTGGAGCAATGTTCACAGACTCTAGTAATTGGCTCTCTATTAGATGCAATGGTTTTCCGTATTCGGACCACCATTTATGTCCTAACTTGTTCACACCTCCTCATATGGGCGCTACTTTTCTTTCTTGATGTTTACTTTTGTACGCACATTAAATCAACCGAAACAAATCCTGACTTTGGAGCAATGTTCACAGACTCTAGTAATTGGCTCTCTATTAGATGCAATGGTTTTCCGTATTGGGACCACGGTTTATGTCCTAACTTGTTCACACCTCCTCATATGGATGCTACTTTTCTTTCTATATGTTTACTTTTGTACGCACATTAAATGAACCAAAACAAATCCTGACTTTGGAGCAATGTTCACGAACTCTAGTAATTGGCTCTCTATTAGATGCAATGGTTTTCCGTATTCGGACCACCATTTATGTCCTAACTTGTTCACACCTCCTCATATGGACGCTACTTTTCTTTCTTGATGTTTACTTTTGTACGCACATTAAATCAACCAAAAAAAAATCTGGACTTTGGAGCAATGTTCACAGACTCTAGTATTTGGCTCTCTACTAGATGCAATGGTTTTCTGTATTCGGACAACAATTTATGGCCTAACTTGTTCACACCTCCTCATATGGACGCTACTTTTCTTTCTTGATGTTTACTTTTGTACGCACATTAAATCAACCAAAAAAAAATCTGGACTTTGGAGCAATGTTCACGGACTCTAGTATTTGGTTCTCTATTAGATGCAATGGTTTTCCGTATTCGGACAACGATTTATGTCCTAACTTGTTCACACCTCCTCATATGGACGCTACTTTTCTTTCTTGATGTTTACTTTTGTACGCACATTAAATGAACCAAAACAAATCCTGACTTTGGAGCAATGTTCACAGACTCTAGTAATTGGCTCTCTATTAGATGCAATGGTTTTCCGTATTCGGACCACCATTTATGTCCTAACTTGTTCACACCTCCTCATATGGACGCTACTTTTCTTTCTTGATGTTTACTTTTGTACGTACATGAAATCAACCAAAACAAATCCTGACTTTGGAGCAATGTTCACTGACTCTAGTATTTGGCTCTCTATTAGATGCAATGGTTTCCCGTATTGGGACCACGGTTTATGTCCTAACTTGTTCACACCTCCTCATATGGACGCTACTTTTCTTTCTTGATGTTTACTTTTGTACGCACATTAAATCAACCAAAACAAATCCTGACTTTGGAGCAATGTTCACGGACTCTAGTATTTGGCTCTCTATTAGATGCAATGGTTTCCCGTATTGGGACCACGGTTTATGTCCTAACTTGTTCACACCTCCTCATATGGACGCTACTTTTCTTTCTTGATGTTTACTTTTGTACGCACATTAAATCAACCAAAACAAATCCTGACTTTGGAGCAATGTTCACAGACTCTAGTAATTGGCTCTCTATTAGATGCAATGGTTTTCCGTATTCGGACCACGATTTATGTCCTAACTTGTTGGTACTTAACTTAACTTTAACATGTTGAAAAGAGAAACTGGAAATTGTTTGATTGATTGATTGAAACTTTTAGTAGTAGATTGCACAGTTCAGTACATACTCCGTACAATTGACCACTAAATGGTAACACCTGAATAAGTTTTTCAACTTCTTTAAGTCGGAGTCCACGTTAATCAATTCATGGCAATTGTGATGCATCATGTTGTGAGCATGCATGTTCCAAATAAACTCAAACTCAACTGTTAGTGATGAGGTCAAATAAATGGGGAGAAAGATGCAAAAAGTCAACTCACGTCAGTGATGCTGCGTGCAAGATGCATGGTGCGCATGACGTCACCGCTCCATGTACCGTGCGCCATTTTGGAAAGCGAGAGAGAAAAAAAAAGGAAAAAAAAATCACGGATAATTTGTGTGCTCCTGACAGACCCTGAAGTCTTCACCCTCGGATTGTGGATCCTGAACCGTTTCTCCCGAGTAGAGGCGCGCTGGTCATCGGGGGTGGGGGGTTTTATCGTAAGGCGGTGGAGAGTAAAAGCTGCTAAATGAAGCAATGGCGGGTGAGATACTTTATATCCTCCACCTCGCTAGCTGTGTGTGAAGAATGATGGCCTGGCTTGTCAACGTGATACTTGGCTAAACTCTCACTTCTTTTGTTGAAACTATGTTGCAGGGGTTGCAGGAGGAAATGATTTCCAGTGGTGTTTCTCCCAAGTGAAAGGCGCCATAGATGAGGATGTCGCGGAAGGTATGTGGCTAATGCTAATGCTAACGTTAGCCTAGCCGCGGAAATGATGATGCTCTTTTGGGCTTCGCGGGGGTTAGCTAGATGCGGTCGGCGTGGGTCAGCAGTGGCAGCTAGTGCGTGTGTGGGTTCATTCATTAAACGTCCGGTTTTTGTTTTTGTTTTTTTCCCCCCCAACAATGAGAGGAAAGTGCTGCTAGCTAGCCGTATGCTAACATGGTGGCTAGGCTATTAAAGGGGGAGCGACCGAGGGCGTGACGTCATTGCGCTGCGCCCATAAATTGTCCCGTGACGTCACGACGGAGCTCATTCATTCAGTAAGAACTCACACTACAAACTTGTCAGTGTTGTGGGGCAGTGTTTTTCAACCACTGTGCCGCATCACACTAGTGTGCCGTGAGAGATTATCTAGTTTCACCTATTTGGGTTAAAAATATTTTTTGCAAACCAGTAATTATAGTTTTCACATGATGTGTTGTTGTTGAGTGTCTGTGCTGTCTAGAGCTCGGCAGAGTAACCGTGTAATACTCTTCCATATCAGTAGCTGGCAGCCGGTAGCTAATTGCGTTGTTGATGTCGGGAACAGCGTGCAGGTATAAAGGTGTCTAATGCTTAAACCAAAAATAAACAAAACGTGAGTGCCCCTAAGAAAAGGCATCGAAGCTTAGGGAAGGCTATGTAGAACAAAACTAAAACTGAACTGGCTACAAAGTAAACAAAAACAGAATGCTGGACGACAGCAAAGACTTACTGTGGAGCAAAGACAATGTACATCCGAACATGACATGACAATCAACAATGTCCCCACAACTGAAATATTCTTGATTGCTAAAACAAAGTAGATGCGGGAAATATCGCTCAAAGGAAGACATGAAACTGCTACAGGAAAATGCCAAAAAAAGAGAAAAAGCCACCAAAATAGGAGCGCAAGACAAGAAGTAAAACACTACACACAGGAAAACAGCAAAAAACTCCAAATAAGTCAGGGCGTTATGTGACAGGTGGTGACAGTACACCTACTTTGAGACGAGAGCTATAGTGATGCATGCTTGGTTATGCTTTAAAGGCCTACTGAAAGCCACTACTACCGACCACGCAGTCTGATAGTTTATATATCAATGATGAAATCTTAACATTGCAACACATGCCAATACGGCCGGGTTAACTTATAAAGTGCAATTTTAAATTTCCCGCTAAACTTCCGGTTGGAAACGTCTATGTATGATGACGTATGCGCGTGACGTCACGACGGCAACGGAAGTATTCGTACCCAATGTGTCACCATACAAACTGCTCTGTTTTCATCGAACAATTCCACAGTATTCTGGACATCTGTGTTGGTGAATCTTTTGCAATTTGTTTAATGGACAATGGAGACTGCAAATAAGAAAGTTGTAGGTGCGATCGGTGTATTAGCGGCTGGCTGTAGCAACACAACCAGGAGGTTGTGTTGTGTTTGAGCTGGATAGCAGACGCACTACCGTGAGTACAGCTTTGGCTTCCAAACATTTGATCGCTTGCCCGTACGTGCGTGTCGCTATGTGCATGTCACGTACGTAACTTTGGGGAAATATATGTTTCTTGCCGACTCTGATGGCGGCCGGGGTGTCGTCGAAAGCTACAACGCCCGCCGCCGCCACTCCGTAGTTAGCTTCAATTGTTAAGCTTCGCCAAGCTGGAAATTATTAACTGTGTATTTTCATGTTCATGGTTTAATAGTATTGTTGATCTTCTGTCTATCCTTCCAGTCAGGGTTTTTTTTATTTAGTTTCTATCTGCATTTGAGCCTGATGCTATCACGTTAGCTCCGTAGCTAAGTTAGCTTCAATTGTTAAGCTTCGCCAAGCTGGAAATTATAAACCGTGTATTTACATGTTCATGGTTTAATAGTATTGTTGGTCTTCTGTCTATCCTTCCAGTCAGGGTTTTATTTAATTTTGTTTCTATCTGCATTTGAGCCCGATGCTATCACGTTAGCTACGTAGCTAAAGTGCGTCAACGATGTATTGTCGTGGAGATAAAAGTCACTGTGAATGTCCGTTTCGCGTTCTCGACTCTCATTTTCAAGAGGATATAGTATCCGAGGTGGTTTAAAATACAAATCCGTGATCCACAATAGAAAAAGGAGAGTGTGTGGAATCCAATGAGCCAGCTTGTACCTAAGTTACGGTCAGTGCGAAAAAAGATACACCCTGCACTGCCTCTCTAGTCCTTCACTCTAACGTACCTCATCCACGAATCTTTCATCCTCGCTCAAATTAATGGGGTAATCGTCGCTTTCTCGGTCCGAATCTCTCTCGCTCCATTGTAAACAACGGGGAATTGTGAGGAATCCTTCCTCCTGTGACGTCACGCTACTTCCGGTACAGGCAAGGCTTTTTTTTTATCAGCGACCAAAAGTTGCGAACTTTATCGTCGTTGTTCTCTACTAAATCCTTTCAGCAAAAATATGGCAATATCGCGAAATGATCAAGTATGACACATAGAATGGATCTGCTATCCCCGTTTAAATAAATAAAAATCATTTCAGTAGGCCTTTAAAGTCATATCCAACAATTGCGACGACTTTTTACTTTCAACTGAGTTTCGTTTTTTTTAATGATTTTGTGGTGTGCCTCCAAATTTTTTCAACGCAAAAAAGGTGCCTGGGCTCAAAAAAGGTTGAAAAACACTGATCTATAAACATGTGATGGTGGTTCTTTGGTCAAAATGTTGCATAGATGATGTTTTACAGATCATCTTCGAGTTGCTTTCTGACAGTCGCTTCAGGATACGCCGTTTTGTGGGCGGGTCTTCTCCCCGTCATCTTTGTTGTAGCGGTGTAGCGTGCAAGGACGGGAGTGAAAGAAGTGTCAAAAGATGGCGCTAACTGTTTTAATTAGAGATGTCCGATAATATCGGCCTGCCGATATATGCGTTAAAATGTAATATCGGATATTATCGGTATCGTTTTTTGTTTTTTTTAATTAAATCAACGTAAAAAACACAAGATACACTTACAATTAGTGCACCAACCCAAAAAACCTCCCTCCCCCATTTACACTCATTCACACAAAAGGGTTGTTTCTTTCTGTTATTAATATTCTGGTTCCTACATTATATATCAATATATATCAATACAGTCTGCAAGGGATACAGTCCGTAAGCACACATGATTGTGCGTGCTGCTGGTCCACTAATAGTACTAACCTTTAACAGTTAATTTTACTCATTTTCATTCATTACTAGTTTCTATGTAACTGTTTTTATATTGTTGTACTTTCTTTTTTATTCAAGAAAATGTTTTTAATTTATTTATCTTATTTTACTAATTTTTTAAAAAAGTACCTTATCTTCACCATACCTGGTTGTCCAAATTAGGCATAATAATGTGTTAATTCCACGACTGCATATATCGGTTGATATCGGTATCGGTTGATATCGGTATCGGTAATTAAAGAGTTGGACAATATCGGATATCGGCAAAAAGCCATTATCGGACATCCCTAGTTTTAATGACATTCAGACTTTACTTCAATCAATAACGGAGCAGCATCTCCTCATCCGTGGCTCACTAGTGCAACAACAACGCCCGAAATGTGTCCCGTGAAAAAAACGTCCGACTCACTACACCGGTAGTTTTTAGTGCTTCCATAGCGAGATATAAGTTAGAACTTTACGCTACTTTATATGAGGAATGGCAACAGCGGAAGGGGAATGTCACAAAACAAGAAAATAGAGAGGCACGGGCTACACACGCACATTTTCAGGACTTATGCAGATCCCAAATACACATCAGCAGGTACCAGAAGGTAAGAAAAGTTGACTTTGCATATTATTGCAAAACAAAATGCCAGGTAATATGTCTGTTAATTTTGCGGTCCATATACACACACCATAATAATACTTGGTACGTCTAACTACGGTAGCCGTAATGCTCCGACAATCCATCAAGCGGTGCGGTTCTAAGCTTATCAAAGTCGTACTAAAAAATGTTGACGGAGTTTTGAGCGCTTGCGTGTAATGTTTTAATGTTTTCAATAGAACATACAAAATGTTGGTGTTGTTTACTCGAGTCATATTGCAGTCTACACGTATCTCTTATGTGTGACTGCCATCTACTGGCCGCACTTATCATTACACCATGTACCAAATAAAATTGCTTTGAGGTCGGTAAGCACAACCAGAATTATTTCGCACATTAGGCGCACTTGTCGATTTTTGAGAAAATGAAAGGATTTTAAGTGCGCCTTATAGTCCGGAAAATACGGTACTTTGTTGACAGAAATTATTTCCAGGCCTTTGATGATGTGGCGGGCCATATCTTAGACTTAGACAAACTTTATTGATCCGCAAGGGAAATTGTTGCACACAGTAGCTCAGTTACAAAGGATGGAAAGGATAATGCACACACTGCGATGAGGTGGCGACTTGTCCAGGGTGTACCCCGCCTACCGCCTGAATGCAGCTGAGATGGGCTCCAGCACCCCCCGCGACCCCGTAAGGGACAATCGGTAGAAAACGGATGGATGGATAATGCACACAAGGGCGAAAACAAAAGGTATAAAGTAGACTAAAAATGTACCATAGTAGCAATATAACATATATGTAATATTTACATATTATATATACAGTATATAATATATACTGTATATATTGTATTATTATATTATATTATATTGTTATATATGGACACACACTATTCTCCCCTCTCCCCTCAGGCTCCATCCAGACCCACACCTCCCGCCACCTGAACAGTTTTTTCCCCTCGGCCATCAGGCAAATGAACAATAACTCCTAACAGCAGCTCCTTGAATTCCTTGAATTCCTTCTAAGTCTATCTGATAGCTCAGTTACAGCTCTTTTTATTACCAAATATGTGTTTTATGTCGCACGTTTGCACCAAGAAAAATTCCTGGTTTGTGAACCCGTTCTCAAACAATGGCAATAAAACTATTCTGATTCTGATTCTGATTCTAATATATACAATATATAACAAATCCCAATTATCATGTACAATATTACAGTATATGTAATAGATGCAGCAAAAAAAAAAAAAAAAAAATTAGTTTGACCCCAGTGGCCTACACCCAATACCTGTGATTATAAGGAAATTAATTCAGATATTTTTACACCGAATGGATAATGCACACAAGGGCGAAAACAAAAGGTATAAAGTAGACTAAAAATGTACCATAGTTGCAATATAACATATATATGTAATATTTACATATTATATATACAGTATATAATATATACTGATATATTGTATTATTGTTATATAATATAACAAATACCAATGATCATGTACAATATTACAGTATATGTAATAGCTGCAGCAAAAAAATAAAATAAATTGAGTTTGACCCCAGTGGCCTACACCCAATACCTGTGATTGTAAGGAAATTAATTCAGATATTTTTACACCGCTTCACCCTCCGCGACCCCGTAAGGGACAGTCGGTAGAAAATGGATGGATGGATAATGCACACAAGGGCACAAAAAGAGGGCGAAAACAAAAGGTATAAAGTAGACTAAAATGTACCATAGTAGCAATATAACATATATGTAATATTTACATATAATACCTACTGATATATTGTATTATTATAATATATTATATTGTTATATAATATATAACAAATCGCAATTATCATGTACAATATTACAGTATATGTAATAGCTTTGACCCCAGTGGCCTACACCCATTACCTGTGATTATAAGGAAATTAATTCAGATATTTTTACACCGCTTCACGGATTTGTTGTTTCTATTTTCAGCCGACATAATCTCCACGGTTGAATTCAACTATTCCGGAGAGCTGCTGGCCACGGGAGACAAAGGGGGCAGAGTGGTGATATTTCAGCACGAACAGGAGGTCATTATCCCTGCATTGAATTGATTGACTTGAATTCATTCATTGTTTAATTGTGATGTTTCTGCTTCTTCCCCCCCCAGTCCAAAAATCGTCCACACCTGCGCGGGGAGTACAACGTTTATAGCACTTTTCAGAGTCACGAGCCTGAATTTGACTATTTGAAAAGTTTAGAAATTGAGGAGAAAATCAATAAAATTAGATGGCTTCCCCAACAGAACGCTGCTCACTTTCTACTTTCGACAAACGGTAAGAGGTGACTTTTTTTCCTCCCCTCTCCATATTGCACACTTATTTGCCCCATTTCTTCCCAGATAAAACTATCAAATTGTGGAAAATAAGTGAACGAGACAAACGAGCGGAAGGGTACAACCTGAAATATGAAGACGGACGCCTCTTAGACCCTTTTAGAATCACCTCTCTACGGGTACGTCCCCTTTTGTCACCCGTCTCACCCTTGACCCGGCCTGACAGGTGCATTGTGGGTGCCTTTCAGGTACCGGTGCTGATGCCAATGGATCTCATGGTAGAAGCCAGCCCACGGAGGATCTTTGCAAATGCGCACACCTATCACATTAATTCCATTTCTGTAAATAGTGACCATGAAACGTACCTCTCTGCAGATGACCTAAGAATAAATCTATGGCACATGGAAATCACAGACAGAAGTTTTAGTATCCTTTTTCTGGTTTGGTTTGGCCACGCCGCCACACTGCCGGTTGCCGCCCTTGACCCCGCCCCCCCTCTCAGATATTGTAGACATCAAGCCCGCCAACATGGAGGAGCTCACTGAAGTGATCACGGCTGCAGAGTGCCATCCTCACCAATGCAATGTATTTGTGTACAGCAGTAGCAAAGGCACCATTCGCCTGTGTGACATGCGAGCGGCGGCACTCTGCGACAGGCACTCCAAGTGTGAGTAGTCGTCCCGCTCGTCACTTCCGAATCAGCATTTTCTAACGTACCCCCATCCCCCGCTCTCGCCAAAGTCTTCGAGGAGCCCGAGGACCCCAGCAGCCGCTCGTTCTTCTCCGAGATCATCTCGTCCATCTCCGACGTGAAGTTCAGTCACAGCGGGCGCTACATGATGACACGTGACTACCTCTCGGTCAAAGTATGGGACCTCAATATGGAGAACAGGCCAGTGGAGACGTATCAGGTGAGTACATCATGCTTTCAACAAGGATAACTTCAATGGTGGGCCGTCATCTCCGCTGGCCTAACATAACCAGAAATCATGATTAAAGATAAAAGTATGTATTATTTTATTTTCCCTAAATATCTAAAAGTAGAGATGTCCGATAATATCGAGCTGTCGATATTATTGGCCGATAAATGCTTTAAAATGTAATATCGGAAATTATCGGTATCGGTTAGGGATGTCCGATAATGGCTTTTTGCCGATATCCAATATTCCGATATTGTCCAACTCTTTAATTACCGATACCGATATCAACCGATACCGATATATACAGTCGTGGAATTAACACATTATTATGCCTAATTTGGACAACCAGGTATGGTGAAGATAAGGTCCTTTTAAAAAAAATAATAATAATAAGATAAATAAATTAAAAACATTTTCTTGAATACAAAAGAAAGTAAAACAATATAAAAACAGTTACATAGAAACTAGTAATTAATGAAAATGAGTAAAATTAACTGTTAAAGGTTAGTACTATTAGTGGACCAGCAGCACGCACAATCATGTGTGCTTACGGACTGTATCCCTTGCAGACTGTATTGATATATATTGATATATAATGTAGGAACCAGAATATTAATAACAGAAATAAACAACCCTTTTGTGTGAATGAGTGTAAATGGGGGAGGGAGTTTTTTTGGGTTGGTGCACTAATTGTAAGTGTATCTTGTGTTTTTTATGTTGATTTAATAAAAAAAATTAAAAAAAAACGATACCGATAATTAAAAAAAACGATACCGATAATTTCCGATATTACATTTTAAAGCATTTATCGGCCTGCCGATATTATCGGACATCTCTAGTATCGGTTTCAAAAAGTAAAATGTATGACAGTGTTTCCCATAAACTGCCAAGATACCTGTGGCGGTGGGGGCGTGGCTATGGGCGTGGTCACCATGACATCAAGTAATTTGCATAATTTACTACAATGATATGATTTTCTCTAAAAAGGCTCAAAAAATGTATACTTACTAATTAATAATAACAGTTTTGTTTTAAACGTCCATCCATCCATCCATTTTACAATATAATTACAACACTTTATGTACATATTTATATACAGATTTGAACAATAAGTTATTCACTGAAATATATTTATTAATTGTGGTTCTTACAAAAAATATATCTTATAAAATATAAAAGCTAAAATGTCTCTTAAAGCTCTGCCCCTTTAATTAGTGCATACTAAATAATTTAACTTAAGCCTACTACTACAACCATATTATTTACCAGCAACATAAAGTGAAACAGAGGCAGAGGTGTCCTGCCACAGTCAGTAACAAATAAACAGAAAACAGTAGTGGTGGTAGATAGACACAGAGCTTCATCAAACATCTGATCCACTGAACAAAGAGCTCCAAAAATCTTGAACTTTAGACTGCCATCAGTTTTACTCCCTACACTTAACCATGTGTTTCCTACTGCCTGCAGACTTTGCACCCTTTGTTATATACACATGTTGTGTTTCTAATATAAATACATTTAATAAAGTCAAATACAAATAAGGCAACAAGAGAAGTATCCTACACTTCTCTTTTGTAAAGTAAATCTGAACAGCCGATATGGGCATCTACATCTACTATATGATTTGCCTGAGAAGCTGGAGAGGACAAAAAAAATAAAATTTGTGGCGGACGTAATTCTTTCGTGGCGGGCCGCCACAAATGAATGAATGTGTGGGAATCACTGTATGACTTTTTAAAACGCAGCTGTGTACACGGACGTAGGGAGAAGTACAGAGCGCCAATAAACCTTAAAGGCACTGCCTTTGCGTGCCGGCCCAGTCACATAATATCTACGGCTTTTCACACACACAAGTGAATGCAAGGCATACTTGGTCAACAGCCATACAGGTCACACTGAGGGTGTCCGTATAAACAACTTTAACACTGTTACAAATATGTGCCACACTGTGAACCCACACCAAACAAGAATGACAAACACATTTCGGGAGAACATCCGCACCATAACACAACATAAACACAACAGAACAAATTTCCCAGAACCCCTTGCAGCACTAACTCTTCCGAGACGCTACAATATACACCCCCCGCTACCCCTACACCCCCCCCAACCCCGCACACCTCAACCTCCTCATGCTCTCTCAGGGAGAGCATGTCCCAAATTCCAAGCTGCTGTTTTGAGGCATGTTAAAAAAAAATAATGCACTTTGTGACTTCAATAATAAATATGGCACTTTTTTCCATAACTTGAGTTGAGTTATTTTGGAAAACCTTGTTACATTGTTTAATGCATCCAGCGGGGCATCACAACAAAATTAGGCATCATAATGTGTTAATTCCACGACTGTATATATCAGTATCGGTTTATATCGGTAATTAAGAGTTGGACAATATCGGATATTGGCAAAAAAAGTCATTATCGGACATCTCTACCTCAAACACACATCAAAAGTGGTAAAGGAATGGCTAAATCAGGCTAGAATGAAAGTTTTGGAATGGCCTTTCCCCAAAGTCCTGACTTAAACGTGTGGACAATGCTGAAGAAACAAGTCCATGTCAGAAAACCAACACATTTAGCTGAACTGCAGCAATTTTGTGGTCAAAAATTCAAGCAGAAGCTTGTGGATGGCTACCAAAAGTGCCTTATTGCAGGTAAACTTGCCAAGGGACATGTAAGCAAATATTAACATTGCTGTATGTATACTTTACACCCAGCACATTTGCTCACATTCTCAGTAGACTCATAATAAATTCATAAAAGAAGCAAACTTCATGAATGTTTTTTTGTGACCGAGTATGTGCTCCAATCACAAAAAAAAACAAGAGTTGTAGAAATTATTTGAAACTCAAGACAGCCATCATAATATGATATGAAGAGAATATGAATACTTTTAGATAAAGATGTCCAATAATGGCTTTTTTGCCGATATCCGATATAATACTTTATTAATCCCAGAGGGGAAATTGAGATTTTCAGCACAAGGGAGACAGAACTTGATCGCTGACGGGTTTGCCGATTTGGAGTTGTCCTACTTTCTGTGTGCTGTAAACGCATCACTGGAATGACACATGTGCGGTGTAGGAGTTGTCCGACTTTCTGTGTGGCTGTAAATGCATCACTGGAATGACACATCATGTGCGGTGTTGGAGTTGTCCGACTTTTTGTGTGGCTGTAAACTCATCACTGACATGGAAACGACCTGAAGTGACACATCATGGGCGGTGTTGGAGTTGTCCGACTTTCCCTGTCAGTGATGCGTTTACAGCCACACAGAAACGACCTGGAATGACACATTATGTGCGATGGTGGAGTTGTCCGGCTTTTTGTGTGGCTGTAAACGCATCACTGACAGGGAAACGACCTGGAATGACACATTATGCGCGGTGTTGGAGTTGTCCGACTTTCTGTGTGGCTGTAAATGCATCATTGGAATGACACATCATGTGCGGTGTTGGAGTTGTCCGACTTTCTGTGTGGCTGTAAACGCATCACTGGAATGACACATTATGTGCGGTGTTGGAGTTGTCCGACTTTCTGTGTGGCTGTAAACGCATCACTGACAGGGAAACGACCTGGAATGACACATCATGTGCGGTGTTGGAGTTGTCCCACTTTTTGTGTGGCTGCAAATGCATCACTGACAGGGAAACGACCTGAAATTACACATTATAGGCAGTGTTGGAGTTGTCCGACTTTCTGTGTGGCTGTAAACGCATCACTGGAATGACACATCATGTGCGGTGTTGGAGTTGTCCGACTTTCTGTGTGGCTGTAAACGCATCACTGGAATGACACATCATGTGCGGTGTTGGAGTTGTCCGACTTTCTGTGTGGCTGTAAACGCATCACTGACAGGGAAACGACCTTGAATAATAATAATACCTGAGATTTATATAGCGCTTTTCTAAGTACCCAAAGTCGCACATCATGTGCGGTGTTGGAGTTGTCCGACTTTCTGTGTGGCTGTAAACGCATCACTGACAGGGAAACGACCTGAAATGACACATTATGTGCGGTGTTGGAGTTGTCCGACTTTTTGTGTGGCTGTAAACGCATCACTGGAATGACACATGTGCAGTGTTGGAGTTGTCCGACTTTCTTTGTGGCTGTAAACGCATCACTGGAATGACACGTGTGCAGTGTTGGAGTTGTCCGACTTTTTGTGTGACTGTAAACGCATCACTGACAAGGAAACGACCTGGAATGACACATTATGGGCGGTGTTGGAGTTGTCCGACTTTCTGTGTGGCTGTAAACGCATCACTGGAATGACACGTGCAGTGTTGGAGTTGTCCGACTTTCTTTGTGGCTGTAAACGCATCACTGGAATGACACATGTGCAGTGTTGGAGTTGTCCGACTTTTTGTGTGACTGTAAACGCATCACCAACAGGGAAATGACCTGTGTGCGATGTTGGAGTTGTCCAACTTTTTGTGTGGCTGTAAACGCATCACTGACAGGGAAACGACCTGAAATGACACATTATGTGCGGCGTTGGAGTTGTCCGACTTTTTGTGTGGCTGTAAACGCATCACTGACAGGGAAACGACATGAAATGACACATTATGGGCGGTGTTGGAGTTGTCCAAATTTGTGTGGCTGTAAACGCATCACTGACAAGGAAACAACTTGAATGACACATTTTGGGCGGTGTTGGAGTTGTCCGACTTTCTGTGTGGCTATAAACGCATCACTGACAGGGAAATTACCTGTGTGCGGTGTTGGAGTTGTCCGACTTTTTGTGTGGCTGTAAACGCATCACTGACAGGGAAACGACCTGGAATGACACATTATGTACGATGTTGGAGTTGTCCGACTTTCTGTGTGGCTGTAAATGCATCACTGACAGGGAAACAACCTGAAGTGACACATTATGGGCGGTGTTGGAGTTGTCCAACTTTCTGTGTGGCTGTAAACGCATCACTGACAGGGAAACGACCTGTGTGCGATGTTGGAGTTGTCTGACTTTTTGTGTGGCTGTAAACGCATCACTGGAATGACACATCACGTGCGGTGTTGGAGTTGTCCGACTTTTTGTGTGGCTGTAAACGCATCACTGGAATGACACGTGTAGTGTTGGAGTTGTCCGACTTTTTGTGTGGCTGTAAACGCATCACTGACAGGGAAACGACCTGGAATGACACATTATGTGCGATGTTGGAGTTGTCTGACTTTCTGTTTGGCTGTAAACGCATCACTGGAATGACACATGATGTGCGGTGTTGGAGTTGTCCGACTTTTTGTGTGGCTGTAAACTCATCACTGGAATGACACATTAGGTGCGGTGTTGGAGTTGTCCGACTTTCAGTGTGGCTGTAAACGCATCACTGACAGGGAAACGACCTGTGTGCGATGTTGGAGTTGTCTGACTTTTTGTGTGGCTGTAAACGCATCACTGGAATGACACATTAGGTGCGGTGTTGGAGTTGTCCGACTTTCAGTGTGGCTGTAAACGCATCACTGGCAGGGAAACGACCTGTGTGCGATGTTGGAGTTGTCCGACTTTCTGTGTGGCTGTAAACGCATCACTGGAATGACATGTGCAGTGTTGGAGTTGTCCGACTTTTTGTGTGACTGTAAACGCATCACTGACAAGGAAACGACCTGGAATGACACATTATGTGCGATGTTGGAGTTGTCTGACTTTCTGTTTGGCTGTAAACGCATCACTGGAATGACACATGTGCGGTGTTGGAGTTGTCCGACTTTTTGTGTGGCTGTAAACTCATCACTGGAATGACACATTAGGTGCGGTGTTGGAGTTGTCCGACTTTCAGTGTGGCTGTAAACGCATCACTGGCAGGGAAACGACCTGTGTGCGATGTTGGAGTTGTCCGACTTTCTGTGTGGCTGTAAACGCATCACTGGAATGACATGTGCAGTGTTGGAGTTGTCCGACTTTTTGTGTGACTGTAAACGCATCACTGACAAGGAAACGACCTGGAATGACACATTATGGGCGGTGTTGGAGTTGTCCGACTTTCTGTGTGGCTGTAAACGCATCACTGACAGGGAAACGACCTGTGTGCGGTGTTGGAGTTGTCCGACTTTTTGTGTGGCTGTAAACGCATCACTGACAGGGAAACGACCTGAAATGACACTTTATGGGCGGTGTGGGAGTTGTCCAACTTTCTGTGTGGCTGTAAACGCATCACTGACAGGGAAACGACCTGTGTGCGATGTTGGAGTTGTCTGACTTTTTGTGTGGCTGTAAACGCATCACTGGAATGACACATTAGGTGCGGTGTTGGAGTTGTCCGACTTTCAGTGTGGCTGTAAACGCATCACTGGCAGGGAAACGACCTGTGTGCGATGTTGGAGTTGTCCGACTTTCTGTGTGGCTGTAAACGCATCACTGGAATGACATGTGCAGTGTTGGAGTTGTCCGACTTTCTGTGTGGCTGTAAACGCATCACTGGAATGACGCATGTGCAGTGTTGGAGTTGTCCGACTTTTTGTGTGGCTGTAAACGCAATACTGGCAGGGAAACGACCTATGTTGGAGTTGTCCGACTTTTTGTGTGGCTGTAAACGCATCACTGACAGGGAAACGACCTGGAATGACATATCATGTGCGGTGTTGGAGTTGTCCGACTTTCAGTGTGGCTGTAAACGCATCACTGGCAGGGAAACGACCTGTGTGCGATGTTGGAGTTGTCCGACTTTCTGTGTGGCTGTAAACGCATCACTGGAATGACATGTGCAGTGTTGGAGTTGTCCGACTTTTTGTGTGACTGTAAACGCATCACTGACAAGGAAACGACCTGGAATGACACATTATGGGCGGTGTCGGAGTTGTCCGACTTTCTGTGTGGCTGTAACTGCATCCCTGACAAGGAAACGACCTGGAATGACACATTATGGGCGGTGTTGGAGTTGTCCGACTTTGTGTGTGACTGTAAACGCATCGCTGACAAGGAAACGACCTGGAATGACACATTATGGGCGGTGTTGGAGTTGTCCGACTTTCTGTGTGGCTGTAAACGCATCACTGGAATGACACATGTGCAGTGTTGGAGTTGTCCGACTTTTTGTGTGACTGTAAACGCATCGCTGACAAGGAAACGACCTGGAATGACACATTATGGGCGGTGTTGGAGTTGTCCGACTTTCCGTGTGGCTGTAAACGCATCACTGGCAGGGAAACGACCTGTGTGCGATGTTGGAGTTGTCTGACTTTTTGTGTGGCTGTAAACGCATCACTGGAATGACACATTAGGTGCGGTGTTGGAGTTGTCCGACTTTCAGTGTGGCTGTAAACGCATCACTGGCAGGGAAACGACCTGTGTGCGATGTTGGAGTTGTCCGACTTTCTGTGTGGCTGTAAACGCATCACTGGAATGACATGTGCAGTGTTGGAGTTGTCCGACTTTTTGTGTGACTGTAAACGCATCACTGGCAGGGAAACGACCTGGAATGACACATTATGGGCGGTGTTGGAGTTGTCCGACTTTCTGTGTGGCTGTAAACGCATCACTGGCAGGGAAACGACCTGTGTGCGATGTTGGAGTTGTCCGACTTTTTGTGTGACTGTAAACGCATCACTGACAAGGAAACGACCTGGAATGACACATTATGGGCGGTGTTGGAGTTGTCCGACTTTCTGTGTGGCTGTAAACGCATCACTGGCAGGGAAACGACCTGTGTGCGATGTTGGAGTTGTCCGACTTTTTGTGTGGCTGTAAACGCATCACTGACAGGGAAACGACCTGGAATGACATATCATGTGCGGTGTCGGAGTTGTCCGACTGTAAACGCATCACTGGAATGACACATGTGCAGTGTTGGAGTTGTCCGACTTTCTTTGTGGCTGTAAACGCATCACTGGAATGACACATGTGCAGTGTTGGAGTTGTCCGACTTTTTGTGTGACTGTAAACGCATCGCTGACAAGGAAACGACCTGGAATGACACATTATGGGCGGTGTTGGAGTTGTCCGACTTTCTGTGTGGCTGTAAACGCATCACTGGCAGGGAAACGACCTGTGTGCGATGTTGGAGTTGTCCGACTTTTTGTGTGGCTGTAAACGCATCACTGACAGGGAAACGACCTGGAATGACATGACAGACATATGTGCAGTGTCGGAGTTGTCCGACTTTCTGTGTGGCTGTAAACGCATCACTGACAGGGAAACGACATGAAATGACACATTATGGGCGGTGTTGGAGTTGTCCGACTTTCTGTGTGGCTGTAAACGCATCACTGGCAGGGAAACGACCTGTGTGCGATGTTGGAGTTGTCCGACTTTTTGTGTGGCTGTAAACGCATCACTGACAGGGAAACGACCTGGAATGACATATCATGTGCGGTGTCGGAGTTGTCCGACTTTTTGTGTGGCTGTAAACGCATCACTGGAATGACACATGTGCAGTGTTGGAGTTGTCCGACTTTCTTTGTGGCTGTAAACGCATCACTGGAATGACACATGTGCAGTGTTGGAGTTGTCCGACTTTTTGTGTGACTGTAAACGCATCGCTGACAAGGAAACGATCTGGAATGACACATTATGGGCGGTGTTGGAGTTGTCCGACTTTCTGTGTGGCTGTAAACGCATCACTGGCAGGGAAACGACCTGTGTGCGATGTTGGAGTTGTCCGACTTTTTGTGTGGCTGTAAACGCATCACTGACAGGGAAACGACACATTATGGGCGGTGTTGGAGTTGTCCGACTTTGTGTGGCTGTAAACGCATCACTGACAGGGAAACGACCTGTGTGCGATGTTGGAGTTGTCTGACTTTTTGTGTGGCTGTAAACGCATCACTGGAATGACACATTAGGTGCGGGGTTGGAGTTGTCCGACTTTCAGTGTGGCTGTAAACGCATCACTGGAATGACATGTGCAGTGTTGGAGTTGTCCGACTTTTTGTGTGACTGTAAACGCATCACTGGCAGGGAAACGACACATTATGGGCGGTGTTGGAGTTGTCCGACTTTCTGTGTGGCTGTAAACGCATCACTGGAAGGACACATGTGCAGTGTTGGAGTTGTCCGACTTTTTGTGTGACTGTAAACGCATCGCTGACAAGAAAACGACCTGGAATGACACATTATGGGCGGTGTTGGAGTTGTCCGACTTTCTGTGTGGCTGTAAACGCATCACTGATAGGGAAATGACCTGTGTGCGATGTTGGAGTTGTCCGACTTTTTGTGTGGCTGTAAACGCATCACTGACAGGGAAATGACATGAAATGACACATTATGGGCGGTGTTGGAGTTGTCCGACTTTCTGTGTGGCTGTAAACGCATCACTGGAAGGACACATGTGCAGTGTTGGAGTTGTCCGACTTTTTGTGTGACTGTAAACGCATCGCTGACAAGAAAACGACCTGGAATGACACATTATGGGTGGTGTTGGAGTTGTCCGACTTTCTGTGTGGCTGTAAACGCATCACCGACAGGGAAATGACCTGTGTGCGATGTTGGAGTTGTCCGACTTTTTGTGTGGCTGTAAACGCATCACTGACAAGGAAATGACCTGAAATGACACATTATGTGCGGTGTTGGAGTTGTCTGACTTTTTGTGTGGCTGTAAACGCATCACTGACAGGGAAACGACCTGGAATGACACATTATGTGCGATGTTGGAGTTGTCCGAATATTTGTGTGGCTGTAAACGCATCACTGGAATGCACATCATGTGCGGTGTTGGAGTTGTCCGACTTTTTGTGTGGCTGTAAACACATCACTGACAGGGAAACGACCTGTGTGCGATGTTGGAGTTGTCTGACTTTTTGTGTGGCTGTAAACGCATCACTGGAATGACACATTAGGTGTGGTGTTGGAGTTGTCCGACTTTCAGTGTGGCTGTAAACGCATCACTGGCAGGGAAACGACCTGTGTGCGATGTTGGAGTTGTCTGACTTTCTGTGTGGCTGTAAACGCATCACTGGAACTACATGTGCAGTGTTGGAGTTGTCCGACTTTTTGTGTGACTGTAAACGCATCGCTGACAAGGAAACGACCTGGAATGACACATTATGGGCGGTGTTGGAGTTGTCCGACTTTCTGTGTGGCTGTAAACGCATCACTGGCAGGGAAACGACCTGTGTGCGATGTTGGAGTTGTCCGACTTTTTGTGTGGCTGTAAACGCATCACTGACAGGGAAACGACCTGGAATGACATAACGTGCGGTGTCGGAGTTGTCCGACTTTTTGTGTGGCTGTAAACGCATCACTGGAATGACACATGTGCAGTGTTGGAGTTGTCCGACTTTCTTTGTGGCTGTAAACGCATCACTGGAATGACACATGTGCAGTGTTGGAGTTGTCCGACTTTTTGTGTGACTGTAAACGCATCGCTGACAAGGAAACGACCTGGAATGACACATTATGGGCGGTGTTGGAGTTGTCCGACTTTCTGTGTGGCTGTAAACGCATCACTGGCAGGGAAACAACCTGTGTGCGATGTTGGAGTTGTCCGACTTTTTGTGTGGCTGTAAACGCATCACTGACAGGGAAATTACCTGTGTGCGGTGTTGGAGTTGTCCGACTTTTTGTGTGGCTGTAAACGCATCACTGGAATGACACATGTGCAGTGTTGGAGTTGTCCGACTTTCTTTGTGGCTGTAAACGCATCACTGGAATGACACATGTGCAGTGTTGGAGTTGTCCGACTTTTTGTGTGACTGTAAACGCATCGCTGACAAGGAAACGACCTGGAATGACACATTATGGGCGGTGTTGGAGTTGTCCGACTTTCTGTGTGGCTGTAAACGCATCACTGGCAGGGAAACTACCTGTGTGCGATGTTGGAGTTGTCCGACTTTTTGTGTGGCTGTAAACGCATCACTGACAAGGAAATGACCTGAAATGACACATTATGGGCGGTGTTGGAGTTATCCGACTTTTTGTGTGGCTGTAAACGCATCACTGACTGGGAAAGGACCTGAAATTACACATTATGGGCGGTGTTGGAGTTGTCTGACTTTCTGTGTGGCAGTAAACGCATCACTGACATGCTGGACTGTGTGCCTGCAGGTGCATGAATATCTCCGCAGCAAGTTGTGTTCTCTGTATGAAAACGACTGCATCTTCGACAAGTTCGAGTGCTGCTGGAACGGCAGCGACAGGTCAGTGCCGCCCACCCGTGCTTACCCGAGCGCTCCCTCACCCTATTTCTCCTCCCCCCACCCCCCGCAGCGCCATCATGACGGGCTCCTACAACAACTTCTTCCGAATGTTCGACCGCAACACCCGGCGGGACACCACGCTGGAGGCGTCGCGGGAGAGCAGCAAGCCGCGGGCCACCCTCAAGCCCCGCAAGGTGTCGACGGGCGGCAAGCGGAAGAAGGACGAGATCAGCGTGGACAGCCTGGACTTCAACAAGAAGATCCTGCACACGGCGTGGCACCCCAAGGAGAACGTCATCGCCGTGGCCGCCACCAACAACTTGTACATTTTCCAGGACAAGATCAACTAGAAGCAGCCGCTCGTCCTCCCGGGTGACGAAATCTCAACGCACGCCTCCTTTTTTTTTTTTTTTTTTTTTTTTTTAGGTCTGTTTTTATTTGGAGTCTCGGCTTCTTCTTTTTTTCCCCCTTGACCCAGAAAGTCCTATCTGGGTGGAATTGACAGAACGGCGCTCAAAAAAAAAAAAAAAAAAAGTGTTTGTGTTGACATTTTTTAGCCTTCGTTTCCCGGAGTCCCCGTCGGGAAGTCGTTTGAGACGTTTCCGGGGCCCCCCCTGGAGAGTGGATTAATGGCCCCAAAAAAACTGCAACACCCCCTCGATGGCCGGGAGGAAGCGGCGAATCTGGAGAGCGGACTCGTTTCTTTTCTTTACCCCCCCTCCCCCCCCCCCTCCCCCTCCATCAATACAGTGACCTAATTCCACTGACTGTATCTACTCGAGTACACCTTGTCATCCACATAATAAAAGAAAAACTCAAAACGACAGGCGTGTTTTTAAATTTAGAAGTATGGAAACAGGTTTTATTGCTTTGCATGTGTTTATGTTGTAGAGAGGTGGAACATGTCCAGTCACACCACTGTCTTCTTTTTATTTTTGTTGGGTTTTGCTGCGCAGATCTCCAGCAAACGTGTTTATTGAACTACTACAACGCTGGTTCAGTGTTTATTGAACTACTACAACGCTGGTTCAGTGTTTATTGAACTACTACAACGCTGGTTCAGTGTTTATTGAACTACTACAACGGGGCTACCGGTTCCACAACCACTGTTGGACACCACTAGTGTGTGTGTGTGTGAGATTTGGGCACAAGACGGACAAAGGGAATCTGCAGCCTTAATTCCTTCTGTGAGTGACAGCTCCTGAACCTCATGTGCATTATTTGTAAAATCCTGTTTTCTAGAGCGAGGTCCTCGTGTTGCACACACACACGCACACACGCGGTGAAGAAGAGTGCTTCCCGGGCGTCACTAAATCCGGGGAACCACAAAGGTTGAGTGCAAATAAAACACTTCATGTCCATTGATTCCTAACATGGTGGCCATGTATTCACTTCTTTATTATTTCTGACCAAAGTTCAATAAAATTTCAATTGTGTTCATCCGCTTTGGTGGGTTTATTTTTATGCATACACAAAGAGACTCGAGCCGTGAACATTTCCATCTTTTATTTTGACAGCAAGTTGAACACAATAGTTACATCATCACAGTGGAACAACAACTTCATAGTACAATTCATCAAATGAGTTCCTCAAGAAACAGCAGAAGGGCGGACGTCCGCCAACAATTTCAGTCGAACCAAACCCGAGTCGCTTGGTTTTTCACATTTTTTTAAGGCATGCCGAGGTCACAGAAAGGTCACAGGGCGTGGGTTCTCAGAAGGTGCTGTGGGAGGTCAGTCTCTTCCCGATGTAGATCCTGAAGAGCACACAGACTTGAAGCAACGCCCAATGAAAACTGTTGCTGGTGTTAGACAGACAGAGCATCCAGGAAGTAGTCACAGCCCTTCACTCTTTCCACATTTTATGTTACAGCCCTGTTCTAAAATGGAATAAATTCATTTTTGTCCTCAAAATTCTACAAAAAATACCCCATAATGGTTTTATGTTACAGCCTAATTCCAAAATAGACAAAAAAAATCATGTTTGTCCTCAAAATTCTACACAAAATACCCCATAATGGTTTTATGTTACAGCCTAATTCCAAAATGGACACAAAAAAAAAAAGTTTTCATCCAGGATGTCTCTGTACATTGCCGCATTCATATTTCCCTCTATCCTGACTAGTACTCAAGTTCTAGCCGCTGACAACCACCCCCACAGCATGATGCTTCACGTTGGTTTTCATCCAGGATGTCTCTGTACAGTGCCGCATTCATATTTCCCTCTATCCTGACTAGTCTCTCAGTTGGTTTTCATCCAGGATGTCTCTGTACATTGCCGCATTCATATTTCCCTCTATCCTGACTAGTCTCTCAGTTGGTTTTCATCCAGGATGTCTCTGTACAGTGCCGCGTTCATATTTCCCTCTATCCTGACTAGTACTCAAGTTCTAGCCGCTGACAACCACCCCCACAGCATGATGCTTCACGTTGGTTTTCATCCAGGATGTCTCTGTACATTGCCGCATTCATATTTCCCTCTATCCTGACTAGTCTCTCAGTTGGTTTTCATCCAGGATGTCTCTGTACATTGCCGCATTCATATTTCCCTCTATCCTGACTAGTCTCTCAGTGGGTTTTCATCCAGGATGTCTCTGTACATTGCCGCATTCATATTTCCCTCTATCCTGACTAGTCTCTCAGTGGGTTTTCATCCAGGATGTCTCTGTACATTGCCGCATTCATATTTCCCTCTATCCTGACTAGTACTCAAGTTGTAGCCGCTGACAACCACCCCCACAGCATGATACTTCACGTTGGTTTTCATCCAGGATGTCTCTATACATCGCCACATTCATATTTCCCTCTATCCTGACTAGTCTCTCAGTTGGTTTTCATCCAGGATGTCTCTGTACATTGCCGCATTCATATTTCCCTCTATCCTGACTAGTCTCTCAGTTGGTTTTCATCCAGGATGTCTCTGTACATTGCCACTTTCATATTTCCCTCTATCCTGACTAGTCTCTCAGTTGGTTTTCATCCAGGATGTCTCTGTACATTGCCGCGTTCATATTTCCCTCTATCCTGACTAGTACTCAAGTTCTAGCCGCTGACAACCACCCCCACAGCATGATGCTTCACGTTGGTTTTCATCCAGGATGTCTCTGTACAGTGCCGCATTCATATTTCCCTCTATCCTGACTAGTACTCAAGTTCTAGCCGCTGACAACCACCCCCACAGCATGATGCTTCACGTTGGTTTTCATCCAGCATGTCTCTGTACATTGCCGCATTCATATTTCCCTCTATCCTGACTAGTCTCTCAGTTGGTTTTCATCCAGGATGTCTCTGTACATTGCCGCATTCATATTTCCCTCTATCCTGACTAGTCTCTCAGTTGGTTTTCATCCAGGATGTCTCTGTACATTGCCGCATTCATATTTCCCTCTATCCTGACTAGTCTCTCAGTGGGTTTTCATCCAGGATGTCTCTGTACATTGCCACATTCATATTTCCCTCTATCCTGACTAGTACTCAAGTTCTAGCCGCTGACAACCACCCCCACAGCATGATGCTTCACGTTGGTTTTCATCCAGGATGTCTCTGTACATTGCCGCATTCATATTTCCCTCTATCCTGACTAGTCTCTCAGCTGGTTTTCATCCAGGATGTCTCTGTACATTGCCGCTTTCATATTTCCCTCTATCCTGACTAGTCTCTCAGTTGGTTTTCATCCAGGATGTCTCTGTACATTGCCACTTTCATATTTCCCTCTATCCTGACTAGTCTCTCAGTTGGTTTTCATCCAGGATGTCTCTGTACATTGCCGCATTCATATTTCCCTCTATCCTGACTAGTCCCCCAGTTCTAGCCGCTGACAACCACCCCCCCAGCATGATGCTGCCACCACCGTGCAGCACTGTAGGGATGGTATTGACCTGGTTTCTTCAATCTTTGTCTCATCAGACCAGAGGATTTAGTTTCTCATGGTCTGAGAGTCTTTCAGGTGCATTTTGGGATTTTTTTAAAACTAAGAAATGGCTTCCGTCTGGCCTGATTGGTGGATTGTCCTTCTGGAAGGTTCTCCTCTCTCCACAGAGGACTGCTGTAGCTCTGACGGAGTGGCCATCAGGTCAGAGACATCCTTACGGGGTATTGTGTGTAGAATTTTGAGGACAAAAATGAATGTATTCCATTTTGGAAAACAAAATGTGGAAAAAGTGAAGCGCCGTTAATATTTTCCAGGACACACTGGACTGCCTTCCTTACCCCAATCCAATGGCGAGTATGTGCGAGATGATTAAGGACGGCAGGAAGAGCTGCAGGAAGTCGGCAGAGAGCACGCCGCCCCTCTTCATGGCGCCCGTGTTGCGGATGCTCAGGGGGGTGGAGCGCTTGGGGTGCTTGAGCAGGAACTCCCTGCAGAGGAGCGCATCAAACTTTCATGGCCGTCAGCCCTGGAATGTCACCTCACACAATGTGCCACTCTATTTCCTCATGTAGTGTTTACATTCAGTAGGAGCATACCAGTTTCATGATACATCACCTGGGCTCTGACCCGTAAAGATAACTAGGAGTCATGTTGTTTATTTAAGGGGTTAACACATATTGAGCTATGGCGTCAATTAGACACTAATTGAGGAAATATTATTTGTTTCAGTCACTATGTTATTTAGTCACTACAGTAATTGTGTTCACATCCACAGGAACAACATGGGTTAGCCTACTCTATACAGTATTTACAACCTTACTAGTGTTCTCCTCACAGCCACAGATGCTTCATCTAGTTATTGACATTATTTACACATTAATTTGTCAGTTTTAGTCACTAGAGTAATTACAACATGTGTTGACATCCACAGGAACAACATGGGTTAGCCTACTCTATACAGTATTTACAACCCTACTAGTGTTCACTTCACAGCCACAGATGGTTCATCTAGTTATTGACGTTATTTACACATGACTTTGTCTGTTTTAGTATTTAGTCACTACAGTAATTGTGTTGACATCCACAGGAACCACATGGGTTAGTCTACTCTATACAGTATTTACAACCTTACTAGTGTTCACCTCACAGCCACAGATGGTTCATCTAGTTATTGACATTATTTACACATTACTATGTTTCAGTCACTATGTAATTTAGAAACTACAGTAATTGTGTTCGCATCCACAGGAACCACATGGGTTAGCCTACTCTATACAGTATTTACAACCTTACTAGTGTTCACCTCACATCCACAGATGGTTCATCTAGTTATTGACATTATTTACTCATTACTTTGTCTGTTTCAGTCACTATGTAATTTAGTCACTACAGTAATTGTGTTTACATCCACAGGAACCACATGGGTTAGCCTACTCTATACAGTATTTACAACCTTACTAGTGTTCACCTCACAGCCACAGATGCTTCATCTAGTTATTGACATTATTTACACATGACTTTGTCTGTTTCAGTCACTATGTTATTTAGTCACTACAGTAATGTGTTTGCATCCACAGGAACCACATGGGTTAGCCTACTCTATACAGTATTTACAACCTTACTAGTGTTCACTTCACAGCCACAGATGCTTCATCTAGTTATTGACATTATTTACACATGACTTTGTCTGTTTCAGTCACTATGTTATTTAGTCACTACAGTAATGTGTTTGCATCCACAGGAACCACATGGGTTAGTCTACTCTATACAGTATTTACAACCTTACTAGTGTTCACCTCACAGCCACAGATGCTTCATCTAGTTATTGACGTTATTTACACATTACTTTGTCTGTTTTAGTCACTATGTAATTTAGTCACTACAGTAATTGTGTTTACATCCACAGGAACCACATGGGTTAGCCTACTCTATACAGTATTTACAACCTTACTAGTGTTCACCTCACAGCCACAGATGGTTCATCTAGTTATTGACATTATTTACACATTAATTTGTCTGTTTTAGTCACTAGAGTAATTACAACATGTGTTGACATCCACAGGAACAACATGGGTTAGCCTACTCTATACAGTATTTACAACCCTACTAGTGTTCACTTCACAGCCACAGATGGTTCATCTAGTTATTGACGTTATTTACACATTACTTTGTCTGTTTTAGTATTTAGTCACTACAGTAATTGTGTTGACATCCACAGGAACCACATGGGTTAGTCTACTCTATACAGTATTTACAACCTTACTAGTGTTCACCTCACAGCCACATATGCTTCATCTAGTTATTGACGTTATTTACACATTACTTTGTCTGTTTTAGTCACTATGTAATTTAGTCACTACAGTAATTGTGTTTACATCCACAGGAACCACATGGGTTAGCCTACTCTATACAGTATTTACAACCTTACTAGTGTTCACTTCACAGCCACAGATGGTTCATCTAGTTATTGACGTTATTTACACATTACTTTGTCTGTTTTAGTCACTATGTAATTCAGTCACCACAGTAATTGTGTTGACATCCACAGGAACCACATGGGTTAGTCTACTCTATACAGTATTTACAACCTTACTAGTGTTCACCTCACAGCCACAGATGGTTCATCTAGTTATTGACATTATTTACACATGACTTTGTCTGTTTCAGTCACTATGTTATTCAGTCACCACAGTAATTGTGTTGACATCCACAGGAACCACATGGGTTAGTCTACTCTATACAGTATTTACAACCTTACTAGTGTTCACCTCACAGCCACAGATGCTTCATTTACTTATTGACGTTATTTACACGTTATTTTGTTTCAGTTACTATGTTATTTAGTCACTACAGTAATTATAACTTGTGTTTGCATCCACAGGAACCACATGGGTTAGCCTACTCTATACAGTATTTACAACCTAACTAGTGTTCACCTCACAGCCACAGATGCTTCATCTAGTTATTGACATTATTTACACAGTACTATGTCTGTTTTAGTCACTATGCGTACTTTGGTGGATTATTCTCAGGTCTGCTGGACCAGTCCCAGATCCAGTCTGCGTTTTTGTTCATCATCAACTCCACTTCCTGCCTCCTCTCTTGGAGGTCCTCGTCCGACTAAAAATAGCACACAAATGGCGGATTATGCGAGGGTCACGGGTGATGTTTCAAATTCAAGTACCTGCAGGCTACTTCCACCAGAGCCTCTCCACACGAGCAGCGGGGTGTGTCCCCTGAGTGGACTGTTGGCACAGTGTGACATGTGACTAAATGTACTTTACACAAACTGACTTCCCGCTCCTCGGACCTGTTGCACTGTGAGCTTCCGCCCGAGCTGTTCCGGCCTGACTCGTGTTGGGCGTCCAGCAGCATGTTCTCCATGTCGTCCTCCTGGGCGGAGGTGGGCGTGGCCAGCTCCTGGCCGCCGTGGGAGGCCGCGCCGCTGAAGTGTAACTCCACCCAGGAGCCTTGGCGGGGAACAACAACAGCACATGCTACTTAAACTAGGCTAAGGCAGGGGGTGTCCAAAGTGCGGTCTGGGGCACGTTTTTTTTTCATTCTACGGACAAGATAAACAGATCACACAAAAACAAATGGAGCCTGCTCAAATCCCCCCAAAATTGAGACCATGAATGGCCTCAAAAAGGTTTTGATAATATTAGTGAATAATAACAATAAGAAGACACCAATTGATTTTGTTACAATGTGATTGTGAATGTTGTCTGTCTATCTGTGTTGGCGACTTGTCCAGGGTGTACCCCGCCTTCCGCCCATGTGCAGCTGAGATAGGCTCCAGCACCCCCCGTCACCCCGAAAGGGACAAGCAGTAGAAAAATGGATGGATGGACATACAACTAGGTTCTGGCCATTGAAAGGATATCAATGTATATTGCGATAGACTAGGGTTGTCCAGATACCAATATTTTGGTACCGGTACCCAAATGTATTTCGATACTTGTCGAAATAAAGGGGTCCCGACCGCAAAAAATGTCATTATTGTCTTTATTTTAGCAAAAAATCTCAGGGTACATGAAACATATGTTTATTATTGCAATTTAGTCCTTAAATAAAATAGTGAACATACTAGACAACTTGTCTTTTAGTAGTAAGTAAACAAACAAAGACTCCTAATTAGTCTGCTGACGTATGCAGTAACATATAGTGTCATTTATACACCTATTATTTTGTCCACATTATAAAGGACAAACAGTAAAAATTGATTATTAATCCACTTGTTCATTTACTGTTAATATCTGCTTATTTTCGCTTTTAACATGTTCTATCTACACTTCTGTTAAAATGTAATAATCACCTCAAAAAGGTATCGATAAAATTAGTAAATAATAACAATAAGAAGACACAAATTGCTTTTGTTACCTATAACTAGGGTCGGGGAGATTAAACAATATCAATACATATCGCGATAGACTAGGGTTGTCCCGATACCAATATTTTGGTACCGGTACCAAAATGTATTTCAATATAGAGAACCACAAAAAATTGCATTATTGTCTTTATTTTTACAAAAAATCTTAATGTACACTAAACATATGTTTATTATTGTAATTTAGTCCTTAAATAAAATAGTGAACATACTAGACAACTTGTCTTTTAGTAGTAAGTAAACAAACAAAGACTCCTAATTAGTCTGCTGACGTATGCAGTAACATATTGTGTCATTTATACACCTATTATTTTGTCCACATCATAAAGGACAAACAGTAAAAATGGATTACTTGTTCATTTACTGTTAATATCTGCTTATTTTCTCTTTTAACAT
This sequence comes from Entelurus aequoreus, assembly GCF_033978785.1. Taxonomy (NCBI): domain Eukaryota; kingdom Metazoa; phylum Chordata; class Actinopteri; order Syngnathiformes; family Syngnathidae; genus Entelurus; species Entelurus aequoreus. The sequence goes on from NC_084739.1 coordinate 66,251,146, forward strand.
GTTCTATCTACACTTCTGTTAAAATGTAATAATCACCTCAAAAAGGTATCGATAAAATTAGTAAATAATAACAATAAGAAGACACAAATTGCTTGTGTTACCTATAACTAGGGTCGGGGAGATTAAACGATATCAATATATATCGCGATAGACTAGGGTTGTCCCGATACCAATATTTTGGTACCGGTACCAAAATGTATTTCAATATAGAGAACCACAAAAAATTGCATTATTGTCTTTATTTTTACAAAAAATCTTAATGTACACTAAACATATGTTTATTATTGTAATTTAGTCCTTAAATAAAATAGTGAACATACTAGACAACTTGTCTTTTAGTAGTAAGTAAACAAACAAAGACTCCTAATTAGTCTGCTGACGTATGCAGTAACATATTGTGTCATTTATACACCTATTATTTTGTCCACATTATAAAGGACAAACAGTAAAAATGGATTACTTGTTCATTTACTGTTAATATCTGCTTATTTTCTCTTTTAACATGTTCTATCTACACTTCTGTTAAAATGTAATAATCACCTCAAAAAGGTATCGATAAAATTAGTAAATAATAACAATAAGAAGACACAAATTGCTTTTGTTACCTATAACTAGGGTCGGGGAGATTAAACAATATCAATATATATCGCGATAGACTAGGGTTGTCCCGATACCAATATTTTGGTACCGGTACCAAAATGTATTTCAATATAGAGAACCACAAAAAATTGCATTATTGTCTTTATTTTTACAAAAAATCTTAATGTACACTAAAAATATGTTTATTATTGTAATTTAGTCCTTAAATAAAATAGTGAACATACTAGACAACTTGTCTTTTAGTAGTAAGTAAACAAACAAAGACTCCTAATTAGTCTGCTGACGTATGCAGTAACATATTGTGTCATTTATACACCTATTATTTTGTCCACATTATAAAGGACAAACAGTAAAAATTGATTACTTGTTCATTTACTGTTAATATCTGCTTATTTTCTCTTTTAACATGTTCTATCTACACTTCTGTTAAAATGTAATAATCACCTCAAAAAGGTATCGATAAAATTAGTAAATAATAACAATAAGAAGACACAAATTGCTTTTGTTACCTATAACTAGGGTCGGGGAGATTAAACGATATCAATATATATCGCGATAGACTAGGGTTGTCCCGATACCAATATTTTGGTACCGGTACCAAAATGTATTTCAATATAAAGAGAACCACAAAAATTTTTATTATTGTCTTTATTTTTACAAAAAATCTTAATGTACACTAAACATATGTTTATTGTTGTAATTTAGTCCTTAAATAAAATAGTGAACATACTAGACAACTTGTCTTTTAGTAGTAAGTAAACAAACAAAGACTCCTATTTTGACGTATGCAGTAACATATTGTGTCATTTATACACCTATTATTTTGTCTACAATATGAGGGACAAACTGTAAAAATGTATTATTAATCCACTTGTTCATTTACTGTCTATATCTGCTTACTTTCTGTTTTAACATTAAAATGTAAGAATCACTTATTCTTCTATCGTTTGATACTTTACCAGTACTTTTTAGAGGCGGTATAGTAGATTCATTAGTACTATACTAGTACCGGTATACTGTACAACTCTATGATAGACATGTAATGGATATCAATACAAAAATGTGCTTGATAAAACGTTCGATATTTATTTTTTGGGAGGGTTGGAAGAACCCAGAAAGTTAGTGGCATGAGCAAAGGCACTCAATACAGGAAGTGGTCAGTGGGCGGGACATGTTTAACAGCCAATTGCGTAAGAGTATCAACTGTCACATTTGGTTGCGCCATCTTGTTGTCTCGCTGTTGTTGTTTGCCACTAAAGTGCAGGACTGTATGAATACAAATAAATAACAAATGTGCTACTTAAAAATAAAGATTTAGTACAATAACATTAAAAAAATAATTACTGCATGACATAAATTCATCACCGTACTTAAATAAGAACAGACCAAATACATGTTACACAGACCACGGGACTTCCTGGCAGTAAACCTGCAAAAATAGTTCTTCTCAGGTTCCTCTGTGTTTACATGGTCACACTATTTTGTTACGCTTTCTTTCGTCTGCCTTATTTTTGCACCTTGCTTTAAAGAGGTTATTGTCAAGTGTTGAATGGGATTTTAGACGTTTGTTTACATTGTTTGAGTGTTTTCCATGCTTGTGTTAACATTTCATTTCCTTTCTACCCTTTATCCTCCTGTTCCATATTTTCCATAGGTCATAAAAAACTAAGAATTATCGATATCGACCAAAATAAATAACTTATATCGTGATGCAGTTTTCAGCCATATGGCCCAGCCCTACAGAATAACATAAAGCTAAGATGCGGATACATTTATCATGTATCGATTGACCTACATTGTATTGGTTTCGGTATATTTAATGTACAAAAAGGATCAAAGTGGTAATTTTTTCCTGTATCGGCCTTCGCTAGAAGTCTACACTAAGCCGGATAACCCCTTTAGAGCAGGGGTCACCAACGCGGTGCCCGCGGGCACCAGGTAGCCCGTAAGGACCAGATGAGTAGCTTGCTGGCCTGTTCTAAAAATAGCTCAGATAGCAGCACTTACCAGTGAGCTGCCTCTGTTATTTAAATTGTATTTATTTACTAGCAAGCTGGTCTCACTTTGCTCGACATTTTTAATTCTAAGAGAAACAAAACTCAAATAGAATTTGAAAATCCAAGAAAATATTTTAAAGACTTGGTCTTCACTTGTTTAAATAAATTCATTTTTTTTACTTTGCTTCTTATAACTTTCAGAAAGACAATTTTAGAGAAAAAAATACAACCTTTAAAATGATTTTAGGATTTTTAAACACATATACCTTTTTACCTTTTAAATTCCTTCCTCTTCTTTCCTGACAATTTAAATCAATGTTCAAGTAAATTTATTTTTTTTATTGTAAAGATTAATAAATACATTTTAATTTAATTCTTCATTTTAGCTTCTGTTTTTCCGACGAAGAATATTTGTGAAATATTTCTTCAAACTTATTATGATTAAAATTCAAAAAAATTATTCTGGCAAATTTAGAAAATCTGTAGTATCAAATTTAAATCTTATTTCAAAGTCTTTTGAATGTCTTTTAAAATTTTTGTTCTGGAAAATCTAGAAGAAATAATGATTTGTCTTTGTTAGAAATATAGCTTGGTCCAATTTGTTATACATTCTAACAAAGTGTAGATTGGATTTTAACCTATTTAAAACATGTCATCAAAATTCTAAAATTAATCTTAATCAGGAAAAATTACTAATGATTTATTTTTTTAATTTTGCAAAAAGATTCGAATTAGCTAGTTTTTCTCTTCATTTTTTCGGTTGAATTTTGAATTTTAAAGAGTCGAAATTGAAGATAAACTATGTTTCAAAATGTAATTGTCATTTTTTTCGTGTTTTCTCCTCCTTTAAACCATTCAATTAAGTGTAAATATAATTAATTATTAATAATAACATAGAGTTAAAGGTAAATTGAGCAAATTAGCTATTTCTGGCAATTTATTTAAGTGTGTATCAAACTGGTAGCCCTTCGCATTAATCACTACCCAAGAAGTAGATCTTGCTTTCAAAAAGGTTGGTGACCCCTGCTTTAGAGTAATAACTATTTAGCCTAAGCCCCGTTTCAGTCACACTAAACCATCGTTTAAGGTCCGCCTCCTCGGACAAATTTTGTATTTGTGTATTTCTTGAATCTCCGGCTGTCAGAATAATTGTATATAAGTTATCACACAACTTGTTTGCTACGAGTTCAGGTTGCCCCGCGTGAAGACAAAAAGCTGTCTTTGATCTTATCAAGCAAAAGGCGGACAGCTCCACTGTGTGCGATGGAATGCGCCGTAGAGGTGTCGGTTTCTCAGATCTTGGACAGCCACGGGAAGGACCTTATCGGGACCCGAAATCTACAAGCAGAGAGGGGGCAAACCTGACACCGCTCCAAGCACCTGTTTGTTTGAACTGTTTATGACCCAGTGCAGCAGTTTATGACTCCCTCCCCTTAGAAGCAGCTGCAGCTATGTAATCAGGGAATGCCCAAATAAAGGAGGAGGCGTGGAACTCCTTCCTCAGAGCGGCGGGGTGACACTGTACGAGGGTGCAGGTCGACGCGCTCTCCTCTCGGGCTGAATTGAATCCTGTCTCTGTTTGATTCCTTGCTTCTTGTCTCGTTTAATAGATAGTGCGGTGTTTGAACCTAGCTTTGTATGGACTCATTGATCGTTTACAAACTGAGTTCGGAGAGGAAGTGACGCCAGAAAGACCACAACACTGGAAATTGTTCAGAATGCTCAGTGGCCTTGTGGTTAGAGTGTCCGCCCTGAGATCGGCAGGTCGTGAGTTCAAACCCCCGGCCGAGTCATACCAAAGACTATAAAAATGGGACCCATTACCTCCCTGCTTGGCACTCAGCATCAAGGGTTGGAATTGGGGGTTAAATCACCAAAAATTATTCCCGGGCGTGGATTTATCCTGGATAACAGTGTAAACGTGGCCTGAGTCAACAGAAAGTTATCTTATATAAACTGTTGCTGTATTAAGCTAGAGTTGTATTTATAACGACTATTCAATACAAATAGTTAGTTTAGTTTACACATAAAATATACCATGGTATTAAGCTAGAATTGTATTTATAACAACTATTTAACACAAATAGTTTAGTTAACACATAAAATATACCATGGTATTAGGCTAGAATTGTATTTATAATGACTATTCAACACAAATAGTTAGTTTACACATAAAATATACCATGGTATTAAGCTATAATTCTATTTATAATGACTATTTAACACAAATAGTTAGTTTACACATACAATATACCATGGTATTAAGCTAGAATTGTATTTATAATGACTATTCAACACAGATAGTTAGTTTAGTTTACACATAAAATATACCATGGTATTAAGCTAGAATTGTATTTATAATGACTATTCAACACAAATAGTTAGTTTAGTTTACACATAAAATATACCATGGTATTTAGTTAGAATTGTATTTATAATGACTATTCAACACAAATAGTTAGTTTAGTTTACACATAAAATATACCATGGTATTTAGTTAGAATTGTATTTATAATGACTATTCAACACAAATAGTTAGATTACACGTAAAATATACCATGTTATTAAGCTAGAATTGTATTTATAATGACTATTCAACACAGATAGTTAGTTTAGTTTACACATAAAATATACCATGGTATTAAGCTAGAATTGTATTTATAATGACTATTTAACACAAATAGTTAGTTTAGTTTACACAGCAACATAACAATGCTATCGCTAGCTAGCTAGCTAGCGATAGCATTTCCGGAACAAAATAGGCGCCATCGACTGTTAGACCAATCTATACCTTGCAAATTGTCCTCCGATGAAGCGTCCTTAGGTAGCGCCATCGTGCTGTTTACTTGGCCTCCTCCTTCGTCGACCTAAATACACACAAAAACACAAAAGTGGTGTCGAAATCTGCAGCAGCTGGAGCTGACTTGTGGCGCTGCACAATAACAATGACGTAACCGAGTGTTTACCTCCACGCTGATTGGCTGAGGCGAGGGCGCGCGCCGGAATGACGGAGTGACGTTTTAGTCCCGCCTCCGCCGGCGGGGACCGCGCATGCGCCGTCGCGCCCGAGTGGGAACAAACATGCTTTATTGCGTCCCTTTAATGTCACCATAGCTGGTCTGATAACGAACATGACACGATTAGACCGTTTTATTGTCGGGATAAAACGTTGAAAGAGTCGATTAATGGAAGTAATTCTGCACATTTTGCTGCAGGTGGCAGTCAAAGATCATAAGTTCACATTGTTGTGCCTTTATCAGGGACTTCAACAGCTTCCATTTGCTGTATTATGTTGGTGTTACTGGCTTACATTTATATATATTTATATTTGTTTATTATATTTATATATATTTTACATTTATATATATTTATATTTTTTATTATATTTATTTATATTTTACATTTATATATATATATATATATATTTTTTTTTATTATATTTATATATATTTTACATTTATATATATTTAGATTGTTTATTATATTTATTTATATTTTATAGAAAATGGATGGATGGATTTATATATATTTTACATTTATATATATTTATATTTTTTATTATATTTATTTAGGTTTTACATTTATTTATATTTATATTTGTTTTATTATATTTATATATATTTTACATTTATAAATATTTAGATTGTTTATTATATTTATTTTTGTTTTATAGAAAATGGATGGATGGATTTATATATATTTTACATTTATATATATTTATATTTTTTATTATATCATTCATATATATTATATATTCACACATATGGTTTTCTACACCAAAATTAATCTGTTTATTCTTCTTCTTCTTCTCCAGATTTTGACGCTCTACCTTCCACATTTTCACCCGATTCAAAGCATTCCAACTTCAAACTGTTCAGCCTATTCGGGAATCGTGGGCTTTCCCTTGAAAAACTCCCCAAATTCCCCAGATTTCCCAGAATTCCAGGTTTTCCGGGACATTTTTTCCATTCAAAATGAATTGGCCATTTTTTAAACTTCCACCATTTCCACATTTTTCCACCGATTCAAACCATTCTACTTTCAACACATTCCACCATCCAGGAAATTCAAACTACCCTTTTTCCAAGTTCAAAGAAATTCCAGGATTCCTGCATTTCCAAAGCCCTATTTCCACCCTTCTGTCTGATGACTACTCCTTCCACATTTTTCAACCCTTTTCAACCGTTCAACCGTCAAAACATTCCTCTTAATTTGAACTGGAAAAATTCCCATTTTTTTCCGAATTTCCAGGAATTCCGTAATACCATTTCTCAATTCAACATGTTACTACTTCAACATTTCTCAGCCGATATGAAAAATTCCAACACCAACCATTTCAACTTATTCAGACCATTCAAGCTTTTTACCATTTTCTAAAAAAATCCCATTTTTCCCGAAACTCCCACATTTTTTGGAAATTCCCACTGAAATGAATGAGACATTCTTCAAAGTTCCACAACTCCCACATTTTTCATCTAATTCAAACTGTTCCAACTTCAAAATATTCAGCTTGTTTGGGAATTGTGTGCTCTACTTCATCAACTCTAAAATAAATTCCAGGATTTCAGTTGAACTTCAGCATTGGAGCATTCACACGCAATTCCTTCAGGAATTGCCTCATCTAGTTAAACTTCTTCTTCTTCTTCTCCAGATTTCAGCACACTTACCTTCCACATTTTTCACCCGATTCAAACTGTTCCAACTTCAAACTGTTCAGCTTATTCGGGAATCGCGGGCTTTCCCTTGTCAAATTCCAAAAATTCCCACATTTCCCAGAATACCAAGTATTCCGGGACATTTTTCCCATTGAAAATGATTTGGCCATTTTCAAACTTCCACCATTTCCACAATTTTCAACCGATTCAAACCATACCACTTTCAACATATTCCACCATCCTGGATATTCAAACTACTCTTTTTCCAATTTAAAAAAAATTCCAGGATTTTCCAGGATTCCTGCATTTCCAAAGCCCTATTTCCACCCTTTTTTCTGGCGACTACTCCTTCCACATTTTTCAACGCATTTCAACTGTTCCACCGTCAAAACATTCCTCTTAATCAGGACAAAAAACGAAGTTGTTTTTTGAACTGAAAAAATTACCAGTTTTCCCGAAATTCCAGGAATTCAGTAATACCATTCCTCAATTCAACATGTTACTACTTCAACCATTCCACTGTCAAAACATTCCTCTTAATCAGGACAAAAAACTAACTTGTTTTTCAACTCAAAAAATTCCCATTTTTCCCGAAATTCCAGGAATTCCGTAATACCATTTCTCAAATAAACGTTACTACTTCAACATTTCTCGAACGATTTGAAAAATTCCAACACCAACCATTTCAACTCATTCACACCATTCAAGTTTTTACCATTTTCAAAAAAATTCCCGCTTTTCCCGAAATTCCCAAATGTTTTTGGAAATTCCCATTGAAATCAATGAGACATTCTTCAAAGTTCCACAACTCCCACATTTTTCATCTGATTCAAACGGTTCCAACTTCAAAGTATTCAGCCTGTTTGGGAATTGTGTGCTCTACTTCAACAATTCTAAAAAAAAAATTCCAGGATTTCAGTTCAACTTCAGCATTGGAGCATTCACACGCAATTCCTTCAGGGATGGCCTCATCTAGTTGTTCTACTTCTTCTTCTTCTCCAGATTTTGACGCTCTACCTTCCACTTTTTCACCTGGTTCAAAGCATTCCAACTTCAAACTGTTCAGCCTATTCGGGAATCGTGGGCTTTCCCTTGAAAAATTCCCCAAATTCCCCAGATTTCCCAGAATTCCAGGTTTTCCGGGACATTTTTCCCATTCAAAATGAATTGGCCATTTTTCAAACTTCCACCATTTCCACATTTTCCCACCGATTCAAACCATTCTACTTTCAACACATTCCATCATCCAGGAAATTCAAACTACCCTTTTTCCAAGTTCAAAAAAATTCCAGGATTCCTGCATTTCCAAAGCCCTATTTCCACCCTTCTTTATGATGACTACTCCTTCCACATTTTCAACCCTTTTCAACCCTTTTCAACCGTTCCACTGTCAAAACATTCCTCTTAATTTGAACTGGAAAAATTCCCATTTTATTCCGAATTTCCAGGAATTCCATAATACCATTTCTCAAATCAACATGTTACTACTTCAACATTTCTCAGCCGATATGAAAAATTCCAACACCAACCATTTCAACTCATTCAGACCATTCAAGCTGTTAACCATTTTTTAAAAAAATCCAATTTTTCCCGAAACTCACACATTTTTTGGAAATTCCCATTGAAATCAATGAGACATTCTTCAAAGTTCCACAACTCCCACATTTTTCATCTAATTCAAACTGTTCCAACTTCAAAATATTCAGCCTGTTTGGGAATTGTGTGCTCTACTTCATCAACTCTAAAATAAATTCCAGGATTTCAGTTCAACTTCAGCATTGGAGCATTCACACGCAATTCCTTCAGGAATTGCCTCATCTAGTTAAACTTCTTCTTCTTCTTCTCCAGATTTCAGCACACTTACCTTCCACATTTTTCCCCACGATTCAAACTGTTCCAACTTCAAACTGTTCAGCTTATTCAGGAATCGCGGGCTTTTCCTTGTCAAATTCCAAAAATTCACACATTTCCCAGAATACCAAGTATTCCGGGACATTTTTCCCATTGAAAATGATTTGGCCATTTTCAAACTTCCACCATTTCCACAATTTTCAACCGATTCAAACCATACCACTTTCAACATATTTCACCATCCTGAAAATTCACACTACCCTTTTTCCAAGCTCAGAAAAATTCCAGGATTTTCCAGAATTCCTGCATTTCCAAAGCCCTATTTCCACCCTTTTTTCTGGCGACTACTCCTTCCACATTTTTCAACCCTTTTCATCTGTTCCACCATCAAAACATTCCTCTTAATCGGGACAAAAAACAAAATTGTATTTTGAACTGGAAAAAATCAAATTTTTTCCCAAAATCCTAGGAATTCCATAATACCATTTCTCAATCCAAGCTTATTACCATTTTCAAAAAAATTCAAACTTTTCCCGAAATTCCCACATTTTTTGGAAATTCCCACTGAAATCAATGAGACATTCTTCAAAGTTCCACAACTCCCACATTTTTCATCTAATTCAAAACTGTTCCAACTTCAAAATATTCAGCCTGTTTGGGAATTGTGTGCTCTACTTCATCAACTCTCAAATAAATTCCAGGATTTCAGTTCAACTTCAGCATTGGAGCATTCACACGCAATTCCTTCAGGAATGGCCTCATCTAGTTAAACTTCTTCTTATTCTTCTCCAGATTTCAGCACACTTACCTTCCACATTTTTCCCCACGATTCAAACTGTTCCAACTTCAAACTGTTCAGCTTATTCAGGAATCGCGGGCTTTTCCTTGTCAAATTCCAAAAATTCACACATTTCCCAGAATACCAAGTATTCCGGGACATTTTTCCCATTGAAAATGGTTTGGCCATTTTCAAACTTCCACCATTTCCACAATTTTCAACCGATTCAAACCATACCACTTTCAACATATTCCACCATCCTGGAAATTCACACTACCCTTTTTCCAAGCTCAAAAAAATTCCAGGATTTTCCAGAATTCCTGCATTTCCAAAGCCCTATTTCCACCCTTTTTTCTGGCGACTACTCCTTCCACATTTTTCAACGCATTTCATCTGTTCCACCATCAAAACATTCCTCTTAATCGGGACAAAAAACAAAATTGTATTTTGAACTGGAAAAAATCAAATTTTTTCCCAAAATCCTAGGAATTCCATAATACCATTTCTCAATCCAAGCTTATTACCATTTTCAAAAAAATTCAAACTTTTCCCGAAATTCCCACATTTTTTTGGAAATTGCCATTGAAATCAATGAGACGTTCTTCAAAGTTCCACAACTCCCACATTTTTCATCTAATTCAAACTGTTCCAACTTCAAAATATTCAGCCTGTTTGGGAATTGTGTGCTCTACTTCATCAACTCTAAAATAAATTCCAGGATTTCAGTTCAACTTCAGCATTGGAGCATTCACACGCAATTCCTTCAGGATTTGCCTCATCTAGTTATATTTGTTATTGTTTCCTAACTGTGCAGGGGTTGCAAAAAAAACATTGTTTACCTCCCAAACCCTCCTAAATTGTCGCCTCTGTGTCGTGTTCAAACGTGTGCACACCATGTAAATATTTGTGTTTGTGTTTTGACAGCGTACGTCCATAAAGTCAACACACTGTGTCGAGGAGCCACCTCCAAATTTGAGGCTGGCAAATGTAATTAGTACTCCTCACACAGAGATTAGCGCGACTGATTATTCCGGGGAAATTCAATTATTTCTGCAATTTAGGGAAGCTATTATTCTGAAATGTGTCCTCCTTCCTGCCAGGCATGAGAGGTTTGTTCCTACTGCTTTGTGTGCCTTGCTCAAACACATGTTGTAAAAGAAAAGCCGCTTATCTTTGCACTGTGGCGTTGCCATGACACTTTTTAATTATCAAAGAAAGAAAAAAAAATATTATTTTAGGGCAATAGATTGATGTGTGATGCATGGAAATATGATGTAATGGATGAGAAGGTCTGATGCTGGACGTCAATAAAAACACAATTATTTAAAAAAAACAGCTAAATAAAATATACATCACTAAAATAGCCTCTTAATCAGACTCGGGGGCCACATTGAGAGAAAAAATGTGTCTGGGGGGGCCAATGTGTATGTGTGTATAAATGATACATACACATTTAGCTGTAAAAATCTGCTAATGCTAACGACGCTAGCTTGATTATGTTACGATAGCTTGTACAAATATGCATAAAAACACTCCTACAAATGTCAGAATAATTGTTTATAAGTTATCACACAACCTTTGCTTGGAGTTGAGGTTGCCCTGTGATCTTATCACGCAAAAAGCGGACAGCTTGTAAACCACTGTGTGCGACGGAATGCGCCGTAGAGGTGTCGGTTTCTCAGATCTTGGACAGCCACAGGGAAGGACCTTCTCAGGACCCGGAATCTACGAACAGAGAGGGGGCAAACCCGACACCGCTCCAAGCACCTTCTGTTTGAACTGTTTATGACCCAGTGCAGCTTCTGCATAATGAGACCCCTCCCCTTAGAAGCAGCTATGTAATCAGGGAACGCCCAAATAAAAGAGGAGGCGCGGAACTCTTTCCTCAGAGCGTGGGGGCGACATTGTACGAGGGTGCGGGTCCACGCGCTCTCCTCATGTGGTAAATTGAATCCCGTCTCTGTTTGATTCCTTGCTTCTTGTCTCGTTTAATAGATAGTTCGGTGTTTGAACCTGACACATGACATCACACGTGGGACGGTTCAGTAAGTATGAAGTGTTTTAGTTATATTGTAAAACTGTAAATGTTGCTTGGGGTGACTAATGAAGAATCCAAACCAGTATAAACGCTAGAAGACAAAACAGCACTACAGGTTTAAAGAACTAAATCATGGGTGTGCAAACTTTTTGACTCGGGGGCTGCATTAGGCTAAAAAAATGTGGCCAGGTGTCGAAATATATATATATATATATATATATATATATATATATATATATATATATATATATATATATATATATATATATATATATATATATATATATATATATATATATATATATATATATATATATATATATATATATATATATATATATATATATATATATATATATATATATATATATATATATATATTAGGGCTGCAACAACTAATCGATTAAATCGATTAAAATCGATTATTAAAATAGTTGCCGATTAATTTAGTCATCGATTCGTTGGATCTATGCTATGCGCAGAGTTTTTTGTTTTTTGTTTTTGTTTTTTTTACTAAACCTTTATTTATAAACTGCAACATTTACAAACAGCTGAGAAACAATAATCAAAATAAGTATGGTGCCAGTATGCTGTTTTTTTTCAATAAAATACTGGATAGGATACAAATGTAGTTTGTCTCTTTTATCCGATTATTAATCGATTAATCGAAGTAATAATCGACAGATTAATCGATTATCAAATTAATCGTTAGTTGCAGTCCTAATATATATATATATATATATATATATATATATATATATATATATATATATATATATATATATATATATATATATATATATATATATATATATATATATATATATATATATATATGGCCTTTACCAGAGCTGGGCAAATATTTTGACTCGGGGGCCACATTGAGAGAAAAAAATGTGTCTGGGGGCCATTGTGTACGTGTGTATAAATGATATATACACATTTAGCTGTAAAAATCTGCTGTACAGTATGTGTGCTTGGCTCCCTTTTTCCCAGGAACAGTAATACCCAAAGTCACAATGTCCGATAGAGTTCTAAAAAAGTTATGACAGACCACCTCAAAAAAACGTAATGGAATTTTATATTTTTTTTATTGAATGGGACACCCAAAATGTACATGAAAATAAAGAAAGTGGGATTTACAATATTAACTATGAACAATAAAACACTGAATATAAAAAAATATGAATGTCGCTCCTCTTTTATGTGGGATTTACAATATTAACTATGAACAATAAAACATTGAATATTAAAAAAATATGAACATCACTCCTCTTTTACGTGGAATTTACAATATTAACTATGAACAATAAAACACTGAATATTAACAACATATGAACATCGCTCCTCTTTTACTTGGGATTTACAATATTAACTATGAACAATAAAACACTGAATATTTAAAAAATATGAACATCACTCCTCTTTTATGTG
>NC_084739.1:66269498-66361998 GCF_033978785.1 Entelurus aequoreus
AGGGCGAGAGAGAGGCGCCAAGAGTCCGTGTCCATGCGAGGGGTCGAGGATCGAGGGTGGCGGGCCAGATCTGGCCCCCCGGGCCTTGAGTTTGACACCTGTGTGATAGAGTTTTTGTTATGTGTACAGGAGGGAATTGACGGCACAGATACAAGGGGGCGGTATAGCTCCATGAATTTTATTATAATATATATAATAATCAACAATAATACGATAAATTAAACAGGGGGAAATGGAGTGTGACTAGATCCGAGGTGTGTGTGTGAGGCTACGTGTGTGATTAGTTGTAGTGTTTTACCAAATGTTGAAACGAGGAGAAGGAACGAGGCAGGAAGGCAGTCCGTGCGGCAGACAGATGATCCAGGGTGAGAGAGAGGCGTCAAGAGTCCGGGGATCAAGGGTGGTGGGCCAGATCTGGCCCCCCGGGCCTTGAGTTTGACACCTGTGTGATAGAGTTATTGTTATGTGTACAGGAGGGAGTTGACGGCACAGATACAAGGGGGCGGTATAGCTCTATGAATTTTATTATGATATATATAATAATCAACAATAATACTATAAATTAAACAGGGGGGAATGGAGTGTGACTAGATCCAAGGTGTGTGTGTGTGATTAGTTGTAGTGTTTTACCAAATGTTGAAACGAGGAGAAGGAACGAGGCAGGAAGGCAGTCCGCGGGGCAGATGATCAAGGGCGAGAGAGAGGCGTCAAGAGTCCGTGTCCATGCGAGGGGTCGAGGATCGAGGGTGGTGGGCCAGATCTAGCCCCCCGGGCCTTGAGTTTGACACCTGTGTGATAGAGTTTTTGTTATGTGTACAGGAGGGAGTTGACGCTACAGATACAAGGGGGCGGTATAGCTCTATGAATTTTATTATAATATATATAATAATCAACAATAATACGATAAATTAAACAGGGGGAAATGGAGTGTGACTAGATCCGAGGTGTGTGTGTGAGGCTACGTGTGTGATTAGCTGTAGTGTTTTACCAAATGTTGAAACGAGGAGAAGGAACAAGGCAGGAAGGCAGTCCGTGCGGCAGGCAGATGATATAGGGTGAGAGAGAGGCGTCAAGAGTCCGGGGATCAAAGGTGGTGGGCCAGATCTAGCCCCCCGGGCCTTGAGTTTGACACCTGTGTGATAGAGTTTTTGTTATGTGTACAGGAGGGAGTTGACGGCACAGATACAAGGGGGCGGTATAGCTCTATGAATTTTATTATAATATATATAATAATCAACAATAATACGATAAATTAAACAGGGGGAAATGGAGTGTGACTAGATCCGAGGTGTGTGTGTGAGGCTACGTGTGTGATTAGCTGTAGTGTTTTACCAAATGTTGAAACGAGGAGAAGGAACAAGGCAGGAAGGCAGTCCGTGCGGCAGGCAGATGATATAGGGTGAGAGAGAGGCGTCAAGAGTCCGGGGATCAAAGGTGGTGGGCCAGATCTAGCCCCCCGGGCCTTGAGTTTGACACCTGTGTGATAGAGTTTTTGTTATGTGTACAGGAGGGAGTTGACGGCACAGATACAAGGGGGCGGTATAGCTCTATGAATTTTATTATAATATATATAATAATCAACAATAATACGATAAATTAAACAGGGGGAAATGGAGTGTGACTAGATCCGAGGTGTGTGTGTGAGGCTACGTGTGTGATTAGCTGTAGTGTTTTACCAAATGTTGAAACGAGGAGAAGGAACAAGGCAGGAAGGCAGTCCGTGCGGCAGGCAGATGATATAGGGTGAGAGAGAGGCGTCAAGAGTCCGGGGATCAAAGGTGGTGGGCCAGATCTAGCCCCCCGGGCCTTGAGTTTGACACCTGTGTGATAGAGTTTTTGTTATGTGTACAGGAGGGAGTTGACGGCACAGATACAAGGGGGCGGTATAGCTCTATGAATTTTATTATAATATATATAATAATCAACAATAATACTATAAATTAAACAGGGGGAAATGGAGTGTGACTAGATCCAAGGTGTGTGTGTGTGTGTGTGTGATTAGTTGTAGTGTTTTACCAAATGTTGAAACAAGGAGAAGGAACGAGGCAGGAAGGCAGTCCGTGCGGCAGATGAGAGAGAGGCGTCAGAGTCCGTGTCCATGCAAGGGGTCGAGGATCGAGGGTGGCGTTCCAAAGTCCAAAAGGGAAGTCGAGGCGCACAGCTCGATCACGCGGGGACGAAGGCAGATTGGGTACAGAAGACTATATTCCGGTGAGGAATGGCAGGTTGTGCAGGCTTTTGAAGGCAGGTCTGATCATCAGCTCCAGGTGTGCAGGTTGCCGGCAATTGATTGCAGACCGTGACAGTTTTCAGCCATATCTGCCATCATTAAAGAAGAGGCTTGGTCCTCATTCACATGTTTATATCGTGCAATATGGCAAATATTGGCTGCCCACTTAAGTTGCTTGGAAATGTCCTTTGAAATGAAATACGCAATTAAAAAAAAAAACAAGATAGTCCCCTGATGAAAGGGTAAGAAAAAAACAAAAACGAAATGAGCAAACGACCGGGCTGCCATCCTACAGAATGTAACTTGATTAGTCGGCATCTTTATCAACCCTAGCGGGAGGAAGTATCGTATATGCGCACCATCCATAATGAATGAGCCAACATTCAATTAAAACTCCTCTATTCATCTCCAGCTATGATGTAAACTTATTAGCTTGGTCTCGAGGCCTCCGTCTGACACGGCCAGCCAGCCTTAATCATCTCCGCATGTCTGGGATGCAGTCTGCTCTTTCATTGCCTCAAAGTTCGGCCGCCCCTTTTCAGAAGGTTGAGGGAGGCAAGACTGAAGACCTACCACCGCTGGTGAGAACTTTGAAAGCCCGCTTTTTACGGACTTTTCTATAAAGCCCTTAAACGCATCTGAATAAATCACCGTCTCCGCAGCGCAGACTCTCCGAGAGGACAAATGTGGATTTACGATCAACGCTTTCCATCAGCGGGCTTGATTGGAGCATAAAAGAATAAATATATATATATATATTTGACACTTTGCGAAGCACTTGGTGTGCTTGTTTGGGGGTGGGTGAGGGAGGGGTGAAATGATGAATTACCTAAGGATGTTTACTTTTCATATTAGAAAGGACAAGGTACTTTCCAATATGGGTACTCAACGGTACAAACTTTCCGTACATACATATATACATATATACATATACATTTCCTCGCTCCTAAATATTCAAAGTCTGATATTTTTTATTGTCACAACTAGGGATGTCCGATAATATCAGCCTGTCGATATTATCGGCCGATAAATGCGTTAAAATGTAATATCGGAAATTATCGGTATCGTTTTTTTTTATTATCCGTATCGGTTTTTTTAAAGGTTTTTTTATTTTGTTTTATTAAATCAACATAAAAAACACAAGCTACACTTACAATTAGTGCACCTACCCAAAAAACCTCCCTCCCCCCATTTCTTTCTGTTATCAATATTCTGGTTCTTACATTATATATCAATATATATCAATACAGTCTGCAAGGGATACAGTCCGTAAGCACACATGATTGTGGGTGCTGCTGGTCCACTAATAGTACTAACCTTTAACAGTTAATTTTACTCATTTTCATTAATTACTAGTTTCTATGTAACTGTTTTTATATTGTTTTACTTTCTTTTTTATTCAAGAAAATGTTTTTAATTTAGTTATCTTATTTTATTATTATTTTTTTAAAAGTACCTTATCTTCACCATACATGGTTGTCCAAATTAGGCATAATAATGTGTTAATTCCACGACTGCATATATCGGTTGATATCGGTATCGGTTTATATCGGTATCGGTAATTAAAGAGTTGGACAATATCGGAATATCGGATATCGGCAAAAAGCCATTATCGGACATCCCTAGTCACAACATCTTTTTCACTTTTTTTTTAATTCATTTGATGTTTATAAAGTCAGTAAATACGTCCCTGGACACATGAGGACTTTGAATATGACCAATGTATGATCCTGTAACTACTTGGTATCGGATCGATGCCTAAATGTGTGGTATCATCCAAAAGTAAGCAGATATTAACAGTAAATGAACAAGTAGATTAATAATCAATTTTTACAGTTTGTCCCTCATAATGTGTACAAAATAATAGGTGTATAAATGACACAATATGTTACTGCATACGTCAGCAGACTAATTAGGAGTCTTTGTTTGTTTACTTACTACTAAAAGACAAGTTGTCTAGTATGTTCACCATTTTATTTAAGGACTTAATTACAATAATAAACATATGTTTAATGTACCCTAAGATTATTTAATATCATTTAATATTAATATTGATATTATTTAATATTATTTAAGGACTAAATTGGAATAATAAACATGTTTCATGTACCTTAATATTATTTAATATTATTTAAGGACTAAATTACAATAAAAAACATATGTTTCATGTACCCTAATATTATTGAATATTATTTAATATTAATATTAATATTATTTTATATTATTTAAGGACTAAATTACAATAAAAAACATATGTTTCATGTACCCTAATATTATTTATTATTATTTAATATTCATATTATTTAATATTATTTAAGAACTAAATTTCAATAATAAACATATGTTTCATGTACCCTAATATTATTTAATATTATTTAATATTAATATTAATATTATTTAATATTATTTGAAGACTATATTGCAATAATAAACATATGTTTCATGTACCCTAATATTATTTAATATTATTTCATATTAATACTAATATTATTTAATATTATTTGAAGACTATATTGCAATAATAAACATATGTTTCATGTACCCTAATATTATTTAATATTATTTAATATTAATATTAATATTATTTAATATTATTTAAAGACTAAATTGCAATAATAAACATATGTTTCATGTACCCTAATATTATTTAATATTATAGAATATTAATATTAATATTATTTAATATTATTTAAGGACTAAATTGCAATAATAAACATATGTTCCATGTACCCTAATATTATTTAATATTATTTAAGGATTAAATTGTAATAATAAGCACATGTTTCATGTACCCTAATATTAATTAATATTATTTAATATTAACATTAATATTATTTAATATTATTTAAGGACTAAATTGCAATAATAAACATATGTTTCTTGTACCCTAATATTATTTAATATTGTTTAAGGGCTAAATTACAATAATAAACATATGTTTCATGTACCTTAATATTATTTAATATTATTTGATATTAATATTAATATCATTAAATATTATTTAAGGACTAAATTGCAATAATAAACATATGTTTCATGTACCCTAATTATATTTAATATTGTTTAAGGGCTAAATTACAATAATAAACATATGTTTCATGTACCTTAATATTATTTAATATTATTTGATATTAATATTAATATTATTTAATATTATTTAAGGGCTAAATTGCAATAATAAACATGTTTTATGTACCCTAAGATTTGTTATTAAAATAAAGCCAATAATGCCGTTTTTGTGGTGCCCTTTATTCAGAAAAGTATCGAAAGGTATCGAAAAGTATCAAAATACATTTTGGTACCGTTACTGGTACCAAAATATTGGTATCGGGACAACCCTAGTGCCAATGGACTTCAAACTTCTCAACCCTTATATTCATTGGGAGGAACTGAACCTTGGATCTCCAGTTCACATTCATATTGAGCACTGTATGTACAGTAAGTCCAGTACTTCCTTACCATTGCTGTCAAGAGAGGGTCCATAATGTTTCCCATCCCAACACATTACATAAAGAGTGCAAAGGCTAAAATACCAATGTCAAGTACACGTTACGCAACGGTTCTCATGGCCCTATTGTTCATGGGAACTCCAGCACAGACATGTTCTGCAGCGTTGACCGCGTTGCGGGGACTAATAGTTGTCGTATTTTAAGCCTGGCGGATCGTAGCTGAACCCAAACATGCGTACCACAGGAATCTCAAACGGAAGAAGTCATGGGAATCATCCTGTCTACTCTTATTCCGGTTCACAGGCTGACTTGTTTGCCGCGGCCATGTGAAAGCCGCGCTAGAAAGCAGAAGACGGCACCAGAATGTTGACGGCGGACGGCGCACACTCGATAAGGTCGTGTGTGCACATGGATAAATGTGTCGTTTGCAGCCAGCGCTCGTATTTCCGTCGCTTTGTCGGCCGTCGTGTTTGACTCCAGGGGAGGATTTTAATGACATCCTGATATGAGGGGCTATAATTCATAATAAACTGCCTTCAATATTGGCGAGCCGCTCCCACACACCTCCCAGCTTTAATTCTCCCTTCATATAAATGTCGCTTCCTGGAAACAAGGACAGTATAATTTCAGGGTAAAATTGCCTTTTTATGTGATAAGTCACATTGTCATGGTGCTTATTGGCTAAAAGTGTGTAAACTCTCATCCGGGCGGCAGTTAGAAAGACGGGGAAAAAGTATAATGCACTACTGAATTCACAATAATGTCTTCTTTACTCTTCTATTATTCGACATACACTATATTGCCAAAAGTATGGTGGCCACTGTTGCGTCCCAGCAGATCTTCCTCCCAGGGAATTTAAGTTGCTGGTCACTCCCAAGTTCTTTTGATGACATATAAGCTGAGTAGAAGGACCACAAGAAACAGAATAGGTATTTTGTCATTTATTTCCAAAGCTTTGGAAATAGAATGAGACCAATCCAGCACAGAGCATCCACTAGCGTAGCTAAAACCGGTCTAATCTAAAATACGGAAGCCTTCTATAATGTGTTTCTCGCTCCCACCCAGGGCCGGCCCGTGGCATAGGCCGTATAGGCAAATGCTAAGGGCGCCGTCCATCAGGGGGCGCCACGCCAGTGCCACAAATGTTGGAGGAAAAAAAAAAAAAAAAAGTTGGTACTATTATTTCTAAATACATAAAATAATCCCACGTTAATTAAAATGCAAAGTAAAGCCTATTTAATAGAAATATTATTTGTTACAACATTACGCCCCCCCTCCCCCAGCACGGTGCGCCACCTCCCTCCCCGTAGCATGACTCTTTTTGGACGTCGCCACATAAAAAAATCAACACAAGATGTCAAAACGGCCAAAACGGTCAGGTGCCCAGGGAAGAAAAAAGAGAAAAGAAGAGGAGAAACGAGAAAAAGACAGAGGTAGCAGGTAGGTAACGTTAGCCTACATGAAATTATTTGTCTGTTACAGAATGTGATAGTAACCTGGCTTTTAAGCTAATGTTACATGATTCGGCAATTGCTAATCAATAAATAGCTAGTTCTGTTTTAACGTCGGGTTAATATTGTGGAGGGGGCTAAATTGTTATGGAAAATAATAATGTAACGTTAGGTAATTACAGTACTCCCTGGTGTACAGTAATTTGTAAGTCCATCCATCCATCCATTTTCTACCGCTTATTCCCTTCGGGGTCGCGGGGGGCGCTGGAGCCTATCTCAGCTACAATCGGGCGGAAGGCGGGGTACACCCTGGACAAGTCGCCACCTCATCGCAGGGCCAACACAGACAGACAGACAACATTCACATTCACACACTAGGGCCAATTTAGTGTTGCCAATCAACCTATCCCCAGGTGCATGTCTTTGGAGGTGGGAGGAAGCCGGAGTACCCGGAGGGAACCCACGCAGTCACGGGGAGAACATGCAAACTCCACACAGAAAGATCCCGAGGCCGGGATTGAACTCACAACTACTCAGGACCTTCGTATTGTGAGGCAGACGCACTAACCCCTCTGCCACCGTGCTGCCCTAATTTGTAAGTCATTCTAGTTAATGCAATATTAAAAAGCACAAATAGAGAACTCTGTTGGATCCCCTTTTTTTGTAATATAGTTGTTAAAGTCATACTGGTTGGATATCTTGTTTTGTGCAGTGCCTTATTTATATTGTACTTTTAATTTATTTTATGTAACTTGTTGACACGTTTTATTTTGTGTTTATTTATGTAAAAAGAATTGTAGCTAATTGTTTACCGGCCCGCCACACATTCTGCAAAAATTGCAAAATTGATAATATTGCAAAAATTAAAAAAAAAACATTTAAAAAAATGTGGAATGAGGTGAAATCTAACAAGAAAAAGTTGCAATGTTGACACAAAGCTGCCATGCAGGCTGTTTTTTTTCTTTTGTCTTTGTTTATTTTTCTTTTTTTTTTGCCATTGCTAAAAAAAAATTAAAAAAAAGACTAAAAATCTATGTTATAATGAATTATTACTTAAAAAATATCACTTTAAAATGTTTTATGTGGAAAAAATATTGCATATATTGTGCTGTTGCCATATAAAAACATCTAAGTTTTATTTGACAAAAGAGCATAAAACAAACAAAATAATAGTTCAAACGTAAAATGGACAGATATATCTGAAGTTGATCTCTTAATTTAAGTGTTAAAAGTAAAAAAAAAACTAATAAAAATGTATCACTTTATGAGTGGGGGACCTTTTGGATCCCAATTATATTTAGTAGGATTTTATTTAACTTTTCACTGTGATTACTCAAAAATATTAAAGTATTCAAATCAATGGTGTCCTGCATTATTGATCTTTTAAGGCCCTTATACTAAATACTGCATATTTTAGTTTTACTATAAAAAACTAAGTTGTCTTTGACAGAAAAGCCATAAAACCTTTTTTTTTTTTTTTTTTTACTTTATATCAACCTGAAGTTGATATAGAGATTTACTGTAAGCGTTAAATAAAAAAATAATAATAATTTGACTTATTTTTAACATTTTAATGACTGAGACCCTTTATGGTCCCCGGTAGCCCTAAAGGTTAAAAAAAAAAAAAATCCATATATTTTGTTAAGGTTTGAAAATGAAAAATATCAAAATGGCCCCCGCATGCTTAAATTTTTCCGTGTGCGGCCCTCAGTGGAAAAAGTTTGGACACCTCTGATCTAAGCTAATGGACCAGTCTGGGTTTGGAGGTTGCCAGGACAATAAGGCGCACTTAAAATCCTTTAATTTTTTTAAAACTCGACAGTGCGCCTTATAACCCGGTGCGCCTAATGTACGGAATAATTCTGGTTTTGCTTACCGACCTCGAAGCTATTTTATTTAGTCGATAAGCTTCTTCTTTTTCTCTATCTTCTTGTTATGTGACATTCATCCTCCACAGTTGCCATTTCTAATATAAAGTAGTGTAAAGTTCTAAATTATATCTGTCAGTAAACTCGCCATGAAAGCGCTAAAACATACCGGTGTAGTGAGTTTACTTTATTCACTCAAGGAACTTTAGTTATTAGAGAGTTCCGGTCGGACGTTTTTTCACAGGACACATTTCCCGCCTTGTTGTTGTTTCCGGATGAGGAGATGCTGCTCCGTTATAGATTGAAGTAAAGTCGGAATGTCGTTAAAACAGTTAGCGCCATCTTTTGACACTTCTCCCACTCCCGTCCTTGCACGCTACACCGAAAGGTACACAATTTAATTTTGTGGTTACTATAAGGCAGAGCTGGGCACATATTTTGACCCGGGGGCCACATTGAGAGAAAAAATGTGTCTGGGGGGGCCAATGTGTATGTATGTGTGTATAAATGATATATACACGTGTAGCTGTAAAAACCTGCTGTACAGTATGTGTGTTTGGCTCCCTTTTTTCCAGGAACACCAATACCAAAAGACACAATGTCCGATAGAGTTCTAAAAGAGTTATGACAGAAAACCTAAAAAAAAAAAAAAAAAAACGGAATGGAATTTTACGTTTTTTTACTGAATGGGACACCCAAAATGTACATGAAAATAAAGAAAGTGGGATTTACAATATTAACTATGAACAATAAAACACTGAATATCAACAACATATGAACGTCGCTCCTCTTTTACGTGGGATTTACAATATTAACTATGAACAACAAAACACTGAATATCAACAACATATGAACATAGCTCCTCTTTTACGTGGGATTTACAATATTAACTATGAACAATAAAACACTGAATATTAACAACATATGAACGTCGCTCCTCTTTTATGTGAGATTTACAATATTAACTATGAACAATAAAACACTGAATATCAACAACATATGAACATAGCTCCTCTTTTACGTGGGATTTACAATATTAACTATGAACAATAAAACACTGAATATCAACAACATATGAACATAGCTCCTCTTTTACGTGGGATTTACAATATTAACTATGAACAATAAAACACTGAATATCAACAACATATGAACATAGCTCCTCTTTTACGTGGGATTTACAATATTAACTATGAACAATAAAACACTGAATATCAACAACATATGAATGTCGCTCCTCTTTTACGTGGGATTTACAATATTAACTATGAACAATAAAACACTGAATATCAACAACATATGAACATAGCTCCTCTTTTACGTGGGATTTACAATATTAACTATGAACAATAAAACACTGAATATCAACAACATATGAACATAGCTCCTCTTTTACGTGGGATTTACAATATTAACTATGAACAATAAAACACTGAATATTAACAACATATGAACGTCGCTCCTCTTTTATGTGAGATTTACAATATTAACTTTGAACAATAAAACACTGAATATCAACAACATATGAACATAGCTCCTCTTTTACGTGGGATTTACAATATTAACTATGAACAATAAAACACTGAATATCAACAACATATGAACATAGCTCCTCTTTTACGTGGGATTTACAATATTAACTATGAACAATAAAACACTGAATATCAACAACATATGAATGTCGCTCCTCTTTTACGTGGGATTTACAATATTAACTATGAACAACAAAACACTGAATATCAACAACATATGAACATAGCTCCTCTTTTACGTGGGATTTACAATATTAACTATGAACAATAAAACACTGAATATCAACAACATATGAACGTTGCTTCTCTTTTACGTGGGATTTACAATATTAACTATGAACAATAAAACACTGAATATCAACAACGTATGAACGTTGCTTCTCTTTTACGTGGGATTTACAATATTAACTATGAACAATAAAACACTGAATATTAACAACATATGAACGTAGCTCCTATTTTACGTGGGATTTACAATATTAACTATGAACAATAAAACACTGAATATTAACAACATATGAACATCTTTTACTTCTCAGACCAGCTCCTCCATAGACATATTTTACAGTCCAGCAAAACACAACATAAACGTAACAAACAGCAAAATATGAAGGCAAAGGGTAATAACCACCTACAATATGATATATTGTCACTTTTATGCAGACATTTGTTGTAAAAAAAATGTGCTTCCACATCTCTTCCTGACACATTTCAACCACTGAAATACTTTCTATAGTCCAAGACTTACGGTCATTTAAAAACAACACTGCACATCATAATGGCGGGTACACTTTTGATGTTAAAGGTCTAAAAAAATATGTGTGTATAAATTATATTTACACATGTAGCTGTAAAAAGTTAGTTGTTTGGGTCCTTTTTTTCCAGGAACACTAATACCAAAAGTCACAATGTCCGATAGAGTTGTAAAAAAGTTATGACAGACCACCTCAAAAAAACAACGGAATGGAATTTTACGTTTTTTTACTGAATGGGACACCCAAAATGTACATTAAAATAAAGAAAGGGGGATTCACAATATTAACTATGAACAATAAAACACTGAATATTAACAACATATGAACATCTTTTACTTCTCAGACCAATTTACAATCCATCAAAACACAACAAAAATGTAACAAACAGCAAAATATGAATTCAAAAGAATAATAAACACTTACATTATGATATATTATCACTTTTATACAGAACTTTGTTGTACAAATCTGCTTCCGCATCTGTTCCTGACACAGGTGTTTGGGGCTGGCTGCTCTGAAAACAAGCCCCGCCCACTCAGCTTTGTTCCTGGTCTGAGCAGCTGTGACCTAGATCAGTGTTTTTCAACCTTTTTTGAGCCAGGGCACATTTTTTGCACTGAAAAAATGCGTAGGCACACCACCGGCAGAAATCATTAAAAAAACGAAACTCAGTTGACAGTAAAACAACTGTATATACTATAGTTCTTGTCTCAAAGTAGGTGTACTGTCACCACCTGTCACATCACACCCTGACTTATTTGGACTTTTTTGCTGTTTTCCTGTGTGTAGTGTTTTAGTTCCTATTTTGGTGGCTTTTTCTCTTGTTTTGGTGTTTTCCTGTAGCAGTTTCATGTCTTCCTTTGAGCGATAATTCCCGCATCTACTTTGTTCTAGCAATCAAGAATATTTCAGTTGTTTTTATCCTTCTTTGTTTGGGACATTGTTGATTGTCATGTCATGTTCGGATGTACTTTGTACCTCCATGGAAATGCCCCCCCTCTACCTCAAAGAACTGCTCACCCCCAAATCCTCCACACGACACCTCCACTCCGGACAGACTAACCTCCTCCAACCTCCGAGGACAAAGCTACGAACAATGGGACTCCCAGTCTGTGGAACGCTCTCCCTGACCACCTGAGGGCACCACAGACTGTGGATGCTTTTAAAAAAGGCTTAAAAACCCTTCTTTTTAAAAAAGCCTTTTTTTTTTTTTTAGATGTATGCATACTAGTTCTAGCTATTAGGCTGTTCTAGTTTTTATTAGGGACCGAGTCCCTTTGGGACAGAGTACCCTATTGTATTTCCAGCGTTTTATTCTTATACCGCCGCCTCTTTGAGCTGTAATTTGACCCCCTTAACATGCTTCAAAACTCACCAAATTGGACACACACATCAGGACTGGCGAAAATTGCGATCTAATCAAAAAACCAAACCCCAAAACTCAAAATTGCGCTCTAGCGCCCCCTAGGAAGAAAACACAGACAAAACTGCCTCTAACTCCCAGTAGGAATGTCGTAGAGACATGAAACAAAAACCTCTATGTAGGTTTCACGTAGACCTATATTTCATTCACTGACAACCCCCAGCAAAAATCAACAGGAAGTTTGCAATTCCCCCTTCAAAACAAAAGCTGAGTAAAAACAGTCACCTTTTTTCAAACATTATCTCCTCTGAGCGCGTTTGTCGTGTCGGCTTCAAATTAGCACAGGGGAGAGATTGAACCCTTCTGATTAAAAGTTGATGAAAGAGTTTTAATTACTGCTCCGGTTTGGATTTTATGAGCCCTCAAAGTCGGTCCCGTCCATCGCTGCTTGCAGCTTTAATTTTTATTTATTTTTATTATCTTTTTATTATTTATTATTTTTTTAATACACTGTAGCACTTTGGGGTTGTTTGCTCAATTTAAAGTGCTTTTTACAAATAAAATCTATTATTATTATTATTATTATTATTTGTGGACGCCGTCTTTGCTCCACAGTAAGTCTTTGCTGTAGTCCAGCATTCTGTTTTTGTTTACTTTGTAGCCAGTTTAGTTTTAGTTTCATTCTGCATAGCCTTCCCTAAACTTCAATACCTTTTCTTAGGGGCACTCACCTTTTGTTTATTTTTTGGTTTAAGCATTAGACACCTTTTTACCTGCACCCTGCCTCCCGCTGTATCCGACATCTACAAAGCAATTAGCTACCGGCTGCCACCTACTGATATGGAAGAGTATTACACGGTTACTCTGCCGAGCTCTAGACAGCACCGACACTCAACAGCAACACATCATTTGCAGACTATAATTACTGCTCTGCAAAAAACATTTTTAACCCAAATACCGTATTTTTTGGACTATAAGTCGCAGTTTTTTTCATAGTGCGACTTATACTCAGGAGCGACTTATGTGTGAAATTATTAACACATTAGCGTAAAAGATCAAATAATATTATTCAGCTCATTCACGTAAGAGACTAGACGTATAAGATTTAATGGGATTTAGCGATTAGGAGTGACAGATTGTTTGGTAAACGTATAGCATGTTCTATATGTTATAGTTATTTGAATGACTCTTACCATAATATGTTACGTTAACATACCAGGCACGTTCTCAGTTGGTTATTTATGCCTCATATAACGTACACTTATTCAGCCTGTTGTTCACTATTCTTTATTTATTTGAAATTGCCTTTCCAATGTCTATTCTTGGTGTTGGCTTTTATCAAATACATTTCCCCAAAAAATGCGACTTATACTCCAGTGCGACTTATGTATGTTTTTTTCCTTCTTTATTATGCATTTTCGGCCGGTGCGACTTATACTCCGGAGCGACTTATAGTCCGAAAAATATGGTATATATTATTAATGTTGTCAATGCCAATTTTTATATATCTACAAAGGGTGGTCCTCAGGAGGTAGGCATTTTTCGGAAGTCTCAAGAAGGTCGGAAATACGAGAGTGTGTGTGTGTGACAATCATTGGTACTTTAACTTAAGAAAGAAGGACAAAAACAGGATGTCTCTGCAAAAAATCGCAAAGTTTGACATTTATTCCTAAATGGATGAAAAAAGGGAACTTTTCTCATGGATTGGCAACAGGTTGGTGCTTGAACAATGGGTAATTCCATCTACTAATTGTTATTTTTGGTGATACTAAATACTGGTATCATATGTGTGTATTTTGTATCTGCTGATGTAGTTATGTCGTACATATACGTCAAAATGCCAAATATCGGTCCAGGTCTACTCCAAAGGACTAAAGAAGTTTTCACTCACAATATATACATAGTATGTACTGTATTTTTCGGACTATAAATCGCAGTTTTTTTCATAGTTTGGCCGGGGGTGCGACTTATACTCAGGAGCGACTTATGTGTGAAATGATTATCACATTAGCGTAAAATATCCAATAATATTATTGATCTCATTCACGTAAGAGACTAGACGTATAAGATTTCGTGGGATTTAGCGATTAGGAGTGACAGATTGTTTGGTAAACGTATAGCATGTTTTATATGTTATAGTTATTTGAATGACTCTTACCATAATATGTTACGTTAACATACCAGTTGGTTATTTATGCCTCATATAACGTACACTTATTCAGCCTGTTGTTCACTATTCTTTAGACATTTTAAATTGCCTTTCAAATGTCTATTCTTGGTGTTGGCTTTTATCAAATACATTTCCCCAAAAAATGCGACTTATACTCCAGTGTGACTTATATATGTTTTTTTCCTTCTTTATTATGCATTTACGGCCAGTGCGACTTATACTCCGGAGCGACTTATAGTCCGAAAAATACAGTATATATTATTAATGTTGTCAATGCAAATCTTTATGTATCTAGAAAGGGTGGTCCTCAGGAGGTAGGCATTTTTCGGAAGTCTCAAGAAGGTCGGAAATACGAGAGTGTGTGTGTGACAATCATTGGTACTCTAACTTAAGAAAGAAGGACAAAAACAGGATGTCTCTGCAAAAAATCGCAAAGTTTGACATTTATTCCTAAATGGATGAAAAAAGGGAACTTTTCTCATGGATTGGCAACAGGCTGGTGCTTGAACAATGGGTAATTCCATCTACTAATTGTTATTTTTGGTGATACTAAATACTGGTATCATATGTGTGTATTTTGTATCTGCTGATGTAGTTATGTCGTACATATACGTCAAAATGCCAAATATCGGTCCAGGTCTACTCCAAAGGACTAAAGAAGTTTTCACTCACAATATATACATAGTATGTACTGTATTTTTCGGACTATAAATCGCAGTTTTTTTCATAGTTTGGCCGGGGGTGCGACTTATACTCAGGAGCGACTTATGTGTGAAATGATTATCACATTAGCGTAAAATATCCAATAATATTATTTATCTCATTCACGTAAGAGACTAGACGTATAAGATTTCATGGGATTTAGCGATTAGGAGTGACAGATTGTTTGGTAAACGTATAGCATGTTCTATATGTTATAGTTATTTGAATGACTCTTACCATAATATGTTACGTTAACATACTAGTTGGTTATTTATGCCTCATATAACGTACACTTATTCAGCCTGTTGTTCACTATTCTTTAGACATTTGAAATTGCCTTTCAAATGTCTATTCTTGGTGTTGGCTTTTATCAAATACATTTCCCCAAAAAATGCGACTTATACTCCAGTGCGATTTATGTATGTTTTTTTCCTTCTTTATTATGCATTTTCGGCCGGTGCGACTTATACTCCGGAGCGACTTATAGTCCGAAAAATACGGTATATATTATTTATGTTGTCAATGCAAATCTTTATGTATCTAGAAAGGGTGGTCCTCAAGAGGTAGGCATTTTTCGGAAGTCTCAAGAAGGTCAGAAATACGAGAGTGTGTGTGTGACAATCATTGGTACTTTAACTTAAGAAAGAAGGACAAAAACAGGATGTCTCTGCAAAAAATCGCAAAGTTTGACATTTATTCCTAAATGGATGAAAAAAGGGAACTTTTCTCATGGATTGGCAACAGGTTGGTGCTTGAATAATGGGTAATTCCATCTACTAATTGTTATTTTTGGTGATACTAAATACTGGTATCATATGTGTGTATTTTGTATCTGCTGATGTAGTTATGTCGTACATTTACGTCAAAAGGCCAAATATCGGTCCAGGTCTACTCCAAAGGACTAAAGAAGTTTTCACTCACAATATATACATAGTATGTACTGTATTTTTCGGACTATAAATCGCAGTTTTTTTCATAGTTTGGCCGGGGGTGCGACTTATGCTCAGGAGCGACTTATGTGTGAAAGTATTAACACAAATATCCAATAATATTATTTATCTCATTCACGTAAGAGACTAGACGTATAAGATTTCATGGGATTTAGCGATTAGGAGTGACAGATTGTTTGGTAAACGTCTAGCATTCTTTATTTATTTTAAATTGCCTTTCAAATGTCTATTCTTGGTGTTGGGTTTTATCAAATAAATTTCCCCAAAAAATGCGACTTATACTCCAGTGCGACTTATATATGTTTTTTTCCTTCTTTATTATGCATTTTCGGCCGGTGCGACTTATACTCCGGAGCGACTTATAGTCCGAAAAATATGGTAGGTGAAATTACAAACCCCGTTTCCATTAGAGTTGGGAAATTGTGTTAGATGTAAATATAAACGGAATACAATGATTTGAAAATGATTTTCAACCCATATTCAGTTGAAGGTTGAAAATGATTTTCAAATCATTGTATTCCGTTTATATTTACATCCAACACAATTTCCCAACTCATATGGAAACGGGGTTTGTAGATAATCTCTCACGGCACACTAGCACAGTGGTTGAAAAACACTGACGTAGATTACCGTAACAACTCCTATAACACCCAAAAGTGCAGATTTCAACCATTGAATCACTTTCCATAGTTCAAGACTTACGGTCATTTAAAAAGAGCACTGCACATCATAATGTCGGCGACTGTTTTGATGTTAAAGGTCTAAAAAAAATGATGTAGAACGTCCGGCGGGGCCGGATTGAAAATCCTAAAAATCCGTATATTGCCCGGGTGTGCTATCAGGTGACAACAAGCCGCAATATTTCCTCAAAGTACTGCGTCAGCTACAAACACCACAGATGACACGTTGAATAAAAAAACGAAGGTGTTTGTTTACAAAATATCAACGGCCCTTTTTGCAGAGAATCTTCTTGAAGGACCTCCGGAAGTCGTGGTTGAATATGGTGTATATGACGGGGTTGAGGGAGCTGTTGCAGTAGCCCAACCAGAAGAACATCTTGAAGAGCGTCTCGGGCACGCAGCACGCGCACACGGCCGTGAGCGTGTACGTGAAGAAGAAGGGGAACCAGCAGAGGACGAAGACTCCCACCACCACGGCCAGGACCAAGGTGAGGCGCCTCTCCCGCCGCTGTCTGCCCTTCCACCTGCTCGCCGCCGCCTTGGGAGCCGCGTCCGTTTCGGCTCTCCACCTCTGAACGGGGCGTTTCTTCTTCATGGAGCACAATGCCACTTCGTTCCCGTCGGACGAAGATTGTTCCTCGTCCACTTCCTCCTCTCCTCGGATTTTCCCCTCCTCCTCCTTGGGATCCTTGGAGTTTCCGTTTTGTCTCGACCTCTCACCCGGGGGCGCTCGAGTTCTCTGCTTGGCGACCTGGTAGATCCTCACGTAGACCAGCACCATGATGGCGCAAGGCGCAAAGAAGGAGGCGGTGCTGGAGAAGACAATGTACCAAAGCTCGTCGTTAATTTTGCATTCGGGCCGGTCCTCTTTGCCTTCGTCCTTCTTCATGGTGATTAGAGGCGGGAAGGAAATAAGGGCCGCCAGCATCCAAACGATAAAGACGGTGCTTTTGATCCGGCGCGGCGTCCTCAGCAGGTTGTACTCGATGGCCCGTGTGATGGACCAGTATCGGTCCAAGCTGATAGCGCACAGGTGGACGATGGACGAGGTGCAGAAAAAGACGTCCAAGGCCAGGTAGATTTCGCACCACACTTTGCCAAAGTACCAGAAGCCCATCAGCTCGTTGGCCAGGGAGAAGGGCATCACCGAGGTGGCCACCAGGATGTCGGCGCAGGCCAGGGAGAGCAAGAACAGGTTCTGGGGGGCTCTCAGCGCCCGGCTGGTGGTCAGGGCCATGACCACCATGACGTTGCCGAACAAGGTCAGTAGGATGAGGACGCCCACCAGGAGGGTGAGAGGCACCGAGGTCCGGGCGGTGTAAGGATGCCTGGTCTCATTGCTCAAGTTCAGGCAACCCATCGAAATTAATAGCTGAGCTCAGCAGCACCGGGCCAAGCAGTCTTCATTCTTCTGTGTTATTCAGCGGGAAAAGCATCCTTGCAGTTGAAAAAATAGGGAAAAAAAAAAGGAAAATGCACCCAGACGTGTTTCAAACAGATGTTTTAAGCAGGTATGGCAGAAGGGAGAGTGGCTCTTTTATAAGGGCTGCATGTGGGAGGGTGGGAGGGGCTCCTCCTGCTTCTGGAGACTCTGAAGGCTGATAATGACATTGGCACTCATTGTGATGTATTGGATTCATATGAATATATCTTACACAGACCCGGTGGAGTAAAACTCGCCATTTTTATTGGATTCAATCATTATCTTGGGTGAAAATGATGAACCACATTGTTTTGTTTTTTTAATATATATTTTAAAAAATCATTTATTTTTCATGCAATGTGCAAATTATTCTTGCGTCAATCTTTTCTGCTGGTTTGATGGGAGGAACAGGAGATTTTATTAATAAAAAAAAACCTAGTCTATTTGTTTTACATTTCATTTTTTACAAATAGAGTAACAATGGTTAATAAAAGAACGTGAAACCCTTTGCTCAAAGCTGAACTTTTTATTGTCATTTGATCAATTTCACAGCGCACTTTAGAATTGAATAGAATAGAAAGTACTTTATTGATCCCTGGGGGAAATTCAGCACCACAGTTTGCTCACAATAGACAATAAACACTTGGGTATTTTTTTACATGTGAATAATATAAATACAGTCTAGTATACAGCATTATTCACTTGTGAATAACAAAAATACAGTCTATTATACAGCAGTATTCACATGTGAATAATATAAATACAGTCTATTATACAGCATTATTCACATGTGAAAAACATAAATACAGTCTAGTATACAGCATTTTTCACATGTGAATAATATAAATACAGTCTATTATACAGTATTATTCACATGTGAAAAACATAAATACAGTCTATTATACAGCATTATTCACATGTGAATAATATAAATACAGTCTATTATACAGCATTATTCACATGTGAAAAACATAAATACAGTCTATTATACAGCATTATTCACATGTGAATAATATAAATACCGTCTATTATACAGAATTATTCACATGTGAAAAACATAAATACAGTCTATTATACAGCATTATTTACATGTGAATAATATAAATACAGTCTATTATACAGCATTATTCACATGTGAATAATATAAATACAGTCGATTATACAGCATTATTCACATGTGAATAACATAAATACAGTCTATTATACAGCATTATTCACATGTGAATAATATAAATACAGTCGATTATACAGCATTATTCACATGTGAATAACATAAATACAGTCTATTATACAGCATTATTTACATGTGAATAATATAAATACAGTCTAGTATACCGCATTATTCACATGTGAATAACATAAATACAGTCTATTATACAGCATTATTCACATGTGAATAATATAAAAACAGTTTATTATACAGCATTATTCACATGTGAATAACATAAATACAGTCTATTATACAGCATTATTCACATGTGAATAATATAAATACAGTCGATTATACAGCATTATTCACATGTGAATAACATAAATACAGTCTATTATACAGCATTATTCACATGTGAATAACATAAATACAGTCGATTATACATCATTATTCACATGTGAATAATAGAAATACAGTCGATTATACAGCATTATTCACATGTGAATAATATAAATACAGTCGATTATACAGCATTATTCACATGTGAATAACATAAATACAGTCTACTATACAGCATTATTCACATGTGAATAATATAGATACAGTCTATTATACAGAATTATTCACATGTGAATAATATAAATACAGTCTATTATACAGCATTATTCACATGTGAATAATATAAATACAGTCTATTATACAGCATTATTCACATGTGAATAATATAAATACAGTCTATTATACAGCATTATTCACATGTGAATAATATAAATACAGTCTACTATACAGCATTATTCACATGTGAATAATATAAATACAGTCTACTATACAGCATTATTCACATGTGAATAATATAAATACAGTCTATTATACAGCATTATTCACATGTGAATAATATAAATACAGTCTATTATACAGCATTATTCACATGTGAATAATATAAATACAGTCTATTATACAGCATTATTCACATGTGAATAATATAAAAACAGTTTATTATACAGCATTATTCACATGTGAATAACATAAATACAGTCTATTATACAGCATTATTCACATGTTAATAATATAAATACAGTCGATTATACAGCATTATTCACATGTGAATAACATAAATACAGTCTATTATACAGCATTATTCACATGTGAATAACATAAATACAGTCGATTATACATCATTATTCACATGTGAATAATATAAATACAGTCTATTATACAGCATTATTCACATGTGAATAATATAAATACAGTCGATTATACAGCATTATTCACATGTGAATAACATAAATACAGTCTACTATACAGCATTATTCACATGTGAATAATATAAATACAGTCTATTATACAGCATTATTCACATGTGAATAATATAAATACAGTCTATTATACAGCATTATTCACATGTGAATAATATAAATACAGTCTACTATACAGCATTATTCACATGTGAATAATATAAATACAGTCTACTATACAGCATTATTCACATGTGAATAATATAAATACAGTCTATTATACAGCATTATTCACATGTGAATAATATAAATACAGTGTATTATACAGCATTATTCACATGTGAATAATATAAATACAGTCTATTATACAGCATTATTCACATGTGAATAATATAAATACAGTGTATTATACAGCATTATTCACATGTGAATAATATAAATACAGTCTACTATACAGCATTATTCACATGTGAATAATATAAATACAGTCTATTATACAGTATTATTCACATGTGAAAAACATAAATACAGTCTATTATACAGAATTATTCACATGTGAATAATATAAATACAGTCTATTATACAGCATTATTCACATGTGAATAATATAAATACAGTCGATTATACAGCATTATTCACATGTGAATAATATAAATACAGTCGATTATACAGCATTATTCATTATGTCTTACCCAACAATGTTAGTATTTGAATATTGTTACTTGAAGACTTATTCCTGGTTACAATTATACTGTTAAGAAAGTATTGTCTTATATTTTGCCTAAAATGAGAATTCAAGATTCAAGATTGTTTATTGTCATATGCACAGTTAAACAGACAGTTTGCCGTACAATGAAAATCTTACTTTGCTAGTCCACCCTTCAACAAGTCACACGGTACTTAGCTAAAATAAAATAAAAATAAAAATGTATATACAAGGCACAGTAAGTAACATAACATTATTGTACATTCTGAATGACAGTCAACAGTATAAATATGGAGGTGACATTTGTTCACAGCAGTTAAAGTGTCTTTCGTGATCAAAGGTGAAAAGTGTCTACAGTGATGGTTCACAGTTCGGGGGTGGTCATGGTAGCTGTCTTTTGTTCAAAAAGATAAGACAGCTACCATGACCACCCCCGAACTGTGAACCATCACTGTAGACAATGCATCATAATCAGTGGCGGCTGGTGAATTTTGTTTTAGTTGGGGTTGAAAGTTTGTAAACCAAACCCCTGTAGGGGGGTCATCCTCCCCCAGAAGATTTCTTTGTGATTTTCACATACAAATATTGAAGATCTTTGCTCCTTCTCAACTCTGTGGTAATATTATTTTCACAGAATACAACAAATAGTAGATTCCTCTTTTCAACAGTCCGCTCATTTGAGCAGGAAAACGCTGAACACTATCTTTGTTTTCTACCTGTCAACTGTCAGTTTAGGCAGCTCGCCGGCTCCTCATCACCACTTCAAGATGGCGGCCCGATTTCTCGCGTCACAGCAGCCAATGCTGCGTCTACTTATAAAATGTCTATGGGTGTTATCGCGAGATTATTTTTTTATGCACCGGAAGTACGCCGTCCTACCTCCGTTGTTGTTCTTCTAGAGTGAGTGTTTTATCGTTGACTAAATAGTTGAATGTTTACACGCTGTATCGCTCTAGTACATTCGTGTATAGGTACTTTAAGCTACGGACCACATTGTGGTTAAGAAATATTCGCGCCTTTTACGTGTATTTTCGCCGGTTCTCATGCTGCTAACGTGTTAGCATTAGCTTCATACGATGCTAGCCGCTTTAAGCTAGCGGCAATAGTTTGTTAACGACACGCGTCAGTCAGACGTGTTATCTCGACTTTTTACTTCAACATTAGCTTCTAGCTCGGTTTGTGTGTGTTTTGTGTAAGCCGAATCCACCGCCGGGATAGTTGCGTTCCTATTCGTCCCCGACCGTACCGCAGCTTCAGTAAGTGGCCGTAGCTTAGCCACGATGCTAACATGCTAACGGTGTTTCCCCACAGATGTCGGAGGACTTGGTGAAGCAGCTCGGCAGCTACAAAGCTCAGCTCCAGCAAGTTGAAGTCGCCTTGTCCACTGATGCGGACAATGAAGACCTCCGCAAACTACAAAAAGACTTGCAGGTGTGCACATTATCACAGCAATGCTTCATTTTGCTGTAATCTCGGCTTCTGTCATTTAACTGCTTTCATTCCCTCCTGTTAAATGTTTCCTAAGTAGGCCTGGACCGATAACGAATTTTGCTCGGCGATAATAATGACCTACAAATCGTTGCCGATAAACGGTATTATTGTCAATATTATTTTTGAGAGCAACTGCACCACGGATGAAGTAATACATGATAACAATGCATGTGTAGGTGGGCTGCAATCACGTGACCTAGAAGCACATCCGGGCACTTCTGGGTCTAGGGTCCCGCTAGGCCAGTGTTTTTCAACCACTGTGCCGTGAGATACCATCTGGTGTGCTGTGGGAGATTATCTAATTTCACCTATTTGGGTTAAAAAGGTGGAGTTTGCATGTCCTCCCCGTGACTGTGTGGGTTCCCTCCGGGTACTCCGGCTTCCTCCCACCTCCAAAGACATGCACCTGGGGATAGGTTGATTGGCAACACTAAATCGTCCCTAGTGTGTGAATGTGAGTGTGAATGTTGTCTGTCTATCTGTGTTGGCCCTGCGATGAGGTGGCGACTTGTTCAGGGTGTACCCCGCCTTCCGCCCGATTGTAGCTGAGATAGGCTCCAGCGCCCCCCGCGACCCCGAAGGGAATAAGCGGTAGAAAATGGATGGGTTAAAAATATTTTTTGCAAACCAGTAATTATAGTCTGCAAATGATGTGTTGTTGTTGAGCGTTGGTGCTGTCTAGAGCTCGGCAGAGTAACCGTGTAATACTCTTCCATATCAGTAGGTGGCAGCCGTTAGCTACCGTATTTTTCGGATTATAAATCGCAGTTTTTTTTTTTTTGGCCTAAGGCTGCAGCTAAGGATTATTTTTCTATCGATTAATCTATAGATAATTTTTTTCGATTGATCGGTTAATCTATAGATTATTTTTTCGATTAATCTATAGATCATTTTTCCTTTTACAGATTATTTTTTTTATTTAAAATGAAGATGAAAAAATAAATGTAGGCCCGTTTTTTCAAAAGGCATGGCTTTTATTTACAAAAAAAAAAAAAGTATGGCCACTCAGTCAACATTGTCAACAACATGACAAAATATTCAGTAACAATGTAAACATTTAAAACTTTTAACATTTAACAAAATTAAAAGTATCTTATTGGATTTTTAATGTACAAATATAAAAGTAAACATCCAGTGCAAATCTTAATATTCTGCAATAGTATAAGCATTTCAAAAGTAAAAGTATTGCTTATTTTGCTTTAAAATGTGCAAAAATAAAGATAAACATCCAATACAAAAAAGTGCAAAACGAAATATTCTGTAACAACAGTGTAAACATTTCAACAAAAGTGAAAGTATTGCTTATTTGCTAAAATGTGCAAAAATAAAGATAAACATCCAATACAAAAAAATGCCAATATAAATATTCTGGAGCACTGTAAATATTAAGTATTGCTTTTAAAATGTGCAAAATAAACATCCAGTCCAACACAGTACACAATAACCAATTCTACTCATTCCAGTGAGTGACTAACAGTTGTAATGAAGAAAGGTTAGCATGTCTACATGCTCTGGTTCTTTTCTTGTTTACAATATTCCCAGCAGCTGAAAATAGGCGCTCAGAAGGGGTCGATGTGGCTGGAACTGAGAGGTAATTAGCCTTCACCTCAAGCCAGGACTGCGAGTGAGCTGAGCTGCAGTTTAAGTTTCTAGAAGGTCAACGGGCTCATAGTGATGTTACTAGTAGTTGACTGGGAGGTGTTTATTATCATTTGGGGAGAGTCCGCTGCCTGATGCTCACCTGCTAAACACCTATCTGCTCCACGCTGAAGCGCTGACTACATGCGCTCTGAATACGCACTGCAGATTGGCTGGTAACGTTTTGAATACGCACTGCTGATTGGCTGATAATGCTTTGTGTGTACCAATCAGATGGTTGTGTGGGTGGGACAATGCTGCGTGCTGAGACAGAAGCAGAAGGAGCAAAGCAGCTTGTTAAGACTTTAGCTTTAGCTTAGAAACTCGTTCGGTACACCCCCGTACCGAACCAAAACCCCCGTACCGAAACGGTTCAATACAAAACACGTACCGTTACACCCCTAGCAGACACAAATGACACATTCATGTTTTTGTGTAATGATGACAACGTATACTCGCGCGGACGATTGACTAGTTGATGGTTGATGGTTTTCTTTTCAAATGTTTGTTCATAGCCGTTGTGCTGCTATGATAGGCCATTTCCGCTCGACACAGTGTGCATACAACAACATTATTAGGCCGTGTATTGAAATTCTCCCACACTTTTGACAACTTTTGGCGTGCTTTTTCCCCCTCGCTCGCACAGTCTGCTTTGCGCTCCGCCATGACGGTAGTGTGACGTAAATATGCGACGCGTCGACACACACAAACGCCGTCGACGTATTTACGTAACCGAAGACGTCGACGCGTCGTTTCAGCCTTAGTTTGGCCGGTGGTGCGATTTATACTCCGGAGCGACTTATGTGTGAAATTATTAACACATTACCGTAAAATATCAAATAATATTATCTATCTCATTCCCGTAAGACGAGGCGAATGTCAGCAATCGTCACACACACGTCAGCAATCGTCACACACACGTCAACCAATAAAAATTTGGCGGGGGCGGGTCATGGCAGAAGTGCATTGTGGGTCACCTGCTACTACGTCCGTAGCTATAAAAATGGATCATTTCAACATTGGCGGTAACTTATAAAAACTGACAAGGGCTGAACAAAAGTGGCACCGAAAAGGGACTCATATACTGCAGATTACAAGCTGGATGTAGTGAAATATGCAGCAGAAAACGGCAAGAGGAAGCGGCGCATACCTTTGGAGTTGGCAGAGTTGTTTAGAAGCGACACAGAGGAAAAAGGTTTCATGGGATTTAGCGATTAGGAGTGACAGATTGTTTGGTAAACGTATAGCATGTTCTATATGCTATAGTTATTTGAATGACTTTTACCATAATATGTTACGTTAACATACCAGGCACATTCTCAGTTAGTTATTTATGAGTCATATAACGTACACTTATTCAGCCTGTTGTTCACTATTCTTTATTTATTTTAAATTGCCTTTCAAATGTCTATTCTTGGTGTTGGATTTTATCAAATAAACTTCCCCCAAAAATGCGACTTATACTCCAGTGCGACTTATATATGTTTTTTTCCTTCTTTATTATGCATTTTCGGCCGGTGCGATTTATACCCCGGAGCGATTTATACTCCGGAGCGATTTATAATCCGAAAAATACGGTAATTGCTTTGTAGATGTCGGAAACAGCGGGAGGCAGCGTGCAGGTAAAAAGGTGTCTAATGCTTAAACCAAAAATAAACAAAAGGTGAGTGCCCCTAAGAAAATGCATTGAAGCTTAGGGAAGGCTATGCAGAACGAAACTAAAACTGAACTGGCTACAAAGTAAACAAAAACAGAATGCTGGACGACAGCAAAGACTTACTGTGGAGCAAAGGCGGCGTCCACAAAGTACATCCGAACACGACATGACAATCAACAATGTCCCCACAAAGAAGGATAAAAACAACTGAAATATTCTTGATTGCTAAAACAAAGTAGATGCGGGAAATATCGCTCAAAGGAAGACATGAAACTG
This sequence comes from Entelurus aequoreus, assembly GCF_033978785.1. Taxonomy (NCBI): domain Eukaryota; kingdom Metazoa; phylum Chordata; class Actinopteri; order Syngnathiformes; family Syngnathidae; genus Entelurus; species Entelurus aequoreus. Next base: position 66,296,225 of record NC_084739.1, read on the forward strand.
CTACAGGAAAATACCAAAAAAGAGAAAAAGCCACTAAAATAGGCGCGCAAGACAAGAACTACTCACAGGAAAACACCAAAAAACAAAAATTAAGTCACGGCGTAATGTGACAGGTGGTGACAATACACCTACTTTGAGACAAGAGCTATATTGATGCATGCTTGGTTATGCTTTAAATTCATATCCAACAATTGCGACGACGACATTTTATTGTCTACTGAGTAAATTTTTTTTAATGATTTCTGTTTGTGGTGTGCCTTTTGGATTTTTTCAAAGAAAAAAATGCGCCTTGGCTCAAAAAAGGTTGAAAAACACTGCATTAGGCCACTGTTTATTTATCAATGCAGATTTGGGTGTAAATTGAAAGGCTTAGAGCAGTGGTTCTTTTTTTTTCTTTAAAAAAAAAAAAAATCAACATAAAAAAACACAAGATACACTTACAATTAGTGCACCAACCCAAAAAACCTACGTCCCCATTTACACTCAGTCACACAAAAGGGTTGTTTCTAGGGCTGGGCGATATGGCCTTTTATTAATATCTCAATATTTTTAGGCCATGTCGCGATACACGATATATATCTCTGCATTTTGCCTTAGCCTTGAATGAACACTTGATGCATATAATCACAGCAGTATGATGATTCTATGTGTCTACTTTAAAACATTCTTCTTCATACTGCATTAATATATGCTCATTTTAAACTTTCATGCAGAGAAGGAAATCACAACTAAGTCAATTTACCAAAACTGTATTTATTAAATAGTTATTAAGCAGTGGCACAAACATTCATGTCATTTCCAAAACAGAAAGTGCAAGATTGTCAGAGACATCCTGGGCTCAGCGATTTAGCAAGCAAACGCTAGTCGATCCATAATTTTATCAACGGGTGGTAATCAGTCACGGTTTATGGATCATTTTAATTTAATACAATAATATAATCGTCTGGAGTTGAACCACGGTTATCATTATTACCGTTTATGTGCATTTAGTACAAACGCCTGCAAAGAGTGACCACTAGATTATAGAGTTAATTTTCATTTATCGTTGGATTAATTGATTTAGCGAACATCGGTCCAGGTCTACCCTCACACAGAATAAGGAACTGTCCCCTGTTCACCTGACCTCCATTATGTTTACCATCTTTTTTCAGGAAGTCATTGACTTGACAAAAGACCTCCTGGCCTCACAGCCCGCTGATGCTGCTCCCAGTACAAATGGCGCCCCGGCGGCTCCCGCCAAGCACATCTGGAAAGTGGGGGACAAGTGTTTGGCCGTGTGGAGTCAGGACGGACAGTGAGTGTCGCCTGGAACACGAATCATGCCATTGTTACATTATTGTCCACATCTTGAAGCTCTTGGAACTGTACTCACCTGCTTACAGTCGTGGTTCTTTTGCAGGGTGTACGACGCCGAGATCGAGGAGGTCGACCATGAAAACAGCACGGCGGCCGTCACCTTCATCAGCTACGGCAACGCCGAAGTGATCCCTCTGCAGAACCTCAAGTCGCGAGAGGACGGAGGCCACCTGGACGATGACTTGCTGGGTTTAAAGTCCAAGTCGAGGTACAATCAAATATATCTCCTTCAGCATCTCCAGTGCTTCCTGTGTAATGAAGACTGAGGTGAAAGTGGTTCATGCGCTTTATGTTTTTTTTTTTTTCTCCCCTCATCTCTTCAGGAAGGAGCAGATAGCCGAACAGCGAGAATATAAAAAGAAGAAAGCCCAGAAAAAGGTGCTGAGGATGAAGGAACTGGAGCAGGAGCGGGAGGACCAAAAGTCCAAGTGGCAACAGTTCAACAACAAAGCCTACTCAAAAACCAAGAAAGGACAGGTGAGATACATTATACTCTGACTTTTATTTTTACAAATGCATTTTGCCAACAATGTATACACAAATACTATTACATATACTACAAACCCCGTTTCCATATGAGTTGGGAAATTGTGTTAGATGTAAAAATAAACGGAATACAATGATTTGCAAATCATTTTCAGGCATGTGATTTTTCCGTCTAAAGTCGGAATTCCTTCTTTTTTAATCTCGGGGAAAAAAATAAAATTATCTCCCGTTTTCCCGTTTTTTTTCCGACCCTAAATCAAGATTCGAGACGTAGTTTATATTACGCCGTAGTTGATTGGTCGATATGTTCCTTGTGACCAATCAGGACATCTGTTATGAATGATGACGTTAATAACGTCATCATTCATAATGGTTACTACGGCCATTTTCCATATGCAAACAATGTCGGTTCTCGAGAGAAAGGACGCTTTACGAGTAAAAGAAATCGATAAACATGTCAAAAATAAGTTTCGATGGGACTGGATGGAAAGGGAAATCACTGATACTGTTGGGAAGAAGGAAGTTACGACTTTGTTCGGTGATTTTATTCGGAAAATCGATCGTCCCGGAAAGGTTTTGTACACGTGGTGTCATGATAATATTGACTATGGATCACGAGGTTTCAAGGCTTTGGAAGTACATGCGAAACGCCAAAAACATATGAAACAACTTGAAGCAAGGAAAACCAACTTTTCACTAGCTGGTACTTTTGGATGTCAACCGAAAGTGAGCAAACCTTACGGACTTCATCTTTTGTTTACATCGAGAGGAAAGATCCACCCTAACAACCCACTTCAGTTGCAGACAGGGTTGTTAATAATGAGGTAAGCTAAAAAATATTTGCTTGCGAAATACGCATGTTTGTTTGAAATATTAACCAATTATTGCTTAGCGAAATATAAATGGGTTTTTGTAAAAATAAAAAGCCACGTGAAAATATATTATGAAATTAGAGAAATTCAAAGAGTCGCATTATTGATTCCAGTTAACAATTTATTTGAAATTAATTTGCATTTAATACTATTTTGTAATATTAAGTTCTTATGTAGTCTCTTGAAACTATTGTCAGTGGTGTAACAATCTTGAAGGTAAATATTTTCACACTTGTTTCATGCAATATGTCAGTGTCCTCACATTATTATCATTTCCTATTTTCAAATATGAGTAAACAATACTGAACATGTTTAATTATTTTCTTAAATGTATATCCTATTTTGGCGAAAAGAATGAAATGTTTACATTACATGAACTGAAGTAATGTGGTAATACTGTAAATAAACTGTGGATAATAACACTGATCAATGTGACACCTGTGGATGTGAAATGAACACAAGATGTAAATATTAGTGACTAAATACTGTTGGGACTGAACCATTTACAGTGATTCATTAGGATAATTGGGTTATGTATGTTCTATTAATGATGTTTTCATGTCTTTAAACACTAAAATATTTTCTTCAAATGGTGCTGTCTTTGTTAATTTTAGCATGTTAAATTGGTGAAAAACCAGGAGCTTCGGGGGGCGTTGCCCCCCTTGTCCCCCCACCAGGGCACCGCCCTGGACCTGGCCTTCGTCCCCCAGACACCCGGAAATTTTTTCAGTCTTTTTCATTGTGGTCAAATCACATGCCTGCATTTTCAACCCATATTCAATTGAATGCACCACAAAAACAAGATGTTTGATGTTCAAACTCATAAAATTTTTTATTTTTTTTTGCAAGTAATAATTAGAATTTCATGGCTGCAACACGTGCCAAAGTAGTTGGGAAAGGGCATGTTCACCACTGTGTTACATGGCCTTTCCTTTTAACAACACTCAGTAAACGTTTGGGAACTGAGGAGACACATTTTTGAAGCTTCTCAGGTGGAATTCTTTCCCATTCTTGCTTGATGTACAGCTTAAGTTGTTCAACAGTCCGGGGGTCTCCGTTGTGGTATTTTAGGCTTCATAATGCGCCACACATTTTCAGTGGGAGACAGGTCTGGACTACAGGCAGGCCAGTCTAGTACCCGCACTCTTTTACTATGAAGCCACGTTGATGTAACACGTGGCTTGGCATTGTCTTGCTGAAATAAGCAGGGGCGTCCATGGTAACGTTGCTTGGATGGCAACATATGTTGCTCCAAAACCTGTATGTACCTTTCAGCATTAATGGCGCCTTCACAGATGTGTAAGTTACCCATGTCTTGGGCACTAATACACCCCCATACCATCACACATGCTGGCTTTTACACTTTGCGCCTATAACAATCCGGATGGTTCTTTTCCTCTTTGGTCCGGAGGACACGACGTCCACAGTTTTCAAAAACAATTTGAAATGTGGACTCGTCAGACCACAGAACACTTTTCCACTTTGTTTCAGTCCATCTTAGATGAGCTCAGGCCCAGCGAAGCCGACGTCGTTTCTGGGTGTTGTTGATAAACGGTTTTCGCCTTGCATAGGAGAGTTTTAACTAGCACTTACAGATGTAGCGACCAACTGTAGTTACTGACAGTGGGTTTCTGAAGTGTTCCTGAGCCCATGTAGTGATATCCTTTACACACTGATGTCGCTTGTTGATGCAGTACAGCCTGAGGGATCGAAGGTCACGGGCTTAGTTGCTTACGTGCAGTGATTTCTCCAGATTCTCTGAACCCTTTTATGATATTACGGAGCGTAGATGGTGAAATCCCTAAATTCCTTGCAATAGCTGGTTGAGAAAGGTGATTCTTAAACTGTTCAACGATTTGCTCATGCATTTGTTGACATAGTGGTGACCCTCGCCCCATCCTTGTTTGTGAATGACTGAGCATTTCATGGAATCTACTTTTATACCCAATCATGGCACCCACCTGTTCCCAATTTTCCTGTACACCTGTGGGATGTTCCAAATAAGTGTTTGATGAGCATTCCTCAACTTTATCAGTATTTATTGCCACCTTTCCCAACTTCTTTGGCACGTGTTGCTGTCATCAAATTCTAAAGTTTATCAGTTTGAACATCAAATATGTGGTCTTTGTAGCATATTCAACTGAATATGGGTTGAAAATGATTTGCAAATCATTGTATTCCGTTTATATTTACATCCAACACAATTTCCCAACTCATATGGAAACAGGGTTTGTAGTATAAATAGCTAATCTGCCCTCTGTTTTCAAACCAAGCATATATGATAGAAAGTTGCTTCCTATGTAGGGCTGCACCAAACTATTATTTCTTGGGTATTACTTTTCTTGCATGTAGAAACTTTAAATGCATGTTGTTTGGTCGGGGATACAAAAGAAAATCGCTTAAAGTTTTTTTTTAACTTCCTCCGCCATCCTGGAGACTTCGTTTGATTGCTTTTTAAGCGCCTCCGCTGTTGTAAAAAGTCATTTCTAATTTGCAGTTTACAGAGCACCTCAAATGTCTTAAGGGTGTTCTGATCGGGGTTTTATGCTGCCAATCCCAATATTGATCGTCCATAAGTGAGATCAGCTGATACAATCACACGCATTAATTGTACTGTGGGAGCTGTTGACTGTCATCTGTAAAAAGAAACATAAAATCACATTACTCTTTAGAAAGTGAGCCAGTAGTGATTATTCACATGTAAAAAATACCCAAGTGTTTATTGTCTATTGTGAGCGAACTGTGGTGCTGAATTTCCCCCAGGGATCAATAAAGTACTTTCTATTCTATTCTAGTGGGTCATACTACACATCTGGTTATTGATCCAATACAATGTAGTTACAGGGGACGGCGTGGCTCGTGCCAGCAACCTGAGGGTTCCCGGTTCGTTCCCCCAGCTCCCACCATCCTAGTCACATCCGCTGTGTCCTTGCTCCTGATGGGTCGTGGTTAGGGCCTTGTGTCAAAGTGTTTTGAGTACCTTGAAGGTAGAAAAGCGATATACAAGTATAACCCATTGGCCATATTAATACTGATACCAATACATTTGACTTTAAACTATTTCTGGCCACTAAATGATTTTGCTTTTTAATTTTTAATCACAATTCTAATCAGCAGAAAAAACACATGAAGCATTGTAACCATAGCAACTGAATATTTAAACTAGTTCATGATTGTCTTTTACTTCATTCAATTGTTTAGGCCGGTGTTTTTCAACTTTTTCTGAGCCAAGGCACATTTCTTTCATTGAAAAAATCTCGAGGCACACCACCAACAGAAAACATTAAAAAATGAAACTTAGCAGGCGATATTGACAATTAAAAAGTCGTTCCCGCAATTGTTGGATATGACTTTAAACCATAACCAACCGTGCATCAATATAGCTCTTGTCTTAAAGTAGTCTACTGTCACGACATGTCACTGGTGTTTTCCTGAGTTCTTGTCTTGCGCTCCTATTTTGTTGTTGATTGTCATGTCATGTACGGATGTACTTTGTGGAGGCCGTCTGCCCCACACACTGTAAGTCTTTGCTGTCCTCCAGCATTCTGTTGTTTACTTTGCAGCCAGTTCAGTTTTAGTTTAGTTTTGCATAGCCTTCCCTAAGCTTCAATGCCTTTTTGTTTATTTTTTGGTTTAAGTGTTAGATACCTTTTTACTTGCACACTGCCTCCCGCTGTCCTCTGCATATTGTGATCACCACAAACCATGTTCCCGGCATCTACACAGCACTTAACTACCTGCTGCCACCTACTGATATGGAAGAGTATTACACGGTTACTCTGCCGAGCTCTAGACAGTGCAGACACTCAACAACAACACATTATTTGTGTATTATAATTACTGGTTTGCAAAAAATATTTTTAACCCAATTAGGTGAAATTACATAATTTCCCACGGCACACCAAACAATATCTCACTAGTGTGCCGCGGCACAGTGGTTGAAAAACACTGGTTTAGGCAATATAAAGTCAAAATCCACTTGTCTCCAAAGACATATACCCTGAATTATCCAACTACCAAAAACAATCAAAAACTTATTTTGTGTAAATAAAATCTTATCAATTATATACTGCTCCTACCCTTTGTATCAACATTGATTTATTGTTGCTTTAATATTATTATATTTCTAGACTCTTATTAATCTACTTGTTATTTTCCTGTTAATATCTGTTTACTTTCTGCTGTAATGCGGGTAAATCTTCACTTCCTAAACTTTACCAAGCACTTATTTCTTCTGTTCCAAGATAGCTTAGCTTTGGCATGTTTCCTGCTTGTCTGCTGCTCTCTTGATCAATGTGGCCCGTTTCAGCCTCTTTCTCCAGTTCCACAGTGATGTTAAAACCTGGGAGAAGTGTTTATTTGCAGCAATTGTGCTCATATTAACACTGCTTATTGTGATCAGCATTGGAAGGCAGTGATTGGCGATCACAAACATTTCCACAGAAATTGGCCAATAATGATCTGTGGCCGATTGATTGGCACGCCACTTGCGTCCGAGCCCTATTTCTATGTAGCTAAATAAGTATGTAATATCTCGTGTTATTACATGTGTGTACCTAATCCATGCCTGTTGACTGTATGACATAAATGCTCCAATTATAGTCGGAGTGTTTGTTTCACCTGAAAAGGACAGGGTGTTAATTGGAGACGGGTGGGGGCTCAATATATACAACAACTTACCTTTATGACTTGAATAAATAACTTGGCGTGCACAAGGAGGTGGAAAGGAAAACAGCTTTCAGCGACCACGTGGCCAAGTACAACACAGAAGCAACATAACCAATGTTAACATGGCGTTAAGGAAGAAACTGCCAAGTCAGGATTAATTTGTGTGAATGCTTTGATTTACCATTGTAGAGAAAGTAAAGCAAGTGTATTGTGAGTTTCACATTAACAGCTGAGTCATATTTCATAATAGTAGTGATATGCTGAGTACTACTAACTGGAGGTGGGGCAGCTCATCGATTCTCCGATGCATGACGATTCATCGATTATTTACATCTGTGAAATAAAGTAGTACAGACGGTTCTGAAATGTGGCGTTAATGCTAATTTTCTCTAAACATTAGTCGGAGGTTTGGCGACTAGTGGGCCAAAGTGTATGTGCACTCTGGTTTCAGAAGGCACAACATTCAATCAAGTATGCCTGCTCGCACGTTTGGGGCTTTTATTATATCACTTAGCAAACATCTCACATATCTAGTCTTCCATATATATGTATGTGTGTATATATATATTTTTTTATATATATATAGGCAGCACGGTGGAACAGGGTAAGTGCTTGTGATTCACAATAAGAAGGTCTTGGGTTCGATCTCACTGCTCGGGGTCTTTCCGTGTGGAGTTAGCATGTTCTCCCCGTGACTGCGTGGGGTCCCTCCGGGTACTCCGGCTTCCTCCCACCTCCAAAGACATGCACCTGGGGATAGGCTCCTCCCACCTCCAAAGACATGCACCTGGGGATAGGCTCCTCCCACCTCTAAAGACATACACCTGGGGATAGGCTGATTGGCAACACTAAATGGTCCCTAGTGTGTGAATGTTGTCTATCTGTGTTGGCCCTGTGATGAGGTGGCCACTTGTCCAGGGTGTACCCCGCCTTTCACCCGAATGCAGCTGGGATAGGCTCCAGCACAAAGGGACAAGCAGTAGAAATTGGATGGATATTTTTATTTATTTATATATATATTATATATTATATTATATATTATATTAGGGCTGCAACTAGCGATTAATTTGATAATCTGTCGATTATTACTTCGATTAATCGATTAATAATCGGATAAAGGAGATACTACATTTCTATCCTATCCAGTATTTTATTGGGGGAAAAAACCGCATACTGGCACCATACTTATTTTGATTATTGTTCCTCAGCTGTTTGTAAATGTTGCAGTTTATAAATAAAGGTTTATTTAAAAAAATAAAAATAAATAAATAAACCTCTGCGCACAGCATAGATCCAACGAATCGATGACTTAATTAATCGGCAACTATTTTAATAATCAATTTTAATCGATTAGTTGTTGCAGCCCTATATTATATACACATATATATATATTATACACACACATATTAATTATATTCAATTTATTAATTATAGATATATAAATAATCAATTTATAATGGAATTGTGAGATGCCCAAACATTCCCTCCTCTACTAATGTCATTTTAAAGGGTTAATTTAAAAAAGGTCTATCAGGAGGTTGCCTACAGCCACAGCTGGTAGTGCCACTGTTTAGAGACGCATGTGGTTATTGGTTTTTGTAGACGAAGCACCTGTCAACTATGGGAGACTGCAGTTACTAGAAAGTTGTCAATTAGATCATTTTCAATATGGACTGTGTCTTGGCAGCTACTTAGTAACAATGTGTTTTTTTCTGTTCCAGGTCAAGAGGAGCATATTTGCCTCCCCAGAAAGCGTGAATGGAAAAGTCGGGGTGGGAACGTGCGGCATCGCCGACAAACCCATGACTCAGTACAACGACACATCCAAATACAACGTCAGACATTTAATGCCACAATGACCCCTCCCCCTCCCATGTCTCTTGTAAATACATTAACCCTTTCAGCGCCACGCTGAATGTAAGCCTGTTTTCCACGTTGTGCGTACACATGATCCAAGTTTGTCCAGTTCAAGAGGAGCGACTGGAATACCATTGGAATGTCGGTGTAGTTTTCTTAGTAGGAAGTACGTGACCCCGCTTCGCAATGAGGTCACAGGACGTAGACTTTGTGCCCTAAGTCCACACAGGCCACCGTGCTGTGTGTTTTCATTTCAGAGTAAATGCATCAATGACAGCAATGATGCCTTTCACCTCTGTATTTATAACAAGCAACTATTAAAAGATCCATTTGTTGAGTTTTATGACGTTCTTCTCGGCTCGTAGCTGCTCTCCCAACCTGTCGTGTCGTTGAAATCGCCTTTAAATGTAAACACGTGTAATAATAGAAGAGGTCAGATTGAACACAAGCGGATGACATGTTGTTGGAAGAGATTTATTAGGATTCCAGGGAGAGTCATCAGGAACCAAAGTATCAGCAGGGCACGTTTTGACAGTCGCACTAGAAAACATCAGGGCTGTGCTTTTTGTGTGAAATCCCAAACAATGATTCTATAGTGCATTTTTACATCTTTCCCAGAATGTTGGGTGGGGGGGAGCGGGTGCGCGGGGACTTGTGCAAGAGTCATACACCCACGATAAGACACAATTTGGTGGTGATGGAGTCACGAGCAGAAGGAGAAATGCAGATTACGCTCATAATTGACAAACTGAAACAACTAAGTCGTTCTTGTTTAAAAAAGCGCATTACAACCTTCAGCACACATGCACAGTAGCTTTTTTAAAACCATTTACAATCTTCTTCTTTTTTTGTTTGTACCTTTCAGACCTATGACTCATCAGGTCGGTCTCGCAATTGGGCCGCTAAACGCTTTGGAGGACGGACAGAACTTAAAAAGATGCCTTATTGCTTTAGCCTTGTGCTTGGACAAGTCGTGGATAGCTTATTACGTTCCAAGTGGGAGTGGGGGGGGGGGGGGGGGGTGCGTTTTAAAGGGGGGGCGCAGTTAAATATATCCGACAAAAATAAATACTATCATCGTATGCAAAATAAATTAGAACTAAGAGATGCCACGTAGGGTTTGATGCTTGTGGCTCCTGCTAGTAAGAAGCAGTCAAACACATTTTGGAATGCAGACGTCGTCGCCCTCGGAAGGTAAAGGGCAACGTTTTGGAGCTTCAAGCTGGTATTTTGAGTGTTGTTTTTTTTGCTGGTTTGTCGAGGGATCAACTTGATTGATTTGGAGTTTTAGCCCCCTGATTTTTGGGTTCCTATCCAGTGAAGGTGTGTTTGATTCCGGCAACAGACATTCAGGTTTACAGTTGAGCTTAAGGCTGGTACTTTTAGGTGGACAGTTTAGGTTGGAGTGTGTGTGTGTGTGTGTGTGTAGGCTGGTGATTGTTAAAGCCATAAAAAGCACGGCCAGCGTCGCTGACCTCAAGCGGAGAAGGGCACTTTGAGCAAGCTGCAGGTGGAGTAGCCTTCGTCGCTGGCTGAGCTCTGCCGGCTGCTCTGGTCGTCCAGGTCGCTGGTGGCGCCGCTGCTCACACTGTCCAGTTCTCCATGGGAGAACTCTGTGCACTCCACGTCCACTTCGATGTCCTCTGCAATGACAGCACATGTTTTGAAGGCGCCATTCTGCGAAAATCGCCACAAGAGTGCTCTGGCTCTGCTGCGAAAATTTGGAATTGACAGTTTTTCTGCTGTGATAAAACACCAATTTGTACTGAGTGAAGAACATGAACAATCACATTACAGTATCTGTAAAGTATTATTTCATGTTTTGTGTGTACACAGCTCGCTAGACAATGTATGTACTGTAGTTGTACTAACACACGACGTGCTGCGTGTATCATGATTAATAGTATAGTTTAGTATAGTTCTTTTGGAGAGGGTTGGGCATCGTTTTGTTGTAACATCCCATGGACAGACTCCAAAAGTGGGTTCTAAAAGTGACCGTGGAGCAAAATAATAACGCAACAAAAAATATGGCCAACAATACGACAAAATTGTACAGAAAGGACAACAAAAAAAGTCCGCCTGTGTCCCCTGAGTGAGTGTGCAAAGTCTCTACCTCTTTCAGACTCTGAGCGCTCATCAGAGTCCATGGGAGAGCCCAGACTATCCATGCGGACCCGGTCCCTGTCCCCGAGTGTCTGCAGCTGGGCCAGTTGTCTCTGCAGGTACCTCTGCTCCCTCTCCAACGTGTCCAGCTGGTGTTGGCTCCTTCGGTCCGCCTCTTCAAGTTTCTGCAGAGGAAGGGGAAAAAAATGCATTCTCTTAAGTTAAGGTTATCGTTTGAATATGATCTGAATGTTCACGCCTTGTTTCCTGCAGCTAAATACAGAGTGTGTGTGTTTTTCTTTTCCTGCTGGCTGGCTGCACCTGCTCCAACCAGCCCGCTCCACAGCCAAGTACCACAACCCAGCAGCCCTGGAACCACACCTGTCCTGCACTTCACAGCAGCATAGAGTCACCAGTTGACAGGAAGAGGCACTTTACACACACACACACATGCTGACCCACTCAACAAGGTGTGCACACACACACTGGTGTACACTGAACCACTCAACAAGGTGCACACACACACACTAGTGCACACTGACCCTCTCAACAAGGTGCACACCCACACTAGTGCACACTGACCCTATCAACAAGGTGCACACACACACTAATGCACACTGACCCTCTCAACAAGGTGCACACACACACAAACACACACACACTCTAGTGCACACTGACCCTCTCAATAAGGTGCACACACACACACACTAGTGCACACTGACCCTCTCAACAGGGTGCACACACACACTAGTGCACACTGACCCTCTCAACAAAGTGCACACACACACACTAGTGCACACTGACCCTCTCAACAAGGTGCACACACACACTAGTGCACACTGACTCAACAAGGTGCACACACACACACTAGTGCACACTGACCCTCTCAAAAAGGTGCACACACACACACACACACTAATGCACACTGACCCTCTCAACAAGGTGCACACACACACACTAATGCACACTGACCCTCTCAACAAGGTGCACACACACACACACTAGTGTACACTGACTCTCTCAAGGTGCACACACACACACGTGCACACTGACCCTCTCAACAAGGTGAACACACACATTAGTGCACACTGACCCTCAACAAGGTGCACACACACACACTAGTGCACACTGACCCTCTCAACAAGGTGCACACACACTAGTGCACACTGACCCTCTCAACAAGGTGCACACACACACACATACTTGTGCACACTGACTCAAGGTGCACACACACACACATGTGCACACTGACCCTCTCAACAAGGTGCACACACACATTAGTGCACACTGACCCTCTCAACAAGGTGCACACACACACTAGTGCACACTGACCCTCTCAAGGTGCACACACACATTAGTGCACACTGACCCTCTCAACAAGGTGCACACACACACTAGTGCACACTGACCCTCAACAAGGTGCACACACACATTAGTGCACACTGACCCTCTCAACAAGGTGCACACACACATTAGTGCACACTGACCCTCTCAACAAAGTGCACACGCACACACTAGTGCACACTGACCCTCTCAACAAGGTGCACACACACACTAGTGCACACTGACTCAACAAGGTGCACACACACACACTAGTGCACACTGACTCAACAAGGTGCACACACACACACTAGTGCACACTGACCCTCTCAACAAGGTGCACACACACACACACACACTAATGCATACTGACACTCTCAACAAGGTGTGCACACACACACTAGTGCACACTGACTCTCAAGGTGCACACACACACACACACTAGTGCACACTGACTCAAGGTGCACACACACACACACGTGCACACTGAACCTCTCAACAAGGTGCACACACACATTAGTGCACACTGACCCTCTCAAGGTGCGCACACACACACACTAGTGCACACTGACCCTCTCAACAAGGTGCACACACACATTAGTGCACACTGACCCTCTCAACAATGTGCACACACACACACACACACACACACACACACTAGTGCACACAGACCCTCTCAACAAGGTGCACACACACACTAGTGCACACTGACCCACTCAACAAGGTACACACACACACTAGTGCACACTGACACACTCAACAAGGTACACACACACACTAGTGCACACTGACCCACTCAACAAAGTACACCCACACACACACACACACTAGTGTACACTGACCCACTCAACAAGGTGCACACACACGCACACACACAGCCATGATGTCCTGGTAGACCTACAAGGCCACAAAGAGGTCTTACAATTAGCCACAGGCAAAAGAAAAAGCCTCTGCAACATCCCGATGATGCACTTCCTGGGATGTTGCCATGACGACAGACACGGCGGAAGGTCATGGGAACCATCCGTTAGAAACTCATTGTTTTTTTAATGTCTTTGCGTTGTACATCAAATCGGACCCTTTGAAAAATACAGGTTACATACAGAAAAATGTCCCCCTACTCTTAAATAAATCATACACGCATGAGCCGGAATATTATGTACACTTGCACAATGTCTTCATAAAGTAGTGCTGTCAATCATAGCATTCTTTTTATATTGTTTTGTAAAATTCACCAAAAGGTCATCGTGTAAATAACTAATTTCACAATTTATGTGTCTGTGGATAATCGTTTGGTGCAGCTAACATTCGGAAAAATATGTTTTTCTTCTAAATTTAGTGGGTGCAGCTTATATACCGGTGCACTCCAGAGTCCGGAAAATACAATAGACAACCACCAAAAATGTGGCAACATTTTTTTCAAGGATTTTGAATCAGTAATGATGACAGATTAACGTGTTAATTTTGAGGGCTCTAGTTTGAAAAACATTCTGAACGGACAATACCTTATCGTTCACACACATTAACCTTCTGCATTGTGCCGGTGCCGCACAAAAGGTGTTAATAATATATTGTTTTTGGACTACCACACCTTGATGTGTGCTTTGGCCTTGTTGAGGAGTCCCAGTGTGGTGTGCCGAGTGCATTCTGGTCCCAGAGGGATGAGCGACTTCAACCTCTCCAAACAATGGCGGAGATGTGCTCTTCTGCGGAGGAGACACACAAGCACGAAGTCGGTCAGGATCAAATAAGGTAAACAGTGCAAAGCCACACCTCCGACTAGTGATGTGATGTAAATCATTACCAGGAACACTGTGTAAAGTAACTCAATCACTGGGATCTTGTCTAAATGAAAAGTACTGGTATAAGACAGTCTCACATAGACCAAAAAAAAAACATGTTTATTAAGGTAAAGTTTCCTAAATAATTCATAATATACACTATATTGCCAAAAGTATTCAGGCACCTGCCTTTACTCACATATGAACTTGAATTGCCATCCCATGGAATTGTCCAAACATGTTTTGGTATCCTGGAGCATTCAAAGAGGTTGGTGAGGTCACACACTGATGGTGGTGGAGAAGGCCTGGCTCTCAGTCTCCGTTCTAATTCATCCCAAAGGTGTTCTATTGGGTTCAGGTCAGGACTCTGTGCAGGCCAGTCAAGTTCATTCGCACCAGACTATGTCATCCATGTCTTTATGGACCTTGCTTTGTGCACAGTCATGTTGGAAGCGGAAGGGGCCCACTCCAAACTGTTCCCACAAAGTTAAGAGCATGGAATTGTCCAAAATGTTTTGGTATCCTGGAGCATTCAAAGTTCCTTTCACTGGAACTAAGGGGCCCAAGCCCAACTCCTGAAAAACCAACCACACGCCATAATTCCTCCTCCACCAAATTTCACACTCGGCACAATGCAGTCGGAAATGTAGCGTTCTCCTGGCAACCTCCAAACCCAGACTGGTCCATCAGATTGTCAGATGGAAAAGTGTGATTCATCAGTCCAGAGAAGGCGTCTCCACTGCTCTAGAGTCCAGTGGCAACATGCTTTACACCACTTTGCAATGGACTTGGTGATGTATGGCTTAGATGCTGCTGCTCGGCCATGGAAACCAATTCCATGAAGCTCTCTGCGTAATGTACGTGGGCTAATTGGAAGGTCACATGACATTTGGAGCTCTGTAGCAACTGACTGTGCAGAAAGTCTTTGCACTATGCTGACCTCTGTCAGTTTACATGGCCTACCACTTGGTGGCTGAGTTGCTGTTGTTCCCAAACTCTTCCATTTTTTTATAATAAAGTTGACTGGAATATTTAGGAGCGAGGAAATTTCACGACCGGATTTGTTGCACAGGTGGCATCCTATGACAGTTCCACGCTGGAAATCACTGAGAGCGGCCCATTCTTTCACAAATGTTTGTAGAAACAGTCTCCATGCCTAAGTGCTTGATTTTGGACACCTGATTCTCATCATTTGGATGGGTGGCCAAATACTTTTGGCAAAATAGTGTAGGTGTCATTAGTTTGGATGATTCCTTAAAATGTTCCAGTTCCATTCACACATTTAAAAAACACTTTAAGACCAATGTATTGGAAAAAGATATCACTCTTGAATCAACACAATAGTTAATGCTATGATTATTGTTAATTACAAAGTAAATGTGGGATATACATAATAATGGAAGTATAATTGTTTGTATATAGTATATAATTAATTGGTACAAAGGTTTAACAAGGATATTTCACATGTCTTTACTGTGTATATAATTGAACAGTGTTTATGTTGTGTACAAGGTGTATTTATAATATGTTGTGCAAAGGAAATGTTATATTTTTAGGAAGCTCATCTTGTATTCGACATAGTTTATAGGGTTAGGCGCAATAAGTGTTCAACTTCAGCCTAAACCCTTTCGGTCTGCAACATTTTCAATTTATGAACGTACGACTGTTTGTTTATGTAAAACTGTTTGTTTATTTTGTTGACCACTGACCAAAGAAATAATAAACTAACAAACTATACATAGCAATCGCAACAAAACTGCCATTGCAAACTGTTTAAGAAAATGACTGACAATTAAAATGAGTCATTCAGTATTCTAAAACAAGTGTATGAATCATTTTACTGAAGGCTATTTGTCGCCACGGAGACAAGGATTAGTGATTTAGAAGTAGCTAAAACACTGTCACCTGCGAATGAATGTTAGCTGCTAACTAGCTAGCCATGTCTTAATTAAAGCACCTCTTCCTGAGGGTGTTCCAGTGTTATAACTACAGATGTACGATAATGGCTTTTTTGCCGATATCTGATATTCCGATATTGTCCAACTCTAATTACCGATTCCGATATCAACCGATGCCGATATATACAGTCGTGAAATTAACGCATTATTATGCCTAATTTTGTTGTGATTCCCCGCTGGATGCATTAAACAATGTAACAAGGTTTTCCAAAATAAATCAATTCAAGTTATGGAAAAAAAAAAGGGCCAACATGGCACTGCCATATTTATTATTGAAGTCACAAAGTGCATTATTTTTTTTAACATGCCTAAAAACAGCAGCTTGGAATTTGGGACATGCTCTCCCTGAGAGAGCATGAGGAGGTTGAGGTGGTGGGGGGTGTATATTGTAGCGTCCCGGAAGAGTTATTGCTGCAAGGGGTTCTGGGTATTTGTTCTGTTGTGTTTATGTTGTGTTACGGTGCGGAAGTTTGTCATTCTTGTTTGGTGTGGGTTCACAGTGTGGCGCATATAACAGTGTTAAAGTTGTTTATACGGTCACCCTCAGTATGACCTGTATGGCTGTTGACCAAGTATGCCTTGCATTCACTTGTGTGTGTGAAAAGCCGTAGATATTATGTGACTGGACCGGCACGCAAAGGCAGTGACTTTAAGGTTTATTGGCGCTCTGTACTTCTCCCTACGTCCGTGTACACAACGGCGTTTTAAAAAGTCATACATTTTACTTTATGAAACCGATACCGATAATTATGAAACCGATAATTTCCGATATTACATTTTAAAGCATTTATCGGCCGATAATATCGTCTGTCCGATATTATCGAACTTCCCTAGTTATAACTTCACCTTTATCTTTACTTTTTACACCAAAATGCGTCCGTTCTCCCTTTTCTGTCTACACTCTGTGTCTGCTTGTAAGTACTCAGTGTGTGTGCGCTGCCGAACATGCTCCTCTGCTAAAAAAAAAAAAAACCCAGCAATGTCACCACGTGACGACTCGCCGTCATGCTAGTTAAAAATGTTTTTTTTTTAATGGAAACCCGGTACTTTTCAAACAGAATATAGTATCGTTTTTGATTCATTAGTATTGCGTTACTATACTAGTACCGGTATTTTGTTGTTGTTTTCAAATCTGTCCTGTCTAACCACTCAGGCAAATCATATTGTTGACTTAGAAAAGAGAAATGTTGGATTTGCCTTCTGTTGCCTTTTTGGTATTTGACTTTATTCAATGTTTCAATCAATGTTTACTCATATAGCCCTAAATCACAAGTGTCTCAAAGGGCTGCACAAGCCACAACGACATCCTCGGTTCAGATCCCACATCAGGGCAAGGAAAAACTCAACCCAGTGGGATGACAATGAAAAACCTTGGAGGGGCCTGCAGATGTGGCCTCCCCCCCACCCTCCCCCTTTAGGAGAGACCGGTGCAATGGACGTTGAGTGGGTCTAACATATTAGTGTGAGAGTCTAGTCCATAGTGGATGTAACATAATAGTGTGAGAGTCTAGTCCATAGTGGATGTAACATAATAGTGTGAGAGTCTAGTCCATAGTGGATCTAACATAATAGTGTGAGAGTACAGTCCATAGTGGATCTAACATAATATAGTGTGAGAGTCCAGTCCATAGTGGATCTAACATAATAGTGTGAGAGTACAGTCCATAGTGGATCTAACATAATATAGTGTGAGAGTCCAGTCCATAGTGGATCTAACATAATAGTGTGAGAGTACAGTCCATAGTGGATCTAACATAATATAGTGTGAGAGTACAGTCCATAGTGGATCTAACATAATAGTGAGAGTCCAGTCCATAGTGGATCTAACATAATAGTGAGAGTCCAGTCCATAGTGGATCTAACATAATAGTGTGAGAGTCCAGTCCATAGTGGATCTAACATAATAGTGTGAGTGTCCAGTCCATAGTGGATCTAACATAATAGTGTGAGAGTCCAGTCCATGGTGGATCTAACATAATAGTGAGAGTCCAGTCCATGGTGGATCTAACATAATAGTGTGAGAGTCCAGTCCATGGTGGATCTAACATAATAGTGAGAGTCCAGTCCACAGTGGATCTAACATAATAGTGAGAGTCCAGTCCATTGTGGATCTAACATAATAGTGTGAGAGTCCAGTCCATAGTGGATCTAACATAATAGTGTGAGAGTCCAGTCCATGGTGGATCTAACATAATAGTGAGAGTCCAGTCCATAGTGGATCTAACATAATAGTGAGAGTCCAGTCCATAGTGGATCTAACATAATAGTGTGAGTGTCCAGTCCATAGTGGATCTAACATAATAGTGAGAGTCCAGTCCATGGTGGATCTAACATTATAGTGTGAGAGTCCAGTCCATAGTGGATATAAAATAATAGTGAGAGTCCAGTCCATAGTGGATCTAACATAATAGTGTGAGAGTCCAGTCCATAGTGGATCTAACATAATAGTGTGAGAGTCCAGTCCATGGTGGATCTAACATAATAGTGTGAGTGTCCAGTCCATAGTGGATCTAACATAATAGTGAGAGTCCAGTCCATGGTGGATCTAACATAATAGTGTGAGTCCAGTCCATAGTGGATCTAACATAATAGTGTGAGAGTCCAGTCCATGGTGGATCTAACATAATAGTGAGAGTCCAGTCCATAGTGGATCTAACATAATAGTGAGAGTCCAGTCCATAGTGGATCTAACATAATAGTGTGAGTGTCCAGTCCATGGTGGATCTAACATGATAGTGTGAGAGTCCAGTCCATAGTGGATCTAAAATAATAGTGAGAGTCCAGTCCATAGTGGATCCAACATAATAGTGTGAGAGTCCAGTCCATAGTGGATCTAACATAATAGTGTGAGAGTCCAGTCCATGGTGGATCTAACATAATAGTGTGAGAGTCCAGTCCATAGTGGATCTAACATAATAGTGTGAGAGTCCAGTCCATGGTGGATCTAACATAATAGTGTGAGAGTCCAGTCCATGGTGGATCTAACATAATAGTGTGAGAGTCCAGTCCATAGTGGATCTAACATAATAGTGTGAGAGTCCAGTCCATGGTGGATCTAACATAATAGTGTGAGAGTCCAGTCCATAGTGGATCTAACATAATAGTGTGAGAGTCCAGTCCATAGTGGATCTAACATAATAGTGTGAGAGTCCAGTTAAGTTCATCGCACTTAACTGCTGCAAACCACAACGTATTGTGACGACGCTGTATATAGGTCAAGCTATGATGTCATCTATTAACCACCGTTTCATCTCAAATGTTCACCTTTGGGCGACTCTCGGAGCAGCACATTTGCTGTGTTTGCCAAACATGACATGTTGGCATTCATGCATCCTGACACTTGTCATCTGCTCCCAGAAATGTCCGCCTCATTCTTCAGCAGCAGCAGTCCTGTTGTCTGGGAACAGATGCTTCACATTTGCTGACTGGGGAGATGTCTGCGAGTCCTCCGAGGACTGTGTCGCTACTCCTGGCTACAGAGGCTGCACACCAAACGTCGCTAAGGGCTACACCCCCCCGACAAAGGTGATTACAAGCTGTCATTAAGGATAACATGTTGTGTTGGTGATTAGAATGAAGCAGTCATTAATTGCCAGTATTTGTCCACTTAATTCTGTAAAGGAGTGTGAAAATAATGTTTTTATCCCGTCCTGGACACCACGGTAAATACTAAAATAGTGTGTGTGCTCGGGTTGTCTCGGTACCAAAATGTATTTTGATACTTTTCTACATAAAGGGGACCACAAAAAATTTCATTATTGGCTATTTTAACAAAAAATCTTAGGGTACATGAAACATATGTTTATTATTGTAATTTAGTCCTTAAATAAAATAGTGAACATACTAGACAACTTGTCTTTTAGTAGTAAGTAAACAAACAAAGACTCCTAATTAGTCTGCTGACGTATAGACTCTCACTATTATGTTAGATCCACTATGGACTGGACTCTCACTATTATGTTAGATCCACTATGGACTGGACTCTCACTATTATGTTAGATCCACTATGGACTGGACTCTCACACTATTATGTTAGATCCACTATGGACTGGACTCTCACACTATCATGTTAGATCCACTATGGACTGGACTCTCACTATTATGTTAGATCCACTATGGACTGGACTCTCACTATTATGTTAGATCCACTATGGACTGGACTCTCACACTATTATGTTAGATCCACTATGGACTGGACTCTCACTATTATGTTAGATCCACTATGGACTGGACTCTCACTATTATGTTAGATCCACTATGGACTGGACTCTCACTATTATGTTAGATCCACTATGGACTGGACTCTCACAATATTATGTTAGATCCAGTACGGACCGGACTCTCACACTATTTTGTTAGATCCACTATGGACCGGACTCTCACACTATTTTGTTAGATCCACTATGGACCGGACTCTCACACTATTATGTTGGATCCACTATGGACTGGATTCTCAGTATTATGTTAGATCCACTATGGACTGGACTCTCACTATTATGTTAGATCCACTATGGACTGGACTCTCACGCTATTATGTTAGATCCACTATGGACTGGACTCTCACACTATTATGTTAGATCCACTATGGACTGGACTCTCACTATTATGTTAGATCCACTATGGACTGGACTCTCACTATTATGTTAGATCCACTATGGACTGGACTCTCACACTATTATGTTAGATCCACTATGGACTGGACTCTCACTATTATGTTAGATCCACTATGGACTGGACTCTCACTATTATGTTAGATCCACTATGGACTGGACTCACACTATTATGTTAGATCCACTATGGACTGGACTCTCACTATTATGTTAGATCCACTATGGACTGGACTCTCACACTATTATGTTAGATCCACTATGGACTGGATTATCACAATATTATGTTAGATCCACTTGACTTCCATTGCACCGGTCGCCCTAGAGGGGTTCCTCTCCAAGGTTTCTCATTGTCATCCCACTGGGTTGAGTTTTTCCTTGCCCTGATGTGGGATCTGAGCCGAGGATGTTGTTGTGGCTTGTGCAGCCCTTTGAGACACTCGTGATTTCGAGTTATATAAGTAAACATTGATTGATATTGTGTCATTTATCAACATTATGAGGGACAAACTGTAAAAATTGATTATTATTCTACGTGTTAATTTACTGTTAATATCTGCTTATTTTCTGTTTTAACATGTTCTATCTACACTTCTGTTAAAATGTAATAATCACTTATTCTTCTCTTCTTCGATACTTGACATTAGTTTTGGATGATACCACACATTTAGGTTTTAATCCGATACCAAGTAGTTACAGAGAGACTTTAGACCGAGACTTCCTTTTATTGTCATTCAAATTTGAACTTTACAGTACAGATAAGAACGACATTTTGTTGCATAAGCTGGTTGTAGTGCAGGATAAAAGAGTAATAAGGTGCGGATATAAATAAATAGATTATTGTACAGATAAATATATTGCACTTTTGCATATGCATCCACGTTTATGGATGTATGTTATATTGTGTATATATAGGATCATACATTGGTCATAATTCAAAGGACGGATTTCCTAAGTTTATAAACATAATATGACTCTTTTTTTAAAAGGAAAAAAGATTTTGTGCCGATAAAAAATATCGATATAGTCATGACACGATTTTGTACTTGGTATCATTACAGTGGGTGTCCGGTGTAGATCCACCCATGGCATTTCTTTACATTGTGACGCCGGTGAGCTATTGTATCCTCCCAAGGTGCTATTCTTCATCCTCCAGTCATAATGATACTTGTAGAAAAACTCACTTTATTTGTCGCCATGCAGGCCAGGATTAGTGATTTAGAAGTAGCTAAAACAGTCATTAGCTGCTAGCTAGTTAGCCATGTCTTAATTAAAGCAGCTCTCCCTGAGGGTGTTTCAGTCTTATAACTTCACCTTTATCTCTACTTTTTACACCAAAATGCGTCCGTTCTCCCTTTTCTGTCTACACACTGTGTCTGCTTGTAAGTACTCTGTGTGCGCGCGCTGCCGAACATGCTAATCTGCTCGTAAAACCAGCGATGTGCCGTCATGCCTGTAAAAAAAAATATGCAGTGAACCGATACTTTTCAAAAAGAGTTTAGTACCGTTTTTGATTCATTAGTCCCGCGACACTATACTAGTACTGGTATACCGTACAACCCTAGTGTGTACTAGGGGTTTAACGGTACACAAAAATTTCGGTTCGGTACGTACCTCGGTTTAGAGGTCACGGTTCGGTTCATTTTCGGTACAGTAAAAAAACAACAAAATATACATTTTGGGGTTATTTATTTACCAAATTTGCAAAATCTTCCACCAAAAATATTTTTCTTAGTGGAATATTTGATGTGAAGTAATGGGAACCTTGGATAGGTCAATAATTCATAATAACATTGATTTTGATTCTATATTATGTTTCGAGCAATGACAGTTTGAAAGAAAAAAAGCAGCTTTGTTTTATTAGTCAACATTGCAACTTGTTCTAAATTACAGTTAACCTTTAAGCTTTTTTATTTCACTTTTGTTATGTTTTTGTTTATTTTAATAGTATTTTTAGAATGTGACGTGGGCCTATAAAACATTAGCTGTGGGCCGCAAATGGCACACTTTTGACACCCCTGCTATAGATAATAAAAAATGAAATGTGATAAATCTATGGATAAAAAGCAGAGCCTGGTGACGCATGCGCATTTATCATAACTCTCTCTCTCTCTCACCAATGCTGCTGCGCGCACAATTTGTTTTGTTTTTAACCCCTTCTTAACCCTGAACGTACATTGAAAATACACGCAACCCTAACTCAAAATGCCGGACATTTGAGGCATTTAAGAAACTCCGCCCTGACAGCTACGCAAAAGAGGACATGTCCGGTGAAAAGAGGACGTATGGTCAGTCTATCCTAGCTCGTTAGCTGCTAGCATGCCGTGTGTTGTGCCTCGGTGTGCATTGTTTACACAACGTGCGTTACGCTACTTAATATGTCCGTGTGGAAACTTGTTCGGTACACCTCCGAACCAGAACCCCCGTACCGAAAAGGTTCAATACAAATACACGTACCGTTACACCCCTAGTGTGTACAATATTAAGCAATATATGTAAGCGTGTTTAAGCGTGTGTAACTCACCTATTCTTTTCCAGTTCATTGTGAGCTGACCTGTCGGGAGTGCAAACGTACACATCACATTTTAAATATGCAGACAAAAACCACACATGCTGCAACACTCTATAAATGCCAAGTCAGTGTACAAAAACTCTATTCAAAATAAGTCATGTTGGCTGTTCAACTCACCTATTGTGAATGTTGTCCAGTTTCCTATTCTTGAATTTACGCTGTTTGGGCGGGTGCTCCGTCCGGCTGGCGGGGTAGGCGGAAGCGTAGCCATGCTCACATTCTGCGGGATTAAAAACAAATATTACAAGACGCATCATCTTGAAACAAGAGTTGTGTGTAACGCCTGCTGTCGTCATTCAATCTGGTTAGCATCGTGCTGTGACCTAGATATTAAAGGGAAACTTCGGTTTTTTTCAACCTGGGCCCTGTTTTCATAATTTTTTCTGTATATGTGAGTGCTGGATAAAACATTTTTTGAGGTCGCGCCAGTATTGAGCAGGGCAGGCAGCCTCCAGCCCAGCTAACGCTCGTACACAGGGCAACTGGCTCTCGTCAAAATTCGGCCTATAAACATGCATTTTTTTCACACTGACAGGCTCAGATAGTTACAATGAGTGTCCGACAACATACTAGAAAGGAGAAATTAACGTATGTCTCTACCTTTAGCTGGAGATCGCTGTTTGTTGTGAGCTGTGTCCAAATCTCACCACGCTACAAATCTCGTTCCGAAATCTCGCGATAACTCGCGACAAATCAAATCGTCCACATCAGGCAAAAATTCAGCCATGACAGACAAACAAACAAACTTTTCTATAAAACTAAAATAACAGTCTTCGGTAATCCAACAGAAAATCACTTCAGTCATCTCTCTTCACCTCAGTCAGGTAACTGTTTTTCCACCGGTGTTTTGTCGCGAGTTATCGCGAGATTTCGGAACGAGATTTGTAGCGTGGTGAGATTTGGACACAGCTCACAACAAACAGCGATCTCCAGCTAAAGGTAGAGACATACGTTAATTTCTCCTTTCTAGTATGTTGTCGGACACTCATTGTAACTATCTGAGCCTGTCAGTGTGAAAAAAATGCATGTTTATAGGCCGAATTTTGACGAGAGCCAGTTGCCCTGTGTACGAGCGTTAGCTGGGCTGGAGGCTGCCTGCCCTGCTCAATACTGGCGCGACCTCAAAAAATGTTTTATCCAGCACTCACATATACAGAAAAAATTATGAAAACAGGGCCCAGGTTGAAAAAAACCGAAGTTTCCCTTTAAGCGAGTGTTTCATGTCCCTTGTAAACACTACAGCACAGATATTCAATTACATTATTTTGGGGGCCACATTTCCCTTCACTATCAGTGGTCCCCAACCGCACAAGAAATAAATAAAAATGTTTTTTTTTATTTTTTATTAAATCAACATAAAAAACACAAGATACACTTACAATTAGTGCACCAACCCAAAAAAAACCCCTCCCCCACACAAAAGGATTGTTTATTTCTGTTATTAACATCTGTAAGTAATCAATATAGACCAATATAGTCTGCAGGGATACAGTCCGTAAGCACACATGATTGTATTTTTTTATGACAAAAAGTAAAATAAAATAAAAATCCCATCCCCCTCCGGTCCGTGGGCCAAATTTTCAAGCCTTTACAGGTCCGCAGTTACAAAAAGGTTGGGGACCACTGCTCTACATGACAGAATCACTATGTAGTTTTAAGAACCTACTCCAAAAAAATAGTTCAAGATCCTCTACATGACAGAAGCAGTCGCGCTGTTTTAGGAACCTACTGCAAAAAACTAGTCCCAAATCTTTTATATGATGAAAACATGTTGCTGTTTTAAGAACCTACGGCAAAAAGTAGTCCAAGATCTTCTACATGGCAGGAGCACTATGTTATTTTAAGAACCTACTCCAAAAACTAGTTCAAGATCCTCTACATGACAGAAGCACTATGTAGTTTTAAGAACCTACTGCAAAAACTAGTCCATATATATATATATATATATATATATATATATATATATATATATATATATATATATATATATATATATATATATATATATATATATATATATATATATATATATATATATATAGGTCTGACCCCATTTTGTGAATTAACCGCCTCTTCCTAATAACCGCCTATGTCCAAATAGCCGCCCATGGGCTGTTATTTGCATAATTTAGATTAAAATACTACTGGGGTTGCATTTGCTGCAGTATTATTGTTTTGATGGTTTTATAGAGTACTTGGTACCATAATTTTATTTTTCCTGTATGCTGCTTTATTTATAACTTGGAGTACTGTAGCCTTTATTTTATTTAAGTGACAGAATTATTGTTCTGTTTTGATGGTGGGTTTTATACTTGAGTACTTGGTACCATAATTTTATTTTTCCCGGTAGGCTGCTTTATTTAAAAAGTTTATTTATTTTTAGTATTGGTATTCTATTTGACAATTGTTGCACTACTGCCATGTTGAGGCCTTGTTGATCTCTTGTCTTTTGATAGCCTACCTCATGTTGGTCTATTGTTTTTTTGTTTGTATGTTTACAATAGCTTTTACATTTAAAGTTTTTTGTACGAAAAAAAAAATACTGAACAGTAACCATTGTAACCAAATAATGGCCTGGTGCAGGCTGGTGCAAAAATAAATTTATGACCCCATTTTGTGAAATAAACGCCCGGGCTACTATTTGGTAATATATATATATATATATATATATATATATATATATATATATATATATATATATATATATATATATATATATACACACATTTTTATTTTTTTTTGTCATAAAAAATACAATCATGTGTGCTTACGGACTGTATCCCTGCAGACTGTATTGATCTATATTGATATATAATGTAGGAACCAGAAATATTAATAACAGAAAGAAACAACCCAAACTTTCAGCCCCACCTAAAACAAAATTCACCAGCCGCCACTGATTATGATGCATTCATTTTAGGCAAAGTATAAGACAATACTTTCTTAACAGTATAATTGTAACCAGGAATAAGTCTTCAAGTAACAATATTCTAATACTAACATTGTTGGGTAAAACAGAATTTGGTTTCATTCTGAATCCGGTGAAACAGATTGGTGGTTTTAGCTGATGTAAAGACTTTCAGGTGTTTATATATGTTTATGTTTAAGTATTTGGCAAAATACATATAAAACAATCACTGTAAACATGATCATTTAAGGGAAGAATGTAAAACAAAATATCAATACAAAGTGTCAAGACAGAATGAACTCTCTGCTGTTGTTGCAGCTATCTAATGTATTCATACATTGTTTATGTAGGATATACGCATGTATATATAACCAAATCATATTGTTTCTTCAATTTAAAAATAGCTGACCCTTTTTTCCCCCCCTTCTCTGGGATTATATTCCCAGTTTTGATCTCGGACGTCTGGTCACTTATAGCATATAAGAATGTTTTATTACTATTAAGCAAACTATGGATAATAAAACATGTGTCCTTTATCATAGCTACACGTATGACAAAAAAAAGCGGGTGAAAATCAGTGGTATTCAGTGAGGTAAGATGAATGAAATGCGTTGACAGTTCATTGCTCCTGCCAAATGAATTGCACTGAGTGGAGCGGATCACCACTCCAAGATGGCGGCCCCGCGTCTCGTCAGCGCCAGTAGGCAGTAGCGCTCCATGTTGCGTACCCTTAGAAGATGTCTATGATTTAAAGGGCCGACAAGTCCCAAGTTCACTCTCTTTCGGTAATACGGTGACGTCACAGTCAAACCTGCGCATGATTGGTTATCAGCGCGAGTGACATGCGTGTGGACCAATGAAAACCCCGCAATCTGTTCCATGTGGAACCCATGTGAAAAACACATACAGGAAGCGCAGCTGGTCGGTGTCTTTATATATATATATATTTATTTTAAAAAATAAAATTGGCGTCGAAAAATGCGGTATTTAAATGTTTGAATACTGTATGTACGAATTTGTGAGAGAATAGAGTTGCATAAATGTGTGTCTGTACGAGTATTTAAAGCAATACAAAACACAGACACAAATTAGACTAGTACAGGGGTCGGCAACCCGCGGCTCCGGAGCCGCATGCGGCTCCTTGACCACTCTGATGCGGCTCAGCTACATACATGCCGACCCCCCCGATTTTCCCAGGAGATTTATGGATCTCAGTGTCTCTCATAGATTACTCCCAGGGAAAAAATAATCCTATTTACACTCTTACTTACTAAATAAAGGGCGTGCCCTAATTGCACTGCAGCAATTGTCCTCTATAGCATTTACATACAGCGTGCCAGTCCAGCCACATGTTGCATGTTGTTATTACTTGCATACAGGAGACAGCAAAGCATACTTACTCATCAGCCACACAGCTTACACTGACGGTAGCCATATCAAACAACTTTAACATTGTTACGTTACAAATATGCGCCACACTGTGAACCCACACCAAAAAAGAATGAAAAACACATTTCTGGAGAACATCCCACCGTAACACAACATAAACACAACAGAACCATTACCCAGAATCCCATGCAGCCCTAACTCTTCCGGTCTACATTATACACCCCCGCTACCACCAAATCCCCCCACACATCAACCCCCGCCCCTCTCCGTGCGTTGGTTGAGCGGAAGAGTTAGGGCTGCATGGGATTCTGGGTATTGGTACCGTCAGTGTAAGATGTGTAGCTGCTGAGTTAGTAGCCTTGCTGTCTCTTACGTGAGCAAGCTAAAGCTGCATTCCACTTGTGGCCGAGCAGGTACACTGTCAGGGCAGACTGTAGAGGGCGCCAAATGTAGTGTCATCACACTCTGATATTCGGGAGTCTCCCGGGAAAAATTAGAGGGTTGGCAAGTATGACGCTTTCAAGCGGCTATCAAGCGACATTCATTCAAAACTCGCGGGCTGCACTAACATCAAATTTCCACATTAAAGTGCGTGCCGGTGCGTGTGTCTGAGACCCCTGGTTAACATAGCACAAAGCATGTAAGCTTTGTATGCGGTGTTTTTCATTTTAAATTTTAAATTTTTTTTTGTGGCTCCCATTACTTTCTATAATTTGTGAAACTTGCCAAAATGGCTCTTTGAGTGGTAAAGGTTGCCGACCCCTGGACTAGTACATGCCCGAATGCAGCTGAGACAGGCTCCAGCACACCCCGCGACCCCAAAAGGGACAAGCGGTAGGAAATGGATGGATGAGCACATACCCAAAACGGTCTGTTTGGGACATTTTTATCCTCCATTTCCGCAGTGCCGTTTAAAGGGCCGACAAAGTCCCAAGTTCGCTCTCTTCCGGTAATACGGTGACGTCACAGTAGAACCTGCGTGTGATTGGCTATGAGTGCGAGTGACATGCGTGTGGACCAATGAAAACGCCGCAATCTGTTCCATGTGGAACCCATGTGAAAAACATACAGAAAGCGCAGCTGGTCGGTGTCTATATATATATTTATTTAAAATATATATACAACACATTTTTTTTAATTTGGCGTCGAAAAATGTGGTATTTAAATGTTTGAATATTGTATATACGGATTTGTGAGAGAATAGTTGCAGGAATGGGTGTTATTTGACTCAATAATGCGTGTATTTGCGCGTTAGTGAAAAAAAAAACCAACAACCGCGCAATTGGTGCGTGATTCGTGGAGTGTCGTGGCGTGGAAATGGGGTCAGATCGCAGCGAATGCAGCAAGCGATGCATTTATTTGCAGGCTTATGTCCAAATTTAGCCTCATTTCCGGGTTCTCCCGCGGTGCATTCAGCGCGTAAACACGGAGACTATATTCCTCCATCCTGGCTGCAGGTGACATGCAAATGTTCTCCGTGGCCTCGCGTCGTGCGCCTCTATTGTTGTCTGCAACCCCCCCCCCCCCCCCCCCCCCCCACGCACACGCGGGACGTGCACCCCTGCACGCACGTCTTCACTTACTTCCGCTGCTCTTCTCCACCTTGTCGATGTACCGCGCCGCGTCCAGCAGGACTTGCACGTTCTTCATGAAGGTGTCGATGCGCGCCATGGCGGGACACTGGCACACGTCGCCCAGGGAGCAGTCCGACATCTCGGCCGCGGACAGTCCCTGATCGCCTTTCAGCTCGCCGCGCTGCCCCACGCACTTCACCATGTCGTGTGTGTGTGTGTGTGTGTGTGTGGGTGGAGATGAACACGCAGGCCTTTTTCCTCCCGTGCGCGCACCGAGCGGATGACTGACGGAGGCTGCGTGGAATCGCAGTCCTTAGCCCTCAGCCACTTGCCCTACTTGCTGGGTAATCCCTCCCACTAACATCCATTGTCAGCTGGGCCGCACGACACTTCGTCACCATCAAGGCTGCGAGGGAGGAGGAGGAACAAAAGCACAATTCATGTTTCCTCATCGTGGATGCGACACAAACACGCGAGAAATGAAGTGGGAAGTGTCAAGTCTAATCGATACTGCAACTATAATCAACTCAGGACACGTATTCATTTTTTTTACTGCAAAACAAAATACACCTGTATAAATAAGTATTATAAGATGACTCTCAAAATAATAAAAGTCCATTTTTACCAGAAACAAGTTGCAAAATGACAAGAATTAAGTTGTAAAGATGCAGCAAAAAGTCGTACAGTTACGAAAAGCCTTTGGCAATAATACACCCCAAAAAGTCGGAAACGTAACAACTATATTACCACTAATAAGTAGCACAATGAAAACAATTAAACTTTAAAGATGCAGCAAAAAGTCATAATTCTGCAAGTAAAAAGTCGTACAATTACGAAAAGCCTTTGGCAATACTACACCCCAAGAAGTCGGAAACGTAACAAGTGTAACAACTATATTACCACTAATAAGGAGCAAAATGAAAACAATTAAGTTGTAAAGATTCAGCAGAAAGTCGTAATCCTGCAAGTAAAAAGTCATACAGTTACGAAAAGCCTTTGGCAATATTACGCTCTAAAAAGTCGGAAACGTAACAAGTGTAACAACTATATTACCATTAATAAGTAGCACAATTAAAACAATTAAACTTTAAAGATGCAGCAAAAAGTCATAATTCTGCAAGTAAAAAGTCGTACAATTACAAAAAGCCTTTGGCAATACTACACCCCAAAAAGTCGGAAACGTAACAAGTGTAACAACTATATTACCACTAATAAGTAGCACAATGAAAACAATTAAACTTTAAAGATGCAGCAAAAAGTCATAATTCTGCAAGTAAAAAGTCGTGCAGTTACGAAAAGCCTTTGGCAATACTACACCCCAAAAAGTCGGAAACATATCAAGTGTAACAACTATATTACCACTAATAAGGAGCAAAATGAAAACAATAAAGTTGTAAAGATTCAGCAAAAAGTCGTAATCCTGCAAGTAAAAAGTCATACAGTTACGAAAAGCCTTTGGCAATATTACGCTCTAAAAAGTCGGAAACGTAACAAGTGTAACAACTATATTACCACTAATAAGTAGCACAATGAAAACAATTAAACTTTAACGATGCAGCAAAAAGTCATAATTCTGCAAGTAAAAAGTCGTACAATTACAAAAAGCCTTTGGCAATACTACACCCCAAAAAGTCGGAAACGTAAGAAGTGTAACAACTATATTACCACTAATAAGTAGCACAATGAAAACAATTAAACTTTAAAGATGCAGCAAAAAGTCATAATTCTGCAAGTAAAAAGTCGTGGAGTTACGAAAAGCCTTTGGCAATACTACACCCCAAAAAGTCGGAAACATAACAAGTGTAACAACTATATTACCACTAATAAGGAGCAAAATGAAAACAATTAAGTTGTAAAGATTCAGCTAAAAGTCGTAATCCTGCAAGTAAAAAGTCGTACAGTTACGAAAAGCCTTTGGCAATATTACGCTCTAAAAAGTCGGAAACGTAACAAGTGTAACAACTATATTACCACTAATAAGTAGCACAATGAAAACAATTAAACTTTAAAGATGCAGCAAAAAGTCATAATTCTGCAAGTAAAAAGTCGTACAATTACAAAAAGCCTTTGGCAATACTACACCCCAAAAAGTCGGAAACGTAAGAAGTGTAACAACTATATTACCACTAATAAGTAGCACAATGAAAACAATTAAACTTTAAAGATGCAGCAAAAAGTCATAATTCTGCAAGTAAAAAGTCGTACAATTACGAAAAGCCTTTGGCAATACTACACCCCAAAAAGTCGGAAACGTAACAAGTGTAACAACTATATTACCACTAATAAGTAGCACAATGAAAACAATTAACTTTAAAGATGCAGCAAAAAGTCATAATTCTGCAAGTAAAAAGTCGTGCAGTTACGAAAAGCCTTTGGCAATACTACACCCCAAAAAGTCGGAAACATAACAAGTGTAACAACTATATTACCACTAATAAGGAGCAAAATGAAAACAATTAAGTTGTAAAGATTCAGCAAAAAGTCGTAATCCTGCAAGTAAAAAGTCATACAGTTACGAAAAGCCTTTGGCAATATTACGCTCTAAAAAGTCGGAAACGTAACAAGTGTAACAACTATATTACCACTAATAAGTAGCACAATGAAAAGAATTAAACTTTAAAGATGCAGCAAAAAGTCATAATTCTGCAAGTAAAAAGTCGTACAATTACGAAAAGCCTTTGGCAATACTACACCCCAAAAAGTCGGAAACGTAACAAGTGTAACAACTATATTACCACTAATAAGTAGCACAATGAAAACAATTAACTTTAAAGATGCAGCAAAAAGTCATAATTCTGCAAGTAAAAAGTCGTGCAGTTACGAAAAGCCTTTGGCAATACTACACCCCAAAAAGTCGGAAACATAACAAGTGTAACAACTATATTACCACTAATAAGGAGCAAAATGAAAACAATTAAGTTGTAAAGATTCAGCAAAAAGTCGTAATCCTGCAAGTAAAAAGTCGTACAGTTACGAAAAGCCTTTGGCAATATTACGCTCTAAAAAGTCGGAAACGTAACAAGTGTAACAACTATATTACCACTAATAAGTAGCACAATGAAAACAATTAAACTTTAAAGATGCAGCAAAAAGTCATAATTCTGCAAGTAAAAAGTCGTACAATTACGAAAAGCCTTTGGCAATACTACACCCCAAAAAGTCGGAAACGTAAGAAGTGTAACAACTATATTACCACTAATAAGTAGCACAATGAAAACAATTAACTTTAAAGATGCAGCAAAAAGTCATAATTCTGCAAGTAAAAAGTCGTGCAGTTACGAAAAGCCTTTGGCAATACTACACCCCAAAAAGTCGGAAACATAACAAGTGTAACAACTATATTACCACTAATAAGGAGCAAAATGAAAACAATGAAGTTGTAAAGATTCAGCAAAAAGTCGTAATCCTGCAAGTAAAAAGTCGTACAGTTACGAAAAGCCTTTGGCAATATTACGCTCTAAAAAGTCGGAAACGTAACAAGTGTAACAACTATATTACCACTAATAAGTAGCACAATGAAAACAATTAAACTTTAAAGATGCAGCAAAAAGTCATAATTCTGCAAGTAAAAAGTCGTGCAGTTACGAAAAGCCTTTGGCAATACTACACCCCAAAAAGTCGGAAACATAACAAGTGTAACAACTATATTACCACTAATAAGTAGCACAATGAAAACAATTAAACTTTAAAGATGCAGCAAAAAGTCATAATTCTGCAAGTAAAAAGTCGTACAATTACAAAAAGCCTTTGGCAATACTACACCCCAAAAAGTCGGAAACGTAACAAGTGTAACAACTATATTACCACTAATAAGTAGCACAATGAAAACAATTAAACTTTAAAGATGCAGCAAAAAGTCATAATTCTGCAAGTAAAAAGTCGTACAATTACGAAAAGCCTTTGGCAATACTACACCCCAAAAAGTCGGAAACGTAACAAGTGTAACAACTATATTACCACTAATAAGTAGCACAATGAAAACAATTAACTTTAAAGATGCAGCAAAAAGTCATAATTCTGCAAGTAAAAAGTCGTGCAGTTACGAAAAGCCTTTGGCAATACTACACCCCAAAAAGTCGGAAACATAACAAGTGTAACAACTATATTACCACTAATAAGGAGCAAAATGAAAACAATTAAGTTGTAAAGATTCAGCAAAAAGTCGTAATCCTGCAAGTAAAAAGTCATACAGTTACGAAAAGCCTTTGGCAATATTACGCTCTAAAAAGTCGGAAACGTAACAAGTGTAACAACTATATTACCACTAATAAGTAGCACAATGAAAACAATTCAACTTTAAAGATGCAGCAAAAAGTCATAATTCTGCAAGTAAAAAGTCGTACAATTACGAAAAGCCTTTGGCAATACTACTCCCCAAAAAGTCGGAAACGTAACAAGTGTAACAACTATATTACCACTAATAAGTAGCACAATGAAAACAATTAACTTTAAAGATGCAGCAAAAAGTCATAATTCTGCAAGTAAAAAGTCGTGCAGTTACGAAAAGCCTTTGGCAATACTACACCCCAAAAAGTCGGAAACATAACAAGTGTAACAACTATATTACCACTAATAAGGAGCAAAATGAAAACAATTAAGTTGTAAAGATTCAGCAAAAAGTCGTAATCCTGCAAGTAAAAAGTCATACAGTTACGAAAAGCCTTTGGCAATATTACGCTCTAAAAAGTCGGAAACGTAACAAGTGTAACAACTATATTACCACTAATAAGTAGCACAATGAAAACAATTAAACTTTAAAGATGCAGCAAAAAGTCATAATTCTGCAAGTAAAAAGTCGTACAATTACAAAAAGTCTTTGGCAATACTACACCCCAAAAAGTCGGAAACGTAACAAGTGTAACAACTATATTACCACTAATAAGTAGCACAATGAAAACAATTAAACTTTAAAGATGCAGCAAAAAGTCATAATTCTGCAAGTAAAAAGTCGTGCAGTTACGAAAAGCCTTTGGCAATACTACACCCCAAAAAGTCGGAAACGTAACAAGTGTAACAACTATATTACCACTAATAAGGAGCAAAATGAAAACAATTAAGTTGTAAAGATTCAGCAAAAAGTCGTAATCCTGCAAGTAAAAAGTCGTACAGTTACGAAAAGCCTTTGGCAATATTACGCTCTAAAAAGTCGGAAACGTAACAAGTGTAACAACTATATTACCACTAATAAGTAGCACAATGAAAACAATTAAACTTTAAAGATGCAGCAAAAAGTCATAATTCTGCAAGTAAAAAGTCGTACAATTACAAAAAGCCTTTGGCAATACTACACCCCAAAAAGTCGGAAACGTAAGAAGTGTAACAACTATATTACCATTAATAAGTAGCACAATGAAAACAATTAAACTTTAAAGATGCAGCAAAAAGTCATAATTCTGCAAGTAAAAAGTCGTACAATTACAAAAAGCCTTTGGCAATACTACACCCCAAAAAGTCGGAAACGTAAGAAGTGTAACAACTATATTACCACTAATAAGTAGCACAATGAAAACAATTAAACTTTAAAGATGCAGCAAAAAGTCATAATTCTGCAAGTAAAAAGTCGTGCAGTTACGAAAAGCCTTTGGCAATACTACACCCCAAAAAGTCGGAAACGTAACAAGTGTAACAACTATATTACCACTAATAAGGAGCAAAATGAAAACAATTAAGTTGTAAAGATGCAGCAAAAAGTCGTAATCCTGCAACTAAAAAGGCGTACAGTTACAAAAAGCCTTTGGCAATATTACGCTCTAAAAAGTCGGAAATGTAACAAGCACAAAAAAACATTAATACAAATAAGTAGCAAAATGACAACAATTAAGGTGTAAAGATGCAGCAAAAAAGTTGTAATGCTGAAAGTAAAAAGTCGTATGGTTACAGAAAATATAGTGTAATATAACACCCTAAAAAGTCGGAAACGTAACAAGTATATAAACTATATACACAAAAAAGTAGCAAAATGACAATAATTAAGGTGTAAAGATACAGCAATAAAGTTGTAATGCTGCAAGTAAAACGTCGTACAGTTACGAAAAGCCTTTGGCAATATTACGCCCCAAAAAGTCGTAACGTAACAAGTATAAAAGGCATGCTACCACAATAAAGTGGTGAAAAAAAGTATTAAGGTGTAAAGATGCAGCAGAAAAGTCGTAATTCTGCTAGTAAAAAGTCGTACAGTTACGAAAAGGCTTTGGCAATATTGCATGCCAAAAAGTCGGAAACGTATCAAGTGTAAAAACTATATTACCACTAATAAATAGCAAAATGACAAGAATTAAGGTGTAAAGATGCAGCAAAAAAGTTGTAATACTCCAAGTAAAAAGTCGTACAGTTACAAAAAGCCTTTGGCAATATTATGCCCCAAAAAGTCGTAACGTAACGAGTATACAATTCATGTTACTACAAAAAAATTGGTAAAAAAAAAAAAACAAGAAAAATACTAAAGGTGTATACTACCCCAATAAAGTGGTGAAAAAAAGAATTAAGGTGTAAAGATGCAGCACAAAAGTTGTAATTCTGCAGGTAAAAAGTCGTACAGTTACGAAAAGGCTTTGGCAATATTACGCTCTAAAAAGTCGAAAATGTAACAAGCACAAAAAAACAATACAAATAAGTAGCAAAATGACAAGAATTAAGGTGTAAAGATGCAGCAAAAAAGTTGTAATGCTGGAAGTAAAAAGTCGTATCGTTACGAAAAATCTTTTGCCCCGAAAAGTCGTAACGTAACGAGTATGCAAGTCATACTACCCCAATAAAGTGGTGAAAAAAAGAATTAAGGTGTAAAGATGCAGCAAAAAAGTTGTAATGCCGCAAGTAAAAAGTTGTAAAGTTGCGAAAAGCCTTTGGCAATATTATACCCCAAAAAGTCGTAACATAACAAGTATACAATTGGTAAAAAAACAAAAAAACAAGAAAAATAATTAATGTGTATAGTATACACGTCATACTACCCCAATAAAGTAGTGGAAAAAATAATTAAGGTGTAAAGATGCAGCACAAAAGTTGTAATGCGGCAAGTAAAAAGTCGTACAGTTACGAAAAGCCTTTGGCAATATTACGCTCTAAAAAGTGGGAAATGTAACAAGCACAAAAAAACATATTGATACAAATAAGTAGCAAAATGACAACAATTAAGTCGTAAAGATGCAGCAATAAGGTTGTAACGCTGCAAGTAAAAAGTCGCACAGTTACGAAAAACCTTTTGTAATATTATGACCCAAAAAGTCGGAAACGTAACAAGTGCAAAGGCAATACTATTACGGAAAAAGTGGTACAATGAAAATAATTAAGGTGAAAAGATATTGATCGTGTCAATATTTATTATGTGTGTATACCAGTCAGTATGTGTTGTGTGTATACCAGTCAGTATGTATAATGTGTGTATACCAGTCAGTATGTATTATGTGTGTATACCAGTCAGTATGTATTATGTGTGTATACCAGTCAGTATGTATTATGTGTATACCAGTCAGTATGTATTATGTGTGTATACCAGTCAGTACGTGTTATGTGTGTATACCAGTCAGTATGTATTGTGTGTATACCAGTCAGTATGTATTATGTGTATACCAGTCAGTATGTATTATGTGTGTATACCAGTCAGTATGTATTATGTGTATACCAGTCAGTATGTATTATGTGTGTATACCAGTCAGTACGTGTTATGTGTGTATACCAGTCAGTATGTATTGTGTGTATACCAGTCAGTATGTGTTATGTGTGTATACCAGTCAGTATGTATTATATGTGTATACCAGTCAGTATGTATTATGTGTATACCAGTCAGTATGTGTTATGTGTGTATACCAGTCAGTATGTGTTGTGTGTATACCAGTCAGTATGTATTATGTGTATACCAGTCAGTAGGTATCGTGTGTGTATACCAGTCAGTATGTATCATGTGTGTATACCCATCAGCATGTATTATGTGTGTATACCAGTCAGTATGTATTGTGTGTATATACCAGTCAGTATGTATCGTGTGTGTATACCAGTCAGTATGTGTCATGTGTTTATACCAGTCAGTATGTGTCATGTGTGTATACCAGTCGGTATATATCATGTGTGTATACCAGTCAGTATGTATTATGTGTGTATACCAGTCAGTATGTATTATGTGTGTATACCAGTCAGTATGTATTATGTGTGTATACCAGTCAGTATATGTTATGTGTGCATACCAGTCAGTATGTATAATGTGTGTATACCAGTCAGTATGTATAATGTGTGTATACCAGTCAGTATGTATTATGTGTGTATACCAGTCAGTATGTATTGTGTGTATACCAGTCAGTATGTATTATGTGTGTATACCAGTCAGTATGTATTATGTGTGTATACCAGTCAGTATGTATTATGTGTATACCAGTCAGTATGTGTTATGTGTGTATACCAGTCAGTATGTGTTATGTGTGTATACCAGTCAGTATGTATTATGTGTGTATACCAGTCAGTATGTATTATGTGTATACCAGTCAGTATGTGTTATGTGTGTATACCAGTCAGTATGTATTATATGTGTATACCAGTCAGTATGTATTATATGTGTATACCAGTCAGTTTGTATTATGTGTATACCAGTCAGTATGTATTATGTGTATACCAGTCAGTATGTGTTATGTGTGTATACCAGTCAGTATGTGTTGTGTGTATACCAGTCAGTGTCATGTCTGTGTTCATGTTTTTGTTTGGCCATGTGCTGTTTTGTTTTTTGGACACTTCCTTAGTTCCTGGTTTCACTTCCTGGTTTTGTTTGTCACCATAGCAACCATTAGTTTCACCTGTTCCACGTTTGGACTCACA
The DNA here is from genome assembly GCF_033978785.1 of Entelurus aequoreus. Classification (NCBI taxonomy): domain Eukaryota; kingdom Metazoa; phylum Chordata; class Actinopteri; order Syngnathiformes; family Syngnathidae; genus Entelurus; species Entelurus aequoreus. Next base: position 66,334,478 of record NC_084739.1, read on the forward strand.
CACACCTGTCTCACGTTTTCACAGTCATGTCATGCACCTGTTCACAGTTAGTCACGCACCTGTTTTCACTTTTCATGTCACTATATAGGCTTTTCTGTTTCTGTTGTTCGTCCTGGCGACATCACAAATTCATGCCATGTTCACAGTTTCTGGTCACGTAAGTTTTTGTTTAAATGTTCATAGTTCTCCGCCATTGTGCGCGCCTTTTGTTTTTTCCTAGTGAAGTTTTTTAACCTCCGCTGTGAGCGCCTTTTGTTTGTACCCTTTTGTTTGTACTTTGTAGTTTATAGTTATAATTAAACTATGTCTTTACCTGCACGCCACGTCCGTTCCATTTCTTTTGCACCACGGGAGAGCAAACCACGCCAGAGACCAAGTTATGACAGTCAGTATGTATTATGTGTATACCAGTCAGTAGGTATCGTGTGTGTATACCCATCAGCATGTATTGTGTGTGTATACCAGTCAGTATGTATTGTGTGTATATACCAGTCAGTATGTATCGTGTGTGTATACCAGTCAGTATGTGTCATGTGTTTATACCAGTCAGTATGTGTCATGTGTGTATACCAGTCGGTATATATCATGTGTGTATACCAGTCAGTATGTATTATGTGTGTATACCAGTCAGTATGTATTGTGTGTATACCAGTCAGTATGTATCATGTGTGTATACCAGTCAGTATAAGTTGTGTGTATACCAGTCAGTATGTATCATGTGTGTATACCAGTCAGTACATATCATGTGTGTATACCAGTCAGTATATATCATGTGTGTATACCAGTCAGTATGTATTATGTGTGTATACCAGTCAGTATGTGTCATGTGTGTATACCAGTCAGTATGTGTCATGTGTGTATACCAGTCAGTATGTGTCATGTGTGTATACCAGTCAGTATGTGTCATGTGTGTATACCAGTCAGTATGTATTATGTGTATACCAGTCAGTATGTATTATGTGTGTATACCAGTCAGTATGTATTATGTGTGTATACCAGTCAGTATCTATTATGTGTATACCAGTCAGTATGTGTTATGTGTGTATACCAGTCAGTATGTATATACACAGCTAACACATAACATGTTGATGTGTTAGTATGCTAGGAAGAGTTCCTCAGTATTCACTCTTACAATAACAATGTTACTACAGTTATTACACAGGTTACATAACAATGTTACTACAGTTATTACACAGGTTATTTAACAATGTTACTACAGTTATTACACAGGTTACATAACAATGTTACTACAGTTATTACACAGGTTATATAACAATGTTACTACAGTTATTACACAGGTTATATAACAATGTTACTACAGTTATTACACAGGTTACATAACAATGTGACTACAGTTATTACACAGGTTACATAACAATGTTACTACAGTTATTACACAGGTTATTTAACAATGTTACTACAGTTATTACACAGGTTACATAACAATGTTACTACAGTTATTACACAGGTTATTTAACAATGTTACTACAGTTATTACACAGGTTACATAACAATGTTACTACCGTTATTACACAGGTTACATAACAATGTTACTACAGTTATTACACAGGTTATATAACAATGTTACTACAGTTATTACACAGGTTACATAACAGTGTTACTACAGTTATTACACAGGTTACATAACAATGTTACTACAGTTATTACACAGGTTATATAACAATGTTACTACAGTTATTACACAGGTTACATAACAGTGTTACTACAGTTATTACACAGGTTACATAACAATGTTACTACAGGTATTATGTGTATACCAGTCAGTATGTATTATGTGTGTATACCAGTCAGTATGTATAATGTGTGTATACCAGTCAGTATGTATAATGTGTGTATACCAGTCAGTATGTATAATGTGTGTATACCAGTCAGTATGTATAATGTGTGTATACCAGTCAGTATGTATTATGTGTGTATACCAGTCAGTATGTATTATGTGTGTATACCAGTCAGTATCTATTATGTGTATACCAGTCAGTATGTGTTATGTGTGTATACCAGTCAGTATGTATCATGTGTGTATACCAGTCAGTATGTGTCATGTGTGTATACCAGTCAGTATGTGTCATGTGTGTATACCAGTCAGTATGTGTCATGTGTGTATACCAGTCAGTATGTGTCATGTGTGTATACCAGTCAGTATGTATTATGTGTATACCAGTCAGTATGTATTATGTGTGTATACCAGTCAGTATGTATTATGTGTGTATACCAGTCAGTATCTATTATGTGTATACCAGTCAGTATGTGTTTTGTGTGTATACCAGTCAGTATGTATTATGTGTGTATACCAGTCAGTATCTGTTATGTGTATACCAGTCAGTATGTGTTATGTGTGTATACCAGTCAGTATGTATTATGTGTGTATACCAGTCAGTATCTATTATGTGTATACCAGTCAGTATGTATTATGTGTGTATACCAGTCAGTATGTATTATGTGTATACCAGTCAGTATGTGTTATGTGTGTTTACCAGTCAGTATGTATTATGTGTGTATACCAGTCAGTATCTATTATGTGTATACCAGTCAGTATGTGTTATGTGTGTATACCAGTCAGTATGTATTATGTGTGTATACCAGTCAGTATCTATTATGTGTATACCAGTCAGTATGTATTATGTGTGTATACCAGTCAGTATGTATTATGTGTGTATACCAGTCAGTATCTATTATGTGTATACCAGTCAGTATGTATATACACAGCTAACACATAACATGTTGATGTGTTAGTATGCTAGGAAGAGTTCCTCAGTATTCACTCTTACAATAACAATGTTACTACAGTTATTACACAGGTTACATAACAATGTGACTACAGTTATTACACAGGTTACATAACAATGTTACTACAGTTATTACACAGGTTACATAACAATGTTACTACAGTTATTACACAGGTTACATAACAATGTGACTACAGTTATTACACAGGTTATATAACAATGTTACTACAGTTATTACACAGGTTATATAACAATGTTACTACAGTTATTACACAGGTTACATAACAATGTTACTACCGTTATTACACAGGTTACATAATGTTACTACAGTTATTACACAGGTTACATAACAATGTTACTACCGTTATTACACAGGTTACATAACAATGTTACTACAGTTATTACACAGGTTACATAACAATGTTACTACAGTTATTACACAGGTTACATAACAATGTTACTACAGTTATTACACAGGTTATATAACAATGTTACTACAGTTATTACACAGGTTACATAACATTGTTACTACAGTTATTACACAGGTTACATAACAATGTTACTACAGGTATTATGTGTATACCAGTCAGTATGTATTATGTGTGTATACCAGTCAGTATATGTTATGTGTGTATACCAGTCAGTATGTATTATGTGTGTATACCAGTCAGTATGTATAATGTGTGTATACCAGTCAGTATGTATTGTGTGTGTATACCAGTCAGTATGTATTGTGTGTATACCAGTCAGTATGTATAATGTGTGTATACCAGTCAGTATGTATTATGTGTGTATACCAGTCAGTATGTATTATGTGTGTATACCAGTCAGTATGTATTATGTGTATACCAGTCAGTATGTGTTGTGTGTATACCAGTCAGTATGTATTATGTGTGTATACCAGTCAGTATGTATTATGTGTGTATACCAGTCAGTATGTATTATGTGTATACCAGTCAGTATGTGTTATGTGTGTATACCAGTCAGTATGCATTATGTGTGTATACCAGTCAGTATGTGTTATGTGTGTATACCAGTCAGTATGTATTATGTGTGTATACCAGTCAGTATGTATTATGTGTGTATACCAGTCAGTATGTATTGTGTGTATATACCAGTCAGTATGTATCATGTGTGTATACCAGTCAGTATGTGTCATGTGTTTATACCAGTCAGTATGTGTCATGTGTGTATACCAGTCAATATGTATCATGTGTGTATACCAGTCAGTATGTATCATGTGTGTATACCAGTCAGTATGTATCATGTGTGTATACCAGTCAGTATGTATCATGTGTGTATACCAGTCAGTATGTATCATGTGTGTATACCAGCCAGTATGTATTATGTGTGTATACCAGTCAGTATGTATTATGTGTGTATACCAGTCAGTATGTATCATGTGTGTATACCAGTCAGTATGTATCATGTGTGTATACCAGTCAGTATGTGTCATGTGTGTATACCAGTCAGTATGTATCATGTGTGTATACCAGTCAGTATGTGTAATGTGTATACCAGTCAGTATGTATCATGTGTGTATACCAGTCAGTATGTGTCATGTGTGTATACCAGTCAGTATGTGTCATGTGTGTATACCAGTCAGTATGTGTTATGTGTGTATACCAGTCAGTATGTATCATGTGCGTATACCAGTCAGTATGTATCATGTGTGTATACCAGTCAGTATGTGTCATGTGTGTATACCAGTCAGTATATATCATGTGTGTATACCAGTAAGTATGTATTATGTGTGTAAACCAGTCAGTATTTATCATGTGTGTATACCAGTCAGTATGTGGCATGTGTGTATACCAGTCAGTACATATCATGTGTGTATACCAGTCAGTATATATATCATGTGTGTATACCAGTCAGTATGTATTATGTGTGTATACCAGTCAGTATGTGTCATGTGTGTATACCAGTCAGTATGTATCATGTGTGTATACCAGTCGGTATGTGTCATGTGTGTATACCAGTCAGTATGTGTCATGTGTGTATACCAGTCAGTATGTGTCATGTGTGTATACCAGTCAGTATGTGTCATGTGTGTATACCAGTCAGTATGTGTCATGTGTGTATACCAGTCAGTATGTATTATGTGTGTATACCAGTCAGTATCTATTATGTGTATACCAGTCAGTATGTGTTATGTGTGTATACCAGTCAGTATGTGTCATGTGTGTATACCAGTCAGTATGTGTCATGTGTGTATACCAGTCAGTATGTGTCATGTGTGTATACCAGTCAGTATGTATTATGTGTATACCAGTCAGTATGTATAATGTGTGTATACCAGTCAGTATGTATTATGTGTGTATACCAGTCAGTATCTATTATGTGTATACCAGTCAGTATGTATTATGTGTGTATACCAGTCAGTATCTATTATGTGTATACCAGTCAGTATGTGTTGTGTGTATACCAGTCAGTATGTATTATGTGTGTATACCATTCAGTATCTGTTATGTGTATACCAGTCAGTATGTGTTATGTGTGTATACCAGTCAGTATGTATTATGTGTGTATACCAGTCAGTATCTATTATGTGTATACCAGTCAGTATGTGTTATGTGTGTATACCAGTCAGTATGTATTATGTGTGTATACCAGTCAGTATCTATTATGTGTATACCAGTCAGTATGTATTATGTGTGTATACCAGTCAGTATGTATTATGTGTGTATACCAGTCAGTATGTATTATGTGTGTATACCAGTCAGTATCTATTATGTGTATACCAGTCAGTATGTATTATGTGTGTATACCAGTCGGTATATATCATGTGTGTATACCAGTCAGTATGTATTATGTGTGTATACCAGTCAGTATGTATCATGTGTGTATACCAGTCAGTATGTGTCATGTGTGTATACCAGTCAGTATGTATCATGTGTGTATACCAGTCAGTATGTATCATGTGTGTATACCAGTCAGTATGTGTCATGTGTGTATACCAGTCAGTATGTGTCATGTGTGTATACCAGTCAATATGTATCATGTGTGTATACCAGTCAGTATGTATCATGTGTGTATACCAGTCAGTATGTATATACACAGCTAACACATAACATGTTGATGTGTTAGTATGCTAGGAAGAGTTCCTCAGTATTCACTCTTACAATAACAATGTTACTACAGTTATTACACAGGTTACATAACAATGTGACTACAGTTATTACACAGGTTACATAACAATGTTACTACAGTTATTACACAGGTTACATAACAATGTTACTACAGTTATTACACAGGTTACATAACAATGTGACTACAGTTATTACACAGGTTACATAACAATGTTACTACAGTTATTACACAGGTTACATAACAATGTGACTACAGTTATTACACAGGTTACATAACAATGTTACTACAGTTATTACACAGGTTACATAACAATGTGACTACAGTTATTACACAGGTTACATAACAATGTTACTACAGTTATTACACAGGTTACATAACAATGTGACTACAGTTATTACACAGGTTACATAACAATGTGACTACAGTTATTACACAGGTTACATAACAATGTTACTACAGTTATTACACAGGTTATATAACAATGTTACTACAGTTATTACACAGGTTATATAACAATGTTACTACAGTTATTACACAGGTTACATAACAATGTTACTACAGTTATTACACAGGTTATATAACAATGTTACTACAGTTATTACACAGGTTACATAACAGTGTTACTACGGTTATTACACAGGTTACATAACAATGTTACTACAGGTATTATGTGTATACCAGTCAGTATGTATTATGTGTGTGTACCAGTCAGTATGTATAATGTGTGTATACCAGTCAGTATGTATTGTGTGTGTATACCAGTCAGTATGTATTGTGTGTATACCAGTCAGTATGTATAATGTGTGTATACCAGTCAGTATGTATTATGTGTGTATACCAGTCAGTATGTATTATGTGTGTATACCAGTCAGTATGTATTATGTGTATACCAGTCAGTATGTGTTGTGTGTATACCAGTCAGTATGTATTATGTGTGTATACCAGTCAGTATGTATTATGTGTGTATACCAGTCAGTATGTATTATGTGTATACCAGTCAGTATGTGTTATGTGTGTATACCAGTCAGTATGTATTATGTGTGTATACCAGTCAGTATGTGTTATGTGTGTATACCAGTCAGTATGTATTATGTGTGTATACCAGTCAGTATGTATTATGTGTGTATACCAGTCAGTATGTATTGTGTGTATATACCAGTCAGTATGTATCATGTGTGTATACCAGTCAGTATGTGTCATGTGTTTATACCAGTCAGTATGTGTCATGTGTGTATACCAGTCAATATGTATCATGTGTGTATACCAGTCAGTATGTATCATGTGTGTATACCAGTCAGTATGTATCATGTGTGTATACCAGTCAGTATGTATCATGTGTGTATACCAGTCAGTATGTATCATGTGTGTATACCAGCCAGTATGTATTATGTGTGTATACCAGTCAGTATGTATTATGTGTGTATACCAGTCAGTATGTATCATGTGTGTATACCAGTCAGTATGTATCATGTGTGTATACCAGTCAGTATGTGTCATGTGTGTATACCAGTCAGTATGTATCATGTGTGTATACCAGTCAGTATGTGTAATGTGTATACCAGTCAGTATGTATCATGTGTGTATACCAGTCAGTATGTGTCATGTGTGTATACCAGTCAGTATGTGTCATGTGTGTATACCAGTCAGTATGTGTTATGTGTGTATACCAGTCAGTATGTATCATGTGCGTATACCAGTCAGTATGTATCATGTGTGTATACCAGTCAGTATGTGTCATGTGTGTATACCAGTCAGTATATATCATGTGTGTATACCAGTAAGTATGTATTATGTGTGTAAACCAGTCAGTATTTATCATGTGTGTATACCAGTCAGTATGTGTCATGTGTGTATACCAGTCAGTACATATCATGTGTGTATACCAGTCAGTATATATATCATGTGTGTATACCAGTCAGTATGTATTATGTGTGTATACCAGTCAGTATGTGTCATGTGTGTATACCAGTCAGTATGTGTCATGTGTGTATACCAGTCAGTATGTATCATGTGTGTATACCAGTCGGTATGTGTCGTGTGTGTATACAAGTCAGTATGTGTCATGTGTGTATACCAGTCAGTATGTGTCATGTGTGTATACCAGTCAGTATGTGTCATGTGTGTATACCAGTCAGTATGTGTCATGTGTGTATACCAGTCAGTATGTATTATGTGTATACCAGTCAGTATGTGTTATGTGTGTATACCAGTCAGTATGTGTCATGTGTGTATACCAGTCAGTATGTGTCATGTGTGTATACCAGTCAGTATGTGTCATGTGTGTATACCAGTCAGTATCTATTATGTGTATACCAGTCAGTATGTGTTATGTGTGTATACCAGTCAGTATGTGTCATGTGTGTATACCAGTCAGTATGTGTCATGTGTGTATACCAGTCAGTATGTGTCATGTGTGTATACCAGTCAGTATGTATTATGTGTATACCAGTCAGTATGTATAATGTGTGTATACCAGTCAGTATGTATTATGTGTGTATACCAGTCAGTATCTATTATGTGTATACCAGTCAGTATGTATTATGTGTGTATACCAGTCAGTATCTATTATGTGTATACCAGTCAGTATGTGTTGTGTGTATACCAGTCAGTATGTATTATGTGTGTATACCATTCAGTATCTGTTATGTGTATACCAGTCAGTATGTGTTATGTGTGTATACCAGTCAGTATGTATTATGTGTGTATACCAGTCAGTATCTATTATGTGTATACCAGTCAGTATGTGTTATGTGTGTATACCAGTCAGTATGTATTATGTGTGTATACCAGTCAGTATCTATTATGTGTATACCAGTCAGTATGTATTATGTGTGTATACCAGTCAGTATGTATTATGTGTGTATACCAGTCAGTATCTATTATGTGTATACCAGTCAGTATGTATATACACAGCTAACACATAATATGTTGATGTGTTAGTATGCTAGGAAGAGTTCCTCAGTATTCACTCTTACAATAACAATGTGACTACAGTTATTACACAGGTTACATAACAATGTTACTACAGTTATTAAACAGGTTACATAACAATGTTACTACAGTTATTACACAGGTTACATAACAATGTGACTACAGTTATTACACAGGTTATATAACAATGTTACTACAGTTATTACACAGGTTATATAACAATGTTACTACAGTTATTACACAGGTTACATAACAATGTTACTACAGTTATTACACAGGTTATATAACAATGTTACTACAGTTATTACACAGGTTATATAACAATGTCACTACAGTTATTACAGAGGTTACATAACAATGTTACTACAGTTATTACACAGGTTACATAACAATGTTACTACAGTTATTACACAGGTTACATAACAATGTGACTACAGTTATTACACAGGTTATATAACAATGTTACTACAGTTATTACACAGGTTATATAACAATGTCACTACAGTTATTACAGAGGTTACATAACAATGTTACTACAGTTATTACACAGGTTATATAACAATGTTACTACAGTTATTACACAGGTTATATAACAATGTCACTACAGTTATTACAGAGGTTACATAACAATGTTACTACAGTTATTACACAGGTTATATAACAATGTTACTACAGTTATTACACAGGTTATATAACAATGTTACTACAGTTATTACACAGGTTACATAACAATGTTACTACCGTTATTACACAGGTTACATAACAATGTTACTACAGTTATTACACAGGTTACATAACAGTGTTACTACAGTTATTACACAGGTTACATAACAATGTTACTACCGTTATTACACAGGTTACATAACAATGTTACTACAGTTATTACACAGGTTACATAACAGTGTTACTACAGTTATTACACAGGTTACATAACAATGTTACTACCGTTATTACACAGGTTACATAACAATGTTACTACAGTTATTACACAGGTTACATAACAGTGTTACTACAGTTATTACACAGGTTACATAACAATGTTACTACCGTTATTACACAGGTTACATAACAATGTTACTACAGTTATTACACAGGTTACATAACAGTGTTACTACAGTTATTACACAGGTTACATAACAATGTTACTACAGTTATTACACAGTTACATAACAATGTTACTACAGTTATTACACAGGTTATATAACAATGTGACTACAGTTATTACACAGGTTACATAACAATGTTACTACAGTTATTACACAGGTTATTTAACAATGTTACTACAGTTATTACACAGGTTACATAACAATGTTACTACAGTTATTACACAGGTTATTTAACAATGTTACTACAGTTATTACACAGGTTACATAACAATGTTACTACCGTTATTACACAGGTTACATAACAATGTTACTACAGTTATTACACAGGTTACATAACAATGTTACTACAGTTATTACACAGGTTACATAACAATGTTACTACAGTTATTACACAGGTTATATAACAATGTTACTACAGTTATTACACAGGTTACATAACAGTGTTACTACAGTTATTACACAGGTTACATAACAATGTTACTACCGTTATTACACAGGTTACATAACAATGTTACTACAGTTATTACACAGGTTACATAACAATGTTACTACAGTTATTACACAGGTTATATAACAATGTTACTACAGTTATTACACAGGTTACATAACAGTGTTACTACAGTTATTACACAGGTTACATAACAATGTTACTACAGGTATTATGTGTATACCAGTCAGTATGTATTATGTGTGTATACCAGTCAGTATGTATAATGTGTGTATACCAGTCAGTATGTATTGTGTGTGTATACCAGTCAGTATGTATTGTGTGTATACCAGTCAGTATGTATAATGTGTGTATACCAGTCAGTATGTATAATGTGTGTATACCAGTCAGTATGTATAATGTGTGTATACCAGTCAGTATGTATTATGTGTGTATACCAGTCAGTATGTATTGTGTATACCAGTCAGTATGTGTTGTGTGTATACCAGTCAGTATGTATTATGTGTGTATACCAGTCAGTATGTATTATGTGTGTATACCAGTCAGTATGTATTATGTGTATACCAGTCAGTATGTATTATGTGTATACCAGTCAGTATGTATCATGTGTGTATACCAGCCAGTATGTATTATGTGTGTATACCAGTCAGTATGTATTATGTGTGTATACCAGTCAGTATGTATCATGTGTGTATACCAGTCAGTATGTGTCATGTGTGTATACCAGTCAGTATGTGTTGTGTGTATACCAGTCAGTATGTATTATGTGTGTATACCAGTCAGTATGTATTATGTGTGTATACCAGTCAGTATGTATTATGTGTATACCAGTCAGTATGTATTATGTGTATACCAGTCAGTATGTATCATGTGTGTATACCAGCCAGTATGTATTATGTGTGTATACCAGTCAGTATGTATTATGTGTGTATACCAGTCAGTATGTATCATGTGTGTATACCAGTCAGTATGTGTCATGTGTGTATACCAGTCAGTATGTGTCATGTGTGTATACCAGTCAGTATGTGTCATGTGTGTATACCAGTCAGTATGTGTTATGTGTGTATACCAGTCAGTATGTATCATGTGCGTATACCAGTCAGTATGTGTCATGTGTGTATACCAGTCAGTATATATCATGTGTGTATACCAGTAAGTATGTATTATGTGTGTAAACCAGTCAGTATTTATCATGTGTGTATACCAGTCAGTATGTGTTGTGTGTATACCAGTCAGTATGTATCATGTGTGTATACCAGTCAGTACATATCATGTGTGTATACCAGTCAGTATATATCATGTGTGTATACCAGTCAGTATGTATTATGTGTGTATACCAGTCAGTAAGTGTCATGTGTGTATACCAGTCAGTATGTGTCATGTGTGTATACCAGTCAGTATGTGTCATGTGTGTATACCAGTCGGTATGTATCATGTGTGTATACCAGTCGGTATGTGTCATGTGTGTATACCAGTCAGTATGTGTCATGTGTGTATACCAGTCAGTATGTATCATGTGTGTATACCAGTCAGTATGTGTCATGTGTGTATACCAGTCAGTATGTGTCATGTGTGTATACCAGTCAGTATGTGTCATGTGTGTATACCAGTCAGTATCTATTATGTGTATACCAGTCAGTATGTGTTATGTGTGTATACCAGTCAGTATGTATTATGTGTGTATACCAGTCAGTATCTATTATGTGTATACCAGTCAGTATGTATTATGTGTGTATACCAGTCAGTATGTGTTATGTGTGTATACCAGTCAGTATGTATATACACAGCTAACACATAACATGTTGATGTGTTAGTATGCTAGGAAGAGTTCCTCAGTATTCACTCTTACAATAACAATGTTACTACAGTTATTACACAGGTTACATAACAATGTTACTACAGTTATTACACAGGTTACATAACAATGTTACTACAGTTATTACACAGGTTATATAACAATGTTACTACAGTTATTACACAGGTTATATAACAATGTTACTACAGTTATTACACAGGTTACATAACAATGTTACTACAGTTATTACACAGGTTACATAACAATGTGACTACAGTTATTACACAGGTTATATAACAATGTTACTACAGTTATTACACAGGTTATATAACAATGTTACTACAGTTATTACACAATGTCACTACAGTTATTACAGAGGTTACATAACAATGTTACTACCGTTATTACACAGGTTACATAACAATGTTACTACAGTTATTACACAGTTACATAACAATGTTACTACAGTTATTACACAGGTTACATAACAATGTTACTACAGTTATTACACAGGTTATATAACAATGTTACTACAGTTATTACACAGGTTATATAACAATGTTACTACAGTTATTACACAGGTTACATAACAGTGTTACTACAGTTATTACACAGGTTACATAACAATGTTACTACAGGTATTACACAGGTTACATAACAGTGTTACTACAGTTATTACACAGGTTACATAACAATGTTACTACAGGTATTATGTGTATACCAGTCAGTATGTATTATGTGTGTATACCAGTCAGTATGTATAATGTGTGTATACCAGTCAGTATGTATTGTGTGTGTATACCAGTCAGTATGTATTGTGTGTGTATACCAGTCAGTATGTATTATGTGTGTATACCAGTCAGTATGTATTATGTGTGTATACCAGTCAGTATGTATTATGTGTATACCAGTCAGTATGTGTTATGTGTGTATACCAGTCAGTATGTATTATGTGTGTATACCAGTCAGTATGTATTATGTGTGCATACCAGTCAGTATGTATTATGTGTGTATACCAGTCAGTATGTATAATGTGTGTATACCAGTCAGTATGTGTTATGTGTGCATACCAGTCAGTATGTGTTATGTGTGCATACCAGTCAGCATGTATTATGTGTGTATACCAGTCAGTATGTATAATGTGTGTATACCAGTCAGTATATGTTATGTGTGCATACCAGTCAGTATGTATAATGTGTGTATACCAGTCAGTATGTATAATGTGTGTATACCAGTCAGTATGTATTATGTGTGTATACCAGTCAGTATGTATAATGTGTGTATACCAGTCAGTATGTATTGTGTGTAAACCAGTCAGTATGTATAATGTGTGTATACCAGTCAGTATGTATAATGTGTGCATACCAGTCAGTATGTGTTATGTGTGCATACCAGTCAGTATGTATAATGTGTGTATACCAGTCAGTATGTGTTATGTGTGCATACCAGTCAGTATGTATTATGTGTGTATACCAGTCAGTGTGTATTATGTGTGTATACCAGTCAGTATGTATTATGTGTGTATACCAGTCAGTATGTATTATGTGTATACCAGTCAGTATGTATTATGTGTGTATACCAGTCAGTATGTATTATGTGTGTATACCAGTCAGTATGTATTATGTGTGCATACCAGTCAGTATGTATCATGTGTGTATACCAGTCAGTATGTATTGTGTGCATACCAGTCAGTATGTATTATGTGTGTATACCAGTCAGTATGTATTATGTGTGTATACCAGTCAGTATGTATAATGTGTGTATACCAGTCAGTATGTATTATGTGTGTATACCAGTCAGTATAAATGAAGTATTGACAGTTTATGAAAGTATTGAAGTGATTGCTAACATTAGCTGCATTGCTAGCCACCAAGAAGGAGTTAATAATCCTGTTAGAATACAAAAACCAGCAGGTGTATTCTCCCCCCTGGTGAACTCTGACCTTTGCATGCAGCCTAATGGCAGAGAGAGTGATCTGCTACTGGAGGACGTCTTCCGGCTCCTTCCACCAGCAGCCATGCGTGTCACCTCCCACACAAAAGCTGCAGATGGTCAGCTGCAGATGTGTAACGGACGCCTGTGTTACAGAGAAAACACTCCCCCCTTTCTCCTCCCCTAGTTCAGCATGCACACCAACACTGTCTCTTTAAGAGCAACCATGATCAACTTCAGCTCTCTTTGCCTCATAAACACAACACAATATGTTGAAAGAGACATTTTGGACCAAAAATACAACAACAAATCTGTCTGATGACGCAAAAAAGTAAAAGTCTTATATAAGTGTTATAATGAAGACAACACATGATGTAAGTGTCTATATTAGCTATAATAGCCTACTATCAAAATGACTTTAAAAGTCTTATATAAGTCTTATAATGAAGACAACACATGATGTAAGTGTCTATATTAGCTATAATAGCCTACTATCAAAATGACTTTAAAAGTCTTATATAAGTGTTAAAATGAATGCAACAAATGATGTAAGTGTCTATATTAGCTATGTTAGCCTACTATCAAAATGACTTTAAAAGTCTTATGTAAGTGTTATAATGAAGGCAACACATTATGTAAGTGTCTATTTTAGCCTACTATCAAAATGACTTTAAAAGTCTTATGTGTTATAATGAAGGCAACACATGATGTAAGTGTCTATATTAGCCTACTATCGAAATGACTTTAAAAGTCTTATATAAGTGTTATAATGAAGACAACACATGATGTAAGTGTCTATATTAGTTATATTAGCCTACTATCAAAATGACTTTAAAAGTCTTATGTGTTATAATGAAGGCAACACATGATGTAAGTGTCTATATTAGCCTACTATCAAAATGACTTTAAAAGTCTTATATGAGTGTCATAATTAAGGCAACACATGATGTAAGTGTCTATATTAGCCTACTATCAAAATGACTTTAAAAGTCTTATATGAGTGTCATAATGAAGGCAACACATGATGTAAGTGTCTATATTAGCCTACTATCGAAATGACTTTAAAAGTCTTATATAAGTGTTATAATGAAGACAACACATGATGTAAGTGTCTATATTAGTTATATTAGCCTACTATCAAAATGACTTTAAAAGTCTTATATAAGTGTTATAATGAAGGCAACACATGATGCAAGTGTCTATATTAGCTATATTAGCCTACTATCAAAATGACTTTAAAAGTCTTATATAAGTGTTATAATGAAGACAACACATGATGTAAGTGTCTATATTAGCCTACTATCAAAATAACTTTAAAAGTGGAGTGGCATAATACACATCGTTTTGCGGCGGCGTCGGAGAAAGTTGTACATGTAAACAAACTATGGTGAGTTCAAGGACCGCTGAAATTAGTAGGACAAAACGGCACTCGCTAAATCCTCTCATCAGTGAAGCATGTTTAATATAAACAGTGGCATTTACAACAATTAGGAAAGTTTGTCCTCCTACACAAACCATGTCAAAACAAAAAATATATTTTTTCCCCTCATCTTTTTTCCATTTCCATACATTTTTGAAAAAAGCTCCAGGTTGTTAGAATAATTACGTATAAGTTATCACACAACGCTTATGCTTAAAGGCCGTTGCTATAGTTATTATCAATTGTGCTGAAGTTGTACTTTTCTATCTGTGCAAAGGGACAACCTGCAATCTTGGACTGCGAGTCGTCTCGTATCGGTGTTTGTGTCCAGACCCGGCCTGCTGACTGCCAAGGGCGAACATCGAGTACCTTGACGCAGACAAAGCAGAGACACATTTCCATTCCTGAATAATCATATATTGCGTGTAACTGGGGCTGCTGAAATGACCCCCCCTTCCTTCAGAAGCAGCCTCAGTGATGTAACCAGGGAACTCCCCAATAAATAGAGGAGCACGTGGGCTGTGCCTTAGAGTGTAGGTTGGAACTGGAACTGAGTGTGCAGCCCCATACGTCTCTCCTCATTGAGCAAAATTGAACTCTGTCTCTGCATGATTCCTTGCTTCGTGTCTGTTTAACAGATGTCATGAGTGTTTAAACCTGACACAGGGACCCACCAGGGCGGCGCTAAAGAGCCGCAGGTTGCCGACCCCCCGATTTAGTGGATGGAATGGTGGATGGGATTGACAATGTTAGTCATGCAGGACACACGGTGGAGAGCTGAGGTGGTGTAGTGTGATGTACAATGTGACCCCAACCGGAGTAATCTGAAAAGCCTGAGGATTACAACAACCGATCGCCTGTCACAGAGGATGCAAATGTGTGTGTGTGTGTGTTTGTGTGTGTTGTGACTTTGTGTAGTGGTGAGGGGGTCACACCGCAGGCAAGAGAGCATCTCGCCGGGTTCATGTTGGCAGCAAGTGCAGAGTCCAAATGACATCCACTAATGATCTGAATCAACATGACTACATCTTCTGTGTACTGCAGTTAACTACTCAACTACTGGAGTTAAAAGAAGGAGCACTTGAGCACTAGCAGTCTCACAGCCGGGCAGCAAGTGCACTAGCACAAATGACATAGTAGGCTAACATAGACACTTACATCATGTGTTGTCTTCATTATAACACTTATATAAGACTTTTAAAGTCCTTTTTATAGTAGGCTAATATAGCTAATATAGACACTTACATCATGTGTTGCCTTCATTATAACACTTATATAAGACTTTAAAGTCATTTTGATAGTAGGCTAATATAGACACTTACATCATGTGTTGCCTTCATTATAACACTTATATAAGACTTTTAAAGTCATTTTGATAGTAGGCTAATATAGACACTTACATCATGTGTTGCCTTCATTATAACACCTATATAAGACTTTAAAGTCATTTTGATAGTAGGCTATTATAGCTAATATAGACACTTACATCATGTGGTCTTCATTGTAACACTTATATAAGACTAAGTAATTGTGATAGTAGGCTAATATAGACACTTACATCATGTGTTGTCGTCAGTATAACACTTATATACGACTTTTAAAGTCATTTTGATAGTAGGCTAATATAGACACTTACATCATGTGTTGTCTTCATTATAACACTTATATAAGACTTTAAAGTCATTTTGATAGTAGGCTAATATAGACACTTACATCATGTGTTGCCTTCATTATAACACTTATATAAGACTTTTAAAGTCATTTTGATAGTAGGCTAATATAGCTAATATAGACACTTACATCATGTGTTGCCTTCATTATAACACCTATATAAGACTTTAAAGTCATTTTGATAGTAGGCTATTATAGCTAATAGACACTTACATCATGTGGTCTTCATTGTAACACTTATATAAGACTAAGTAATTGTGATAGTAGGCTAATATAGACACTTACATCATGTGTTGCCTTCATTATAACACTTATATAAGACTTTAAAGTCATTTTGATAGTAGGCTAATATAGACACTTACATCATGTGTTGCCTTCATTATAACACTTATATAAGACTTTTAAAGTCATTTTGATAGTAGGCTAATATAGACACTTACATCATGTGTTGCCTTCATTATAACACCTATATAAGACTTTAAAGTCATTTTGATAGTAGGCTATTATAGCTAATATAGACACTTACATCATGTGGTCTTCATTGTAACACTTATATAAGACTAAGTAATTGTGATAGTAGGCTAATATAGACACTTACATCATGTGTTGCCTTCATTATAACACCTATATAAGACTTTAAAGTCATTTTGATAGTAGGCTATTATAGCTAATATAGACACTTACATCATGTGGTCTTCATTGTAACACTTATATAAGACTAAGTAATTGTGATAGTAGGCTAATATAGACATTTACGTCATGTGTTGTCTTCATTATAACACTTATATAAGACTTTAAAGTCATTTTGATAATAGGCTAATATAGACACTTACATCATGTGTTGCCTTCATTATAACACTTATATAAGACTTATAAAGTCATTTTGCTAGTAGGCTAATATAGACACTTGCATCATGTGTTGTCTTCATTATAACACTTATTTAGTCATTTTGATAGTAGGCTAATATAGACACATCATGTGTTGCCTTCATTATAACACTTATATAAGACTTATAAAGTCATTTTGATAGTAGGCTAATATAGACACTTACATCATGTGTTGCCTTCATTATAACACTTATATAAGACTTATAAAGTCATTTTGATAGTAGGCTAATATAGACACTTACATCATGTGTTGTCTTCATTATAACACTTGTATAAGACTTATAAAGTCATTTTGATAGTAGGCTAATATAGACACTTACATCATGTGTTGTCTTCATTATAACACTTATATAAGACTTTTAAAGTCATTTTGATAGTAGGCTAATATAGACACTTACATCATGTGTTGCCTTCATTATAACACCTATATAAGACTTTAAAGTCATTTTGATAGTAGGCTATTATAGCTAATATAGACACTTACATCATGTGGTCTTCATTGTAACACTTATATAAGACTAAGTAATTGTGATAGTAGGCTAATATAGACACTTACATCATGTGTTGTCGTCAGTATAACACTTATATACGACTTTTAAAGTCATTTTGATAGTAGGCTAATATAGACACTTACATCATGTGTTGTCTTCATTATAACACTTATATAAGACTTTTAAAGTCATTTTGATAGTAGGCTAATATAGACACTTACGTCATGTGTTGTCTTCATTATAACACTTATATAAGACTTTAAAGTCATTTTGATAGTAGGCTAATATAGACACTTATATCATGTGTTGCCTTCATTATAACACTTATATAAGACTTTTAAAGTCATTTTGATAGTAGGCTAATATAGACACTTACATCATGTGTTGCCTTCATTATAACACCTATATAAGACTTTAAAGTCATTTTGATAGTAGGCTATTATAGCTAATATAGACACTTACATCATGTGGTCTTCATTGTAACACTTATATAAGACTAAGTAATTGTGATAGTAGGCTAATATAGACACTTACATCATGTGTTGTCGTCAGTATAACACTTATATACGACTTTTAAAGTCATTTTGATAGTAGGCTAATATAGACACTTACATCATGTGTTGTCGTCAGTATAACACTTATATACGACTTTTAAAGTCATTTTGATAGTAGGCTAATATAGACACTTACGTCATGTGTTGTCTTCATTATAACACTTATATAAGACTTTAAAGTCATTTTGATAGTAGGCTAATATAGACACTTACATCATGTGTTGCCTTCATTATAACACTTATATAAGACTTTTAAAGTCATTTTGATAGTAGGCTAATATAGACACTTACATCATGTGTTGCCTTCATTATAACACTTATATAAGACTTTAAAGTCATTTTGATAGTAGGCTATTATAGCTAATATAGACACTTACATCATGTGGTCTTCATTGTAACACTTATATAAGACTAAGTAATTGTGATAGTAGGCTAATATAGACACTTACATCATGTGTTGTCGTCAGTATAACACTTATATACGACTTTTAAAGTCATTTTGATAGTAGGCTAATATAGACACTTACGTCATGTGTTGTCTTCATTATAACACTTATATAAGACTTATAAAGTCATTTTGATAGTAGGCTAATATAGACACTTGCATCATGTGTTGTCTTCATTATAACACTTATAAAGTCATTTTGATAGTAGGCTAATATAGACACTTACATCATGTGTTGCCTTCATTATAACACTTATATAAGACTTATAAAGTCATTTTGATAGTAGGCTAATATAGACACTTACATCATGTGTTGTCTTCATTATAACACTTATGTAAGACTTATAAAGTCATTTTGATAGTAGGCTAATATAGACACTTACATCATGTGTTGTCTTCATTATAACTGTCACATTCTGGACGCATGGTGATGCGGGATCTTTGCTCTCCCAAGATGCAAAGGACGAAAACCGGACAGGACTTGCAGGTAACGACATGATGTAATTATACAATAACACAAAACTGGTACCAAAACAGAGAACACACCCGACAGGACGAGGTGCCGAGCGCACCGGAAGCTAAGGCTAACACTTAGCACAGATTGTGACTACTAGCAGGAGCTAGGAAACTAGAACAAACCTACGTGGCAGTCGCGGGATGCAAAACAAAGAAGCCAGACCGACTGACTGAGAAGGCAGGCTTTAAATAATAATGTCAATGATGACCAACAGGTGCGTGTCGGGAACCCCCGCGGCAGGTGAACGTAATAAGTTACTATGGTAACCAACTAAGAGGTGCATAAACAGGAACTAGAATGGGGCCAAGACTAACAGAAAAAACACAAGTGACCCGAAAACCCAAACAGAATATGATCCGTGCAGCGGATCCTAACAATAACACTTATAAAGTCATTTTGATAGTAGGCTAATATAGACACTTACATCATGTGTTGCCTTCATTATAACACTTATATAAGACTTTTATAGTCATTTTGATAGTAGGCTACTATAGACACTTACATCATGTGTTGCCTTCATTATAACACTTATATAAGACTTTTATAGTCATTTTGATAGTAGGCTAATATAGACACTTACATCATGTGTTGTCTTCATTATAACACTTATATAAGACTTTTATAGTCATTTTGATAGTAGGCTACTATAGACACTTACATCATGTGTTGCCTTCATTATAACACTTATATAAGACTTTTATAGTCATTTTGATAGTAGGCTAATATAGACACTTACATCATGTGTTGTCTTCATTATAACACTTATATAAGACTTTTATAGTCATTTTGATAGTAGGCTAATATAGACACTTACATCATGTGTTGTCTTCATTATAACACTTATATAAGACTTATAAAGTCATTTTGATAGTAGGCTAATATAGACACTTACATCATGTGTTGCCTTCATTACAACACTTATAAAGTCATTTTGATAGTAGGCTAATATAGACAATTACATCATGTGTTGCCTTCATTATAACACTTATATAAGACTTTTATAGTCATTTTGATAGTAGGCTAATATAGACACTTACATCATGTGTTGTCTTCATTATAACACTTATAAAGTCATTTTGATAGTAGGCTAATATAGACAATTACATCATGTGTTGCCTTCATTATAACACTTATATAAGACTTTTATAGTCATTTTGATAGTAGGCTAATATAGACACTTACATCATGTGTTGTCTTCATTATAACACTTATATAAGACTTATAAAGTCATTTTGATAGTAGGCTAATATAGACACTTACATCATGTGTTGCCTTCATTACAACACTTATTAAGTCATTTTGATAGTAGGCTAATATAGACACTTACATCATGTGTTGCCTTCATTACAACACTTATAAAGTCATTTTGATAGTAAGCTAATATAGACACTTACATCATGTGTTGCCTTCATTATAACACTTATATAAGACTTTTATAGTCATTTTGATAGTAGGCTAATATAGACACTTACATCATGTGTTGCCTTCATTATAACACTTATATAAGACTTTTATAGTCATTTTGATAGTAGGCTAATATAGACACTTACATCATGTGTTGCCTTCATTATAACACTTATATAAGACTTTTATAGTCATTTTGATAGTAGGCTAATATAGACACTTACATCATGTGTTGTCTTCATTATAACACTTATAAAGTCATTTTGATAGTAGGCTAATATAGACACTTACATCATGTGTTGCCTTCATTATAACACTTATAAAGTCATTTTGATAGTAGGCTAATATAGACACTTACATCATGTGTTGCCTTCATTATAACACTTATATAAGACTTATAAAGTCATTTTGATAGTAGGCTAATATAGACACTTACATCATGTGTTGTCTTCATTATAACACTTATGTAAGACTTATAAAGTCATTTTGATAGTAGGCTAATATAGACACTTACATCATGTGTTGTCTTCATTATAACTGTCACATTCTGGACGCATGGTGATGCGGGATCTTTGCTCTCCCAAGATGCAAAGGACGAAAACCGGACAGGACTTGCAGGTAACGACATGATGTAATTATACAATAACACAAAACTGGTACCAAAACAGAGAACACACCCGACAGGACGAGGTGCCGAGCGCACCGGAAGCTAAGGCTAACACTTAGCACAGATTGTGACTACTAGCAGGAGCTAGGAAACTAGAACAAACCTACGTGGCAGTCGCGGGATGCAAAACAAAGAAGCCAGACCGACTGACTGAGAAGGCAGGCTTTAAATAATAATGTCAATGATGACCAACAGGTGCGTGTCGGGAACCCCCGCGGCAGGTGAACGTAATAAGTTACTATGGTAACCAACTAAGAGGTGCATAAACAGGAACTAGAATGGGGCCAAGACTAACAGAAAAAACACAAGTGACCCGAAAACCCAAACAGAATATGATCCGTGCAGCGGATCCTAACAATAACACTTATAAAGTCATTTTGATAGTAGGCTAATATAGACACTTACATCATGTGTTGCCTTCATTATAACACTTATATAAGACTTTTATAGTCATTTTGATAGTAGGCTACTATAGACACTTACATCATGTGTTGCCTTCATTATAACACTTATATAAGACTTTTATAGTCATTTTGATAGTAGGCTAATATAGACACTTACATCATGTGTTGTCTTCATTATAACACTTATATAAGACTTTTATAGTCATTTTGATAGTAGGCTACTATAGACACTTACATCATGTGTTGCCTTCATTATAACACTTATATAAGACTTTTATAGTCATTTTGATAGTAGGCTAATATAGACACTTACATCATGTGTTGTCTTCATTATAACACTTATATAAGACTTTTATAGTCATTTTGATAGTAGGCTAATATAGACACTTACATCATGTGTTGTCTTCATTATAACACTTATATAAGACTTATAAAGTCATTTTGATAGTAGGCTAATATAGACACTTACATCATGTGTTGCCTTCATTACAACACTTATAAAGTCATTTTGATAGTAGGCTAATATAGACAATTACATCATGTGTTGCCTTCATTATAACACTTATATAAGACTTTTATAGTCATTTTGATAGTAGGCTAATATAGACACTTACATCATGTGTTGTCTTCATTATAACACTTATAAAGTCATTTTGATAGTAGGCTAATATAGACAATTACATCATGTGTTGCCTTCATTATAACACTTATATAAGACTTTTATAGTCATTTTGATAGTAGGCTAATATAGACACTTACATCATGTGTTGTCTTCATTATAACACTTATATAAGACTTATAAAGTCATTTTGATAGTAGGCTAATATAGACACTTACATCATGTGTTGCCTTCATTACAACACTTATTAAGTCATTTTGATAGTAGGCTAATATAGACACTTACATCATGTGTTGCCTTCATTACAACACTTATAAAGTCATTTTGATAGTAAGCTAATATAGACACTTACATCATGTGTTGCCTTCATTATAACACTTATATAAGACTTTTATAGTCATTTTGATAGTAGGCTAATATAGACACTTACATCATGTGTTGCCTTCATTATAACACTTATATAAGACTTTTATAGTCATTTTGATAGTAGGCTAATATAGACACTTACATCATGTGTTGCCTTCATTATAACACTTATATAAGACTTTTATAGTCATTTTGATAGTAGGCTAATATAGACACTTACATCATGTGTTGTCTTCATTATAACACTTATAAAGTCATTTTGATAGTAGGCTAATATAGACACTTACATCATGTGTTGCCTTCATTATAACACTTATAAAGTCATTTTGATAGTAGGCTAATATAGACACTTACATCATGTGTTGCCTTCATTATAACACTTATATAAGACTTTTATAGTCATTTTGATAGTAGGCTAATATAGACACTTACATCATGTGTTGCCTTCATTATAACACTTATATAAGACTTTTATAGTCATTTTGATAGTAGGCTAATATAGACACTTACATCATGTGTTGCCTTCATTATAACACTTATATAAGACTTTTATAGTCATTTTGATAGTAGGCTAATATAGACACTTACATCATGTGTTGCCTTCATTATAACACTTATATAAGACTTTTATAGTCATTTTGATAGTAGGCTATTATAGCTAATATAGACACTTATATCATGTGTTGCCTTCATTATAACACTTATATAAGACTTATAAAGTCCTTTTGATAGTAGGCTAATATAGACACTTACATCATGTGTTGCCTTCATTATAACACTTATATAAGACTTTAAAGTCCTTTTGATAGTAGGCTAATATAGCTAATACAGACACTTACATCATGTGTTGCCTTCATTATAACACTTATATAAGACTTTTATAGTCATTTTGATAGTAGGCTATTATAGCTAATATAGACACTTACATCATGTGTTGCCTTCATTATAACACTTATATAAGACTTTAAAGTCCTTTTGATAGTAGGCTAATATAGCTAATATAGACACTTACATCATGTGTTGCCTTCATTATAACACTTATATAAGACTTTAAAGTCCTTTTGATAGTAGGCTAATATAGCTAATATAGACACATCATGTGTTGCCTTCATTATAACACTTATATAAGACTTTAAGGTCCTTTTGATAGTAGGCTAATATAGCTAATATAGACACTTACATCATGTGTTGCCTTCATTATAACACCTATATAAGACTTTAAAGTCCTTTTGATAGTAGGCTAATATAGACACTTACATCATGTGTTGTCTTCATTATAACACTTATATAAGACTTTTAAAGTCATTTTGATAGTAGGCTAATATAGCTAATATAGACACTTACATCATGTGTTGTCTTCATTGTAACACTTATATAAGACTTTTAAAGTCATTTTGATAGTAGGCTAATATAGACACTTACATCATGTGTTGTCTTCATTATAACACTTATATAAGACTTTTAAAGTCATTTTGATAGTAGGCTAATATAGATACTTACATCATGTGTTGTCTTCATTATAACACGTATATAAGACTTTTAAAGTAATTGTGATAGTAGGCTAATACAGACACTTACATCATGTGTCGTCTTCATTATGACACTTATATAAGACTATTAAAGTCATTTTGATAGTAGGCTAAAATAACCAATAGACACTTATGTGTTGTCTTTTTTATAACGGAATACACTTTAGCACAGTCTCACAGCAAGTGCAAACCCTGAATGACATCCAGTAAATAAGAGTTCAAATCTTAATCAACATAATGCTGACTGTGAATCTAAGAGTGCCTTACCTCCCTGAAGAACAAAAGGGACAGCCGCGTGGTCTCACAGCCGTGCAAACCTGTGCAGACACATCCTGATAGCCATAATGCATGTTTCAAAAGTGCCTCGTGGACTCGCCAACAAAAGACACGTTCAAGTGCAAGTGCAAAATGGATAAGCGCTGCTTCAGATGCTTGCAACTTACCTCGCGTGCTGCTCACTTTGACCTACAATGAAATCTCACATGCAGCAATTACAAACATGTTGTGCTTATAACTGGAATAGTTGGACAATACGTTAAAGTAGGGGTGTAACGGTACGTGTATTTGTATTGAACCGTGTCGGTACGGGGGTTCCGGTCCGGTTCGGTTCGGAGGTGCACCGACCGAGTTTCCACACGGACATATTAAGTAGCGTAACGCACGTTGTGTAAACAATGCACACCGAGGCACAACACACGGCATGCTACCAGCTAACGGGCTACGATACGTCCTCTTTTCACCGGACATGTCCTCTTTTGCGGAGCTGTCAGGGCGGAGTTTCTTAAATGCCTCAAATGTCCGGCATTTTGAGTTAGGGTTGCATATATTTTCAATGTGCGTTCAGGGTTAAGAAGGGGTTAAAAACAAAACAAAGTCAAAGACAGGGAGAGAGAGAGAGTTATGATCAACGCGCATGCGTCGCCAGGCTCTGCTTTTTATCCATAGATTTATCACATTTCATTTTTTATTATCTATAGCAGGGGTGTCAAAAGTGTGCCCCGGGGGCCATTTGTGGCCCACAGCTAATGTTTTAAAGTAGGGATGACCGATAATGGCTTTTTGCCGATATTCCGATATTGTCCAACTCTTAATTACCGATACCGATATCAACCGATACCGATATATACAGTCGTGGAATTAACACATTATTATGCCTAATTTGGACAAGCAGGTATGGTGAAGATAAGGTCCTTTGAAAAAAAAATTAATAAGATGAATAAATTAAAAACATTTTCTTGAAAAAAAAAGAAAGAAAAACCGTTACATAGAAACTAGTAATTAATGAAAATGAGTAAAATTAACTGTTAAAGGTTAGTACTATTAGTGGACCAGCATCACGCACAATCATGTGTGCTTACGGACTGTATTCCTTGCAGACTGTATTGATATATATTGATATATAAATGTAGGAAGCAGAATATTAATAACAGAAAGAAACAACCCTAATTGTAAGTGTATCTTGTGTTTTTTATGTTGATGTAATAAAAAATTTTAAAAAATAAATAAAAAACCAATACCGATAATAAAAAAAACGATACCGATAATTTCCGATATTACATTTTAAAGCATTTATCGGCCGATAATATCGGACAACTCTATTTTGAAGGCCCACGGCACATTCTAAAAATACTATTAAAATAAACGAAAACATAACAAAAGTGAAATAAAAAAGCTTAAAGGTGAAATGTAATTTATAAAAAGTTGACTAATAAAACAAAGCTGTTTTTTCTTTCAAACTGTCATTGCTCAAAACATCATATTGAATCAAAATCAATGTTATTATGAATTATTGACCTATCCAAGGTTCCCATTACTTCACATCAAATATTCCACAAAAAAAAATATTTTTGGTGGAAGATTTTGCAAATTTGGTAAATAAATAACCCAAAAATGTACATTTTGTTGTTTTCTTACTGTGCCGAAAATGAACCGAACCGTGACCTCTAAACCGAGGTACGTACCGAACCGAAATGTTTGTGTACCGTTAAACCCCTAGTACACACTAGGGTTGTACGGTATACCAGTAGTAGTATAGTGTCGCGGTACTAATGAATCAAAAACGGTACTAAACTCTTTTTGAAAAGTATCGGTTCGCCATATTTTTTTTTTACAGGCATGACGGCACATTGCTGGTTTTACGAGCAGATTAGCATGTTCGGCAGCGCACACACACATAGTACTTACAAGCAGACACAGTGTGTAGACAGAAAAGGGAGAACGGACGCATTTTGGTGTAAAAAGTAGAGATAAAGGTGAAGTTATAAGACTAGTAACTAGTGTTATAAGACTAGTAACTAGTAATGAATGAAAATGAGTAAAATGAACTGTTAAAGGTTAGTACTATTAGTGGAGCAGCAGCACGCACAATCATGTGTGCTTACGGATTGTATTCCTTGCAGACTGTATTGGTATATATTGATATATAATGTAGGAAGCAGAATATTAATAACAGAAAGAAACAACCCTTTTGTGTGATGAGTGTAAATGGTGGAGG
>NC_084739.1:66369498-66396998 GCF_033978785.1 Entelurus aequoreus
ATACATATATATATATATATATATATATATATATATATATATATATATATATAAGAAAAAATTTATTAAATTAATGCGCCGCGTATGCTTAAAATGATCAAAATAGGTGAATATTAAATGTTATTATAGATGTTACTACATGACATATATACTTACATCATGTATGTAAAACCTCAATGGAGGTGTTTGGATGTTTTTTAGGGCTCTATAGGCAGAACTGAGAGGCTCCATCCAAAAATCCATCAGTCGTCATGTCTTTCTTAATAACTGTAAACGATAGGCAATATTCCCCAAAAAGTTGCAGTTCCCCTTTAAGTGTAAAGAAAGTGGAAACAGGGGGGAAAATGACCGTCTTGGCCTTGCTGCTTGCGTTCCACCATGTTCTTGTACTCCTTCAGCACCTCCTCTGTCAGATGGTTGAAAGGGTTCGGGGGAAGGGAGCGAGTGTGCTCCTCATCCTCAATGATGAAAGCCTAGGCATGGATGAGAGCATCAATCAGCATCAACCTATTATTATATATTATATTCAAAAAATACCTAATGAATTGAGGCAGAGCCCAATAGAAGCCACCTTTAACATTCTAAAACTGTGTCAGAAAATACTTGGAATCAACCCAATTACATCTGTAAATCAACCGCTTTGGTACAATCCTAATATCATCATTAATAAAAATGTGGTTAAATGGACAACTTGGAAAGACAGAGGTATTACTAAACCTCATCATATTATTAATAAAAACTCTTTTAAACCGTTCAATGATTTAGTGGATCAATATAATGTACCCAGAAATCATTTTTTAAATTTTATCTCTTTAAAACATGCTGTAAATAAATGCATATCCTCTGAAAGTATGTCTTTAAATAGCCATGAACTAGAAGATGCACTTTTTAATCAAGATACAACTAAGAAATTAATTAAACTATTTTATGGAATAATAAATGAACACCACACTAGAAATGCAAATAATGCATGTGTTCGGAAATGGATGATGGACTTAAACATTTTAGATGAAAGAGACATATCATGGAATGATATTTGGAAAAATGCCAATAAGCCCTTTAGAAGCATTAAAGATAAGCTGACTCAATTTAAGATCTTGAATAGATTGTATTTGACATCTTCTCAGCTGTTTAAAATTGGTGTAGTAGATAGCAAGTTATGTATGAAGTGTCGGGCAGCCGACATTTATTGTGGGAATGTCAGAGAATAAAAAGAGTTATGGTTGAAAACAACAAAAGAAGCAATCACAATCCTTAATATAAACATCCCAATGACACTGCAAACTTGTATTCTTGGGGATCTCCATCAATTTAGTGACGTGTCATCAAAGAGTAAAAATGCATTTCTTTCAATATGCATCACAACAAAAAGGGTAACATTAAAAAAATGGATAGCTGTTGATAGTCCAACTCATACTGACTGGTACACACAAGCTATGGAGATGATATCAGTAGAAAAAACTGCATTTAGTTTAGATAATAATGAGTCATATATTGGAATATGGGATCCATTATATAAATTTATTTTAACTATTAAATGAACCAAAAATATGACTTATTTTATCTTTGTGGAAAATATTGGACACAATGTGTTGTCAAGCGTATGAGATGCGATGCAAGTGTAAGCCACTGTGACACTATTGTTCATTATTTTTATTTTTTTAAATGTCTGTAATGATAATGTCAATGAGGGACTTTTAATCACTGCTATGTTGAAATTGTTACTAATATCGATACTGTTGTTGATAATATTCATTTTTGTCTCACTACTTTTAGATTGTTCTGTGTCATGTTTGTGTCTCCTCTCAACTGCTCTGTCGATTGCTATTCTGAATGTTGCTGGGTCGGGTTTGGTTTTGGAATTGGAATTGCATTATTATGATATTGTTGTGTATTGTTTTGTTGGATTAATAAAAAATAAAAAAAAACATCAACCTAACAGAACTGGACTTTCATATCTTTATATTCACTCACGGGTCCTGGTATGGTGTCCACAACAATGCCTGCTAGTAACTGGGACTTTGGACCTGCGGTCATCTGGTCTCCTCTGTGCTGCTCTTTTATCTGAAATACAAAACAGTGTTCGGATGTGGTTTCAATCGCACATTTTTGACTCGGATCTGAACTTACTCGGTTCCTCTTGTGTAAAACCTCTGTGGGGTCAGTGTTGAGTGGGACGAATTGGTTCAGGTCTTCAATCTTTATCGGCGTGCCCACGCTCTTGCCTGGCTCTGAAGACCTCATCCACTGAGAGGCAGAAAAATCATTTTGAAGAAGCACTTCTCGAGCAGGCCACAAGATGGCAGGCTAATCTAAATAACTGAAGACATTTGTGAGCAGGCCGCACCATTGTTTTGGTTCTGGGGCTGACGTCCCCGCTGGGAGAATGCTCCGGCATGTTCACCCTCAAGTAGCTGTTGGGCGAGGTGAGCCACCGGGTGCGCTCCCGCTGCTGCTTCTGCACCATGAACTTGAAGGGGCTGCGCAGGCCCGACTCGTCGTCCTCCGCTGTCACCGCAGACACGGTGGCGGGGATCTCCACGTCGTTCTTCGACCTGGGCTTTTCACGGACTATGGGGTTCCTGTAAGAGTGGCCTGTTCTGTAGCCCTGCAGAGACATGAAGACTTCAGTGTTTGGTTTTGGAGCGGTATTCCCCTTCCTCTGAAAGATTTGACAAATAAACTATGCACCATGGGAAGGTAAAGAGGATGCTGGCCACCCAAGTTACACGGTCTTCAAGTGTCTAAATATTTAAATTCACACCATCTGGATCGTTTTCTCAACTTCTTGTTTAATAGCTAAAACTGGGGATTACAAACATTCAAAATGTGCATACCTTTTATAATTTGTTATATATTTCAACATTTATCTTGGTCAAAGTATGTCTTTTGAATAGTATATAGATATTTACTGTATGTCTTTGGAATAGTATATAGATATTTACTGTATGTCTTTTGAATAGTATATGGATATTTACTGTATGTCTTTGGAATAGTATATAGATATTTACTGTTTGCAAAGGATTAGTAGAACCTCACTTAAAATTAATAAAGTCAAAACTTTCCAAGCAAAAATGACACCAAAAATTGAAATAGGAAAATTAAGTATAAATGTAAACACTTTTCCTTGTGCAATTACATCTTGGTTTCTATTAAAAAACAACTATTCTAATAGAAGTTAAACTTTTATAAGTTCATTCGTATAAAATTGTCAATGTTAGTGACCATTATTTCTCCGAAATAACATTTTATTTTCAAAATCAAACTTCTTAAAATGTCCCACAATTTTTACTTTTATCTCATTCGCTTGTCATTAAAAAAAAACAAAAACATTTTGATCTTTTGAAAAATTACAACTTGAAACACTTCTTTTTAAAAAAGTGATTTGATTTTCCATTTTATAAAATTACAATAATTTTCTCTTGCAATTGTGATTTTTATTGATTAATCTTCTTTAACATTCTTTCTTTAAAATGACTAATTAACTTTTGTCTCATAAAACTGTGATTTTTACTCTTTTTTTCCCCCTCCATAGTATTCCAACTTGATTCCTGTACTATTAAAGTTAAAGTACCAATGATTGTCACACACACACTACGTGTGGTGAAATGTGTCCTCTGCATTTGACCCATCCCCTTGTTCACCCCCTGGGAGGTGAGGGGAGCAGTGGGCAGCAGCGGTGGCTGCGCCCGGGAATCATTTTTGGTGATTTAGCCCCCAATTCCAACCCTTGATGCTGAGTGCCAAACAGGAAGGTAATGGGTCCCATTTTTTTAATAGTTTTTGGTATGACTCGGCCGGGGTTTGAACTCACAACCTACCGATCTCACAACCTACCGATCTCAGGGCGGACACTACTCAGTGGCCACTGAGTAGGTTGAGTAGGTATTATGACTTTTTTCTTGAATATTACCACCTTATTCAGCCATACCACTTTGTGTTTAATATTTTTTACGACTCAATACAGTTCCCTCATGAACAGAAAAGTGATCCTCGCTCATAGAGGCAAGGCTTCACTCACCAGGTTGTCCAGCATCCTCATCAGGGACTCAAACTCGGCCTCTCCCACTTTCCACTTGAAGTCGTTGCTCATGAGCACTCCGGCAGCAGCCACTCCCTGTGTCAGCGGTTTGAACCTCTCTCTGTCCAGGAGCACCAGGTTGTCCGCGCCGCCGGAGCACGCCAAAGCCCGCACCTAAACAACAACCACACATCTCAACAGGATGCAGATTGTGGCAGCTTCATATTAGCTGCCTCACTTAAAAAAATAAAAGTAATTTAATGTATTGTAGCGTCCAGAAGAAAACAAACAAAGTCTGACGCTGTTTGTTTTTTTTAGCTTTTATTGCCAATTTTATGCTAACAACGGGCCCAATTTCCAATTCAAAGACTGCCTCCATGCTTCACTCCTAGACACACAACACTTCTTCATTCTCTGCCGACACGGTGTGTTCACAGACCATGGGAAAAATGACCATCATAACACGCATATTAACACCAGCAGGTACCGTACTTTTCGGAGTATAAGTCGCACCGGCCGAAAATGCATAATAAAGAAGGAAAAAAACATATATAAGTCGCACTGGAGTATAAGTCGCATTTTTTGGGGACATTTATTTGATAAAAGCCAACACCAAGAATAGACATTTGAAAGGCAATTTAAAATAAATAAAGAATAGTGAACAACAGGCTGAATAAGTGTACGTTATATGAGGCATAAATAACCAACTGAGAACGTGCCTGGTATGTTAACGTAACATATTATGGTAAGAGCAGGGTTTCCCACACATTCATTTATTTGTGGCGGCCCGCCACGAAAGAATTACGTCCGCCACAAATAAAAAATAAAAATAAAAATATTTTTTTTAAAAAAATAATAATTTTTTTTTTTTTTGTCCTCTCCAGCTTCTCAGGCAAATCATATAGTTGATGTAGATGCCCATATCGGCTGTTCAGATTTACTTTACAAAAGAGAAGTGTAGGATACTTCTCTTGTTGCCTTATTTGTATTTGACTTTATTAAATGTATTTATATTAGAAACACAACATGTGTATATAACAAAGGTTGCAAAGTCTGCAGGCAGTAGGAAACACATGGTTAAGTGTACGGAGTAAAACTGATGGCAGTCTAAAGTTCAAGATTTTTGGAGCTCTTTGTTCAGTGGATCAGATGTTTGATGAAGCTCTGTGTCTATCTACCACCACTACTGTTTTCTGTTTATTTGTTACTGACTGTGGCAGGACACCTCTGCCTCTGTTTCACTTTATGTTTCTGGTAAATAATAAGGTTGTAGTAGTAGGCTAAAGTTAAATTATTTAGTATGCACTAATTAAAGGGGCAGAGCTTTAAGAGACATTTTAGCTTTTATATTTTATAAGATATATTTTTTGTAAGAACCACAATTAATAAATATATTTCAGTGAATAACTTATTGTTCGAATCTGTATATTAATATGTACATAAAGTGTTGTAATTATATTGTAAAATGGATGGATGGATGGATGGATGGACGTTTAAAACAAAACTGTTATTATTAATTAGTAAGTATACATTTTGTTAGCCTTTTTAGAGAAAATCAAATCATTGAAGTAAATTATGCAAATTACTCCATGATGTCATTGTGACCACGCCCATAGCCACGCCCCCACCGCCACAGGTATCTTGGCAGTTTATGGGAAACACTGAAGAGTCATTCAAATAACTATAACATATAGAACATGCTATACGTTTACCAAACAATCTGTCACTCCTAATCGCTAAATCCCATGAAATCTTATACGTCTAGTCTCTTACGTGAATGAGATAAATAATATTAATTGATATTTTACGGTAATGTGTTAATAATTTCACACATAAGTCGCTCATGAGTATAAGTCGCACCCCCGGCCAAACTATGAAAAAAACTGTGACTTATAGTCCGAAAAATACGGTAGTTACAGT
This sequence comes from Entelurus aequoreus, assembly GCF_033978785.1. Taxonomy (NCBI): domain Eukaryota; kingdom Metazoa; phylum Chordata; class Actinopteri; order Syngnathiformes; family Syngnathidae; genus Entelurus; species Entelurus aequoreus. Next base: position 66,375,440 of record NC_084739.1, read on the forward strand.
ATGATGTATAGCTTATTATTTGCGCACTATTGGCTAATAATGGTGTAAATTTTGCCAGAAAATACCTTTGATTGCCGGAACCGTGCTCTCGAAACCGAAGGATAATTGTGATGACCTAAGCTATACTTCACAAATCAAGATGACTTTTAATGAGAGAAAGGCAGCGTGAAGACTTCAAACTCTCTGCAGCTCGAGTCACTTTTCGACATGGAGCGAGACGTAAAGGGTCTCTAAACACGAGTACAGTCTCCAATAACACCAAAAGTAAATGCTAGATTTGTTGCCAGTCGTTATTAAAGAAAGAGTGACGAAAAGGATTGGAGAAAAAATCTCAACGTACATCGTACAATAAGCAGCAACCATTTAAAAATGGAACAAAACAATATTATGTAACACAAATATGTATGTTAATACTATACTTAATAATAACAGATTTGTTTTAAATGTATATTCACCATTTTAAAGAAAATATGCATGTTGACCACGCCCCCACCACCACAGGTATTTTGGCAATTTAGGGGAACCCCTGGCATACATATAATACACATATAATAATAATGGATTAGATTTTATATCGCACTTTTCTATTATTAGATACTCAAAGCGTTCATAGAGAAGTGGGAACCCATCATTCATTCACACCTGGTGAATGAATATGCCATAAAGTCTTATCATTAGACAAATGGACACTGAGTGAATGTACAGATAAATGCAACCATGTTTTTCCGACAATCTTGCTTACATTTTCGCACACATGTCAGTCCCCTAAAGGCGTGTTCCGCTAAACGCCCATAAGTCCTAGTGGTTGTTTTGTCGAGCTCATTGAGGAGTCCAATTACGGGATTTAATGATAGCGCCAGCGTGAACCGCCATGTGGTGTATTTGTCAGAAAACTATTAGCACAGGCAACACAGTAGGATCAACGTTTTCACACAGTTTTACTCTTTTGTGTGTAGTGGTTAAAAGGGGAACTGCACTTTTTTTTTTTTTTTCCTTATTATTCACAATCCCTTTGAGAGACAAGAATTCATGTTTTTCTCTTTTTTATGCATTCTAAAATTTAGAATGGCAAACAAGAGTTATCTAAAAAAAAAAATCAAAAAACTGCCAGCAATGCCCCATTTACATGTCTCGATCTGCATATTAACCAAGTGTTAGCGGCATTGTTAGTATAAGAGCTAACGTCGAGGAACTACTTTTAGCGGCACCTTGATCATAAAGAAGTAACTAACGTATGCAGCTGCTGCACCACCTCCGAGTTGGTAAAAGTTAAAGCTATTTTATAAATCATGTCTCTCACCTGTATAGTAGAAGGTTGAGGCCAACAAAAAGACACCACTTTTTTTTTTTATACCTCAGAATTGTAATTAATTAATATTAAACAGGGAACACACATCTTGTGCTGAAGGATATAAACAACCCATCCCAGTGAGAGCAGACATTGTACAGTAAGTGATTGATTGTTCGTAGTTTGTATGTCTTGTTTAGCACTTGGCAATACTGCCGCATGTTTGGTTTAACGCCACAGCTTCATCCTCTGTATTTTCAGGCTTAAAATTATACAGAGCATCCGGAAAGTATTTAGTATCTTAGTCAAGTCAGGGAGGTGAGCAAAATATCACTTTCATCATCTTGTGGAATACAATCGGACCATGCTTGTGTCTGCACAGAACACTTTGTAAAATGTTTGTTCGAACATTTGATTTGTTTGAGAAACTTTCTGTGATGCAATAGAGTAATATTAGTAGTGTTTGAGAGCAGAACTAAACGTAAAGAAATGACAATAGATCACATTAGTTAATGTTCTTTTGTGGTTCCTATGTTTAAATAGAACTACAAAGACCTGCTTGTGCAAATTAACTAACGCCATGTTAAGTCCCAGCAATAAATATTGTGATTGTTAGTCCAATCCACCATATTTTTGTTTGAAACTAAAAGCTTAGTTGTTGTTGTGCAGGAAAGCCAAGTGCTTTATGCGACACACATGACCACATTATAGCGTATTTGGTGATATTTGTTAGCATCAAGAAAATATCCTTAAAAGTACAAATAAAGTAGATGAATAAATGTCTCGTATGCATATACTGAATCTTGATATTGCTAGTAAACATCGCTGAACAGGGATATTAAATATGAACTTCACAGCATAAAAACAGCTGCAGTCATGAATTGTAGATGAGACTAAAATATGTAGCAGGAAATCAACTGCAAACAAACTTATCCTTTTTTCTCATTAGCGGCACAATCACAGCAGCACGGCACTTGTTATGTCAATCAAATACACGAATAAGTCCAAATGTGTCTTTCACGTATTAATACTTAATTTGTGGACCCCTCAGATGTAAAGACGTGATGTGCCTCCAATCTTTTCTTCTATAAATATCCTAAGTGTCAAGTGAAGTGAGGTAGCAGTAACCTCTTGGTGATGATAAACGGTTTAAATCTTTAAAAAATATATTTTTCTTACGAGTGTAAAAATCAACTCCCTCCCATTTGAAATATTTTTTCAAAATCACTTTTATAATTGCCTATAAACCTTTCAAAATAAGCCTAAAAATGCACAGATTCAGGTTGATAAACAGCAGGTCACCTATAGCAGTGTTTTTCAACCACTGTGCCGCGGCACACTAGTGTACTGTGAGATACAGTCTGGTGGGCCTTGGGAGATTATGTCATTTCACCTATTTGGGTTAAAAATATTTTTTGCAAACCAGTAATTATAGTCTGCAAATGATGTGTTGTTGTTGAGTGTCGGTGCTGTCTAGAGCTCGGCAGAGTAACCGTGTAATACTCTTCCATATCAGTAGGTGGCAGCAGGTAGCTAATTGCTTTGTAGATGTGGGAAACAGCAGGAGGCAGGGTGCAGGTAAAAAGGTGTCTAATACCTAAACCAAAAATAAACAAAAAGGTGAGTGTCCCTAAGAAAATGCACTAAAGCTTAGGGAAGGTTATGCAGAACGAAACTAAAACTGAACTGGCTACAAAGTAAACATAAACAGAATGATGGACGACAGCAAAGACTTACTGTGCCGCAAAGACCGCGTCCACAATGTACATCCGAACATGACATGACAACCAACAATGTCTCCACAAAAAAGGATAAAAACAACTGAAATATTCTTGATTGCTAAAACAAAGTAGATGCGGGAAATATCGCTCAAAGGAAGACATGAAACTGTTACAGGAAAATACCAAAAAAAAGAGAAAAAGCCACCAAAAATAGGAGCGCAAGACAAGAACTAAAACACTACACACAGGAAAACAGCAAAAAAACTCAAAATAAGTCACGGCGTGATGTGACAGGTCGTGACCTACTTTGAGACAAGAGCTATATTGATGCATGCTTGATTATGCTTTAACACCTCTAAAGGCCCAAGCTGTTTGTTTACATGCTTTTTTTAATTTCTCTTTGCTATTTGGGCTTATTGGACCCTAATTAGAATAAAAACTAAGAATCATCTTTTGATATGATGTACTTAGTCCATAAGTAACATACGTGTGCTTCATGTTTAGTGACATGCTAATTCTTATTTTTACACTTTTCCCCCCCAAATTCCATTGTATGTTATACTCTTCTGACACCACCAGATGGCAGTATAAGTGTCCACATAAGCACATAAGACCCCAATTCAGTAGTGTACACAATTTTGGAAATAAGAGCTAAAAGGTGCTGTCCACGCATGTGGCCACTAAGCCTTTAGAGGTATTAAAGCTTAGGGAAGGTTATGCAGAACGAAACTAAAACTGAACTGGCTACAAAGTAAACAAAAACGGAATGCTGGACGACAGCAAAGACTTACTGTGCAGCAAAGACTGCGTCCACAATGTACATCCGAACATGACATGACAATCAACAATGTCTCCACAAAAAAGGATAAAAACAACTGAAATATTCTTGATTGCTAAAACAAAGTAGATGCGGGAAATATCGCTCAAAGGAAGACATGAAACTGCTACAGGAAAATACCAAAAAAAGAGAAAAAGCCACCAAAATAGGAGCGCAAGACAAGAACTAAAACACTACACAGAGGAAAACAGCAAAAAACTCAAAATAAGTCACGGCGTGATGTGACAGGTGGTGACCTACTTTGAGACAAGAGCTATACTGATGCATGACGACTTTTTACTGTCAACTGAGTTTCGTTTTTTAATGATTTCTGCTGGTGGTGTGCCTCCGCATTTTGTCAAGGCAAAAAATGTGCCTTCGCTCAAAAAAGGTTGAAAAACACTGACCTATAGTAGCGTGGAATTGCAGAAAGTCTAGTTGGGCAAAGGTTCTTTTACAGTGGAGGCCACCAATGATAGAAAATGTACCTGGATTTCACACGCTTGCTGGGAGTGGTACATGTAGTGGAAGGCTTCCTCCACGGTTTCTCCGAGGGCCAGCAGCCCGTGGTTTCTCAAGATCATGACCTGGAAAACACAGCACACAGGAGACCTTGCATTTAGACAAGCTTGAACTGTCAGTGGAACTAGAATTCTGTTAAGTGTTTGTGGTTTACAGAGATGTTTCTTGAGACGCTCAGATAAAGCAGACAGCTCTTGCGCTTGTGTATCTGTTACAGCTGTGGAAAGCTGCGTAAAAGACCCTTTTACTAATGGAGTCTCTCTTGACTTTGACAGTACCTTGGCAGTCGGGCCCAGAGCTTTCTGAAACTCCACCTTCTCCTCTCTATTATCCAGGCTGCCATGGTAACCGAAGCAGCTCACGTCTCCAAGAAGCAAGGCCTCCTGGGAAATGGGCAGTATTCCACACTTCATCGAAGACACCTGTTAACATAAACAGGAAGGCGCTTGAAACTGTGTCACGGGCCTAAACAGAGACACGTTTGTCGCTGTCAAATAAAAGCCTTTCCAGCCATGTTCGTCACACGCTGTGAATTTTACAGCCTCGCTTTAAAGTTTATGGCAAATGCGGCATTAAAAAGAGCATCACAGGGGCTCCTCTGGGGGGGGGGCCGGAGCGAGCCTTTAAGAGCGGCTTTCATGACTGCCGGCCTGGAGCGACTCACGGCAGCTGTGGCGGGGGTGTGGACGTGGACGATACATCTCAAGTCGGGCCGCATGGCGTAGATGGCGGCGTGGGGAGCGAATCCGAAGTGATCGATACCCAGATCGGTCGAGCCTTGGTCCACAACATCGCCTATCATGTTCACTTTAACCTGAAAGAAAGCCAAACATTAGTGCTCAATACTAAACCTGTGTCCTGAATATTAATAGGCTATGTTTATTATTGTACAACGGCACTGCATTGTACTTTCTCTTACTCTGGTTACCTGTCAGGTTCAAACACCGAACTGTCTATTAAACAGGACAAGAAGCAAGGAATCAAACAGAGACAGGATTCAATTTAGCTCTAGAGGAGAGTGCATGGACCTGCACCCTTGCAGTGTCACCCCACGCTCCGAGGAAAAAGTTCCACGCCTCCCCATTTATTTGGGCATTCCCTGATTACATGGCTGCAGCTGCTTCTAACGGGAGGGGTCCTCATTATGCAGAAGCTGCACTGGGTCATAAACGGTTAAAACAAAAAGGTGCTTGGAGCGGTGTCAGGTTTGCCCCTTCTCTGCTCGTAGATTTCAGGTCCTGATAAGGCCCTTCCCGTGGCTGTCCAGATCCGAGAAACCGACACCTCTACGGCGCATTCCATCGCACACAGTGGAGATTTACAAGATGTCCGCCTTTTGCTTGATAATATCAAAGACAGCTTTGTAAGCACCAGTGGATAGTTACCACAGGCCGCAGGGCAACCTGAACTGCAAGCAAACAAGTTGTGTGATAACTTATATACAATTATTCTGACAATACCTTATTTGAATTGGGGTGTTTCCAAATTAATTTTGAATATCTGAAAATTTGATTGCTGCAAATGTTCCGACATCTTGTGGACAACGTGTGTAAATCAGGTCAATGACCATGAAACAGCACAGCATTCACTTACATGACCCAATCCAAACAACTTTACCTAGTCCAAAATGCAACTAACACAAAAACTCACACAACACAACCTGCTCACTGAACTTTGCAGATATTATAAAAAACGTCCAAGCGCCAACATTTTTTTCAAATTACACCCATTTAAGTCCATTACAATGCATGGTTGGAAAAAGGCAAAACTCTCTCCACACTTATTCTTGTTTGGCAATTGGCACATTTTAGATAGTTGATATTTCTGATTGATAACAAAACTTTAATGAGGTCGTCACTGAAGTACACAAGGTAGGAGTCAAACTTTCACATACTCTTAATATCCAATTAATTGTCAAAATGTTTGGACACCCCTGTTCTAAGCTATTTTAGATAACTCTCAGAGCGTGCTACAATAGTGCATTGGAAGTGTGTTTGTTAATGTCTAGCCCCGATGCTAGAATGTTAGAAAACCCAGAACATGCCAGTTTGTGTGTCTGTAGCTTTAATGCTAATGAGCTTGTTCATGCCTGACTGTGTGTCTCCAAGAAGCGCTATTGTACACGTAATCTCCTTTAACGCTGTAACTGTGCACGTATCCAACATAATAGATGCCATGAATCACATACAACAACGTAAAATTAAGGAGTAGGGGCAGGCAGACACAAACAATAGCATAATATGTGAGCTCCAGTGCTAACATTACAGACATTTTAACAGCAGCATCATGCTCAGTTAGCCTATTTGCTGCGGAAAAATAACATCATCAAGCACACAGCTCCGTCTGTAGAAAAGCCTGCTTCTTTTATCTCCTTTTTATTTATTTTTTTAAACAAAGTCTTCTGTGAAGTGTTGGGCATATTCACTAAGCAGGCTCATGTCCATGAAGGAGGAGAAAAAAAACTTGAAACTTAAAAGCGACCGTCTGACCTCATCTTCTATCAGATTAGAGCTGCACCAAATGATTTATCTATAGACTTAATAACTACAGTTTGTTAAGGAAGTGGTACAACAGATTTTTACAAATTAACTCACCAAAAGGACACTAATAATGTTCTTGTATCTTGGAACTTTAAATGCATGTTTAGACAGGGATGCAAAAGTAAATTACTTAAAGAGCCGTTTCACTTTCTTCGCCATCCTGGACAATCGCCCTTGATGCCTTTTTAAGTGCTTGTGCATTACAGTGTGCTGCTGTAAAAAATTCCTTTTTAATTTGCAGTTTTTAGAGCATCTTAAAATGCTCATTTTCTTTGATGTGATTAAGGGGTTTTATGCTGCCAATTCCGATCATCCATAAGTGGGATCGTCCGGTACATCACATGTGCTAACTGTACATTTTATGACTTACCGGTAGGTTTGATGAGTGCTATTGACTATATGTACAAAAAACACCTTACTTTTTGCAACGAGGAATGAGTCATACTCCAAATTTGGGTGTCGATCCAATACTTTGTAGTTGCACTGGAAGTATTGGCCATTTAATCACAATTAGGATCAGCGGGAAAACACGGGAAGGCAGTGTAGCAACATCGATACAATATCTGAAATATCTCTTTTATTACATACATTGTTTAAGCAATATAACATCAATAGTGCACAACAACCAAACAAAAGGAAAAATTACCATCTAACACTCATTCAAATCATTGGGTTTTACCCTCAAAGTCCACCAGTGTCCAGGGATTTATTCCTTGACTTTGTAAGTATTAACAAAAACTAAAAAACCCAAAACCAGTGAAGGTGTCACGTTGTGTAAATGGTAAATAAAAACAGAATACACTGATTTGCAAATCCTTTTCAACTTATATTCAATTGAATAGACTGCAAAGACAAGATACTTAACGTTCAAACTGGAAAACTTTGTTATTTTTTGCAAATGTTAGCTCATTTGGAATTTGATGCCTGCAACATGTTTCAAAAAAGCTGGCACAAGTGGCAAAAAGACTGAGAAAGTTGAGGAATGCTCATCAAACACTTACTGTATTTGGAACATCCCACGGGTGAACAGGCTAATTGGGAACAGGTGGGTGCCATGATTGGGTATAAAAGCAGCTTCCATGAAATGCTCAGTCATTCACAAACAAGGATGAGGTGAGGGTCACCACTTTGTCAACAAATGCGTGAGCAAATTGTCCAACAGTTTAAGAACAACATTTCTCAACGAGCTATTGCAAGGAATTTAGGGATTTCACCATCTACACTGCAAAAACTGAAATCTAAGTAAGATGAAATATCTCAAATAAGGGTGATATTTGCTTATTTTCTGTCTGATAAGATCATTCTTCCCACTAAGCAGATTTTATGTTAGAGTGTTTTACTTGTTTTAAGGGTTTTGGTCCTAAATGATCTCCGTAAGATATTACAGCTTGTTGCTGAGATTTGATGGCCTATATTGAGTAAAACATGCTTGAAACTAGAATATCAACTGATGCAAAGCTGTGTCATCAACACTCACAAGAATAAAACTACTTTTTTAAAGTAATAATTTCTTACTTCAAGCATGAAAAAAAATATCATGATGCCGAGCGCATATCATTATGTCAAGATAATGGCTCTAGCATTTACTTAATTTAAGAATATTTTTCAACATATTGAGCAAAAAGGTCTGTCTTTTTTTTTTTCTACCAAGAAAATTGCACTTGTTATTAGTGATAATATACTTATTTTAAGGTATAGCTCGGTTGGTAGAGCGGCCGTGCCAGCAACTTGAGGGTTGCAGGTTCGATCCCCGCTTCCGCCATCCTAGTCACTGCCGTTGTGTCCTTGGGCAAGACACTTTACCCACCTGCTCCCAGTGCCACCCACACTGGTTTGAATGTAACTTAGATATTGGGTTTCACTATGTAAAGCGCTTTGAGTCACTTGAGAAAAAGCGCTATATAAATGTAATTCACTTCACTTCACTTCATCTTTGGGTTCATTGAGGTTAGCTAATTTCACTTGTTTTGGAAAGTCTTGACAAGCCGAATTTTCTTGTTCTATTGGCAGATAATTTTGCTTAGTTCAAATAAAATACCCCTCATTTTTGTATTTTTTCTTCTTCTTTTTGAACACTGACTTTTTGCAGTGTACGGTCCGTAATATCATCAAAAGGTTCAGAGAATCTGGAGAAATCACTGCACGTAAGTGGCAATGCCCGTGACCTTCGATCCCTCAGGCAGTACTGCATCAAATAATTCCACTTCAAAAGCTTCAAAAAATGGTCTCCTCAGTTCCCAAACGTTTACTGAGTGTTGTTAAAAGGAAAGGCTATGTAACACACTGGTAAAAATGCCCCTGTGCCAACTTTTTTGCAATATGTTGCTGCCATTAAATTCTAAGTTAATGATTATTTGCACAAAAAAAAAAAAAATGTTTCTCAGTTCCAACAGTAAATATCTTGACTTTGCAGTCTATTTAAGTGAATATAAGTTGAAAAGGATTTACAAATCATTGTATTCTGGTTTTATTTACCATTTACTTTTGTACATGGAGCACTTACCAAAGTTGCTCCGGTCACCTCGGCAAAAGAAAGACCTCTCGGGCTGATAAGAACATGGTCCTGCTCTTTGTTGACACGCACCTAAGACCAAAGGAACACATCTTTAATTGTAAATAATAACCTTGAACGATGAGTAAATCACCCCACAATCATGTTATTATGATACCATTGTTGTGATGAAGGGCTGACTTTCTAGCACAAATTAAAGCCATACCTCCCCTTTCGTCTTCTGGGTGGAGATCTGTATGAAGTCATACGAACGTGCACAGGATGTCAACACTCACGGTGATGTAGGAGCTTGTGAAGCGAGCCCAGCTGAAAAGGTCAACGAGCCTGTAGAGGCTGGCCAGCCTACAGCGGCTCGGCTTCTCTCCTTTGGCGAAGGATGGCGACTCCGCGGCGTACAAGTCGTTAATTGGCGAGACCATTCCCAAGCCTGCAAGGGCGACAACACATCATCCGTTGAGGGCGGTTTGCATTTAACTACATTTTCAGACATAACAAGGATGTTTACTGGCTTTTTGCTTTTGCCGCGGATAAAGTTAAATCCTCCCAGGGGGAGCATGAGAACCTCGGAAAGGGCTCTTTGAAAATTCCCAGCGAGGATATTTTGGACGGCAAAGCCATGTAAGGACATTTAACCGTACAAGACGGCATCACTTATGGGCACTTTAGCTTTTTAAAAGGCCAAGCTCAGTTTAACTTCACAGCCATTTTCCTAACATTAACGCATTTAAGTTAAAGACAGACATTTTTAAGTTGATCCGCGACAGTAAAACTCGAGGTCCACTGATGAGAATAAGGCCTTCAGGGAGTTTGACGCAATGAAAAAAAACATAAGAAGAAAGAACAGTCGTGACCAAAAAAAGTTTTAACTTTGAGACAGGAAATAATCTGTTCAGGTTCAGGAAACACTACAAGGGAAACACTTTGGATCATTATGAGCTAATTATTGTGTAGATTTGGATTGGGGAATGTCCTTCTGGTTATTCTGAACTGAGCGTAAAGAACTTGTGCTATTCTAGCCTTCCTGGTCCAGCCACTGCAAACCAAGGAGTGAGGTTTACCAACATACCGTATTTTCCGGACCAGAGGGCGCACCGGATTATAAGGTGCACTGCCGATGGATAGTCTATTTTCGATCTTTTTTCCTATATAAGGCGCATTAAAGAAGTTATACAGTGTTTCCCACACATTCATTTATTTGTGGCGGCCCGCCACGAAAGAATTACGTCCGCCACAAATAAAAAATAAAAAATTTTTTTATTTGTTTTGTCCTGTCCAGCTTCTCAGGCAAATCATATAGTTGATGTAGATGCCCATATAGGCTGTTGAGATTTACTTTACAAAAGAGAAGTGTAGGATACTTCTCTTGTTGCCTTATTTGTATTTGACCACTACTGTTTTCTGTTTATTTGTTACTGACTGTGTGGCAGGACACCTCTGCCTCTGTTTCACTTTATGTTGCTGGTAAATAATATGGTTGTAGTAGTAGGCTAAAGTTAAATTATTTAGTATGCACTAATTAAAGGGGCAGAGCTTTAAGAGACATTTTAGCTTTTATATTTTATAAGATATATATTTTGTAAGAACAACAATTAATAAATATATTTCCGTGAATAACTTATTGTTCAAATCTGTATATAAATATGTACATAAAGTGTTGTAATTATATTGTAAAATGGATGGATGGATGGACGTTTTAAACAAAACTGTTATTATTAATTAGTAAGTATACATTTTTTGAGCCTTTTTAGAGAAAATCATATCATTGTAGTAAATTATGCAAATTACTCGATGATGTCATGGTGACCACGCCCATAGCCACGCCCCCACCGCCACAGGTATCTTGGCAGTTTATGGGAAACACTGGTTATATTATCATTTTTGTTTCTAAATTGAAAACACTTCCTTGTGGTCTACATAATATGTAGAGATGTTCGATAATGGCTTTTTTGATAATATACTATTTTGATTTTGATAATATTAAATTTCAAAAAGATATGCAATTGCATGCAGTACATGATTTTTAATGTCAAAAGGGGAAGAACAAATTTATTTAGTAAGAAAATATTAAGCATTTTATTAACGCATGTTATTTCCGCGGGCCACATATAATAATGTGGCGGGCCAAATTTGGCGCCCGGGCCTTGAGTTTGACATCAGTGCCTTAGATGTAATATGAATAACTAGAGATGTCCGATAATGGCTTTTTTGCCGATATCCGATATTCCGATATTGTCCAACTCTTAATTACCGATATATACAGTCGTGGAATTAACACATTATTATGCCTAATTTTGTTGTGATGCCCCGCTGGATGCATTAAACAATGTAACAAGGTTTTCCCAAAATAAATCAACTCAAGTTATGGAAAAAAGTGCCAAAATGGCACTGCCATATTTATTATTGAAGTCACAAAGTGCATTATTTTTTTTAACATGCCTCAAAACAGCAGCTTGGAATTTGGGAGAGCATGAGGAGGTTGAGGTGGGCGGGGTTGAGGTGGGGGCGGGGGTTAGGGGGTAGCGGGGGTGTATATTGTAGCGCCCCGGAAGAGTTAGTGCTGCAAGGGGTTCTGGGTATTTGTTCTGTTGTGTTTATGTTGTGTTACGGTGCGGATGTTCTCCCGAAATGTGTTTGTCATTTTTGTTTGGTGTGGGTTCACAGTGTGGCACATATTTGTAACAGTGTTAAAGTTGTTTATACGGCCACCCTCGGTGTGACCTGTATGGCTGTTGACCAAGTATGCATTGCATTCACTTGTGTGTGTGAAAAGCCGTAGATATTATTTGATTGGGCCGGTACGCAAAGGCAGTGCCTTTAAGGTTTATTGGCGCTCTGTACTTCTCCCTACGTCCGTGTACACAGCAGCATTTTAAAAAGTCAGACATTTTACTTTTTGAAACCGATACCGATAATTTCCGATACCACATTTTAAAGCATTTATCGGCCGATATTATCGGACATCTCTAATTATATACAACGGTGGTTCTTTGGTCAAAATATTGCATAGATTACCGTATTTTCCGGACTATAAGGCGCACTTAAAATCCTTTCATTTTCTCAAAACACGACAGTGCGCCTTATAACCTGGTGCACCTAATGAACGGAATAATTGTGGTTGTGCTTACCGACCTCGAAGCTCTTTTATTGGGTACATGGTGAAATGATAAGTGTGACCAGTAGATGGCAGTCACACATAAGAGATACGTGTAGACTGCAATATGACTCAAGTAAACACCAAAATTGTATATGTTCCATTGAAATTACACGGTGCTCAAAAATCTATCAAAATGTTTTAGTTCGACTTTGGTAAGCTATGAAGCCACACCGCTTGATGGATTGTACTGGGCTTCAACATAGGAGTATTATTATGGTGTGTGTATAAGGCAAGCACATATTATCTGGCGTTTTGTTTCGCAATATTATGCAAAAGCAACTTTTCTTACCTTCTGGTACCTGCTGATCTGTATTTGGGATCTGCATAAGTCCTGAAAATTTGGCTTCAACATACAGTATTATTATGGTGTGTGTATTAGGACCACAACGTGGAACATATTAGCCGACATTATCTGGTGATATGTTTTGCAATATTATGCAAAACCAACTTTTTGTACCTTCTGGTACCTGATGATGTGTATTTGTCCTGAAAATGTGCATGCGTCCGCCATTGTAGCCGTAGTCAATAAGCTTCTTATTTTTCTCTATCTTCTTGTTATGGGACATTCATCCTCCGTTGTTGTCATTTCTAATAGAAAGTAGTGTAAAGTTCTTACTTATATCTCAGTGTTGGTCCCAGGGACCCCATCAAGTCATAAAAATGGGTTCCCACAGTAAATTTTTGGGGTCCCTTTGGGGTACGACTTTGGTAAGCTATGAAGCCGCACCGCTTGATGCATTGTACTGTGCTTCAACATAGGAGTATTATTATGGTGTGTGTAATAAGGCAAGCACATATTATCTGGTGTTTTGTTTCGCAATATTATGCAAAAGCAACTTTTCTTACCTTCTGGTACCTGCTGATCTGTATTTGGGATCTGCATAAGTCCTAAAAATTTGTGCGAGTCCGCCTTTATAGTCCGTGCCGACACCGTAATCGATAAGCTTCTTATTTTTCTCTATCTTCTTGTTATGGGACATTCATCCTCCGCTGTTGCCATTTCTAATATAAAGTAGTGAAAAGTTCTTACTTATATCTGTCAGTAAACTCGCCATGAAAGCACTAAAACATACCGGTATAGTGAGTTTACATTATTCACCCAAGGAACTTTAGTTATTAGAGAGTTCCGGTTTGACGTTTTTTCACGGGACACATTTCCGGCGTTGTTGTTGCACTAGTGAGCCACGGATGAGGAGATGCTGCTCTGTTATTGATTGAAATAAAGTCTGAATGTCATTAAAACAGTTAGCGCCATCTTTTGTCACTTCTTCCACTCCCGTCCTTGCACGCTACAACAAAGAGGACGGGGAGAAGACGCTGTCGAAGGTGAGCCACGTAAATAAGACCCGCCCACAAAACGGTGCATCTTGATGTGTAAAACATCATCTATGGAACATTTTGACCAAAGAACCACCATCACATGTTATGTAGACCACAAGATAGTGTTTTGGATTGAGAAAAAAATCCTGATATGACTCCTTTAATGCGCTTTATAATCCAGTGCGCCTTTTGTATGAAAATAGACCTGAATATACCCGCTGATCGGCAGTGTGCCTTATGTTCCGAAAAATACAGCAATTGAATCGAGATCAGCTAAATGCGCCTGCCAAGTGTGAGAGGACAACTATGTGGGGAAAAAAATACTAAATTAGGCTTCGCTACACATCAGCTTATGTCATTTTAGAAGCATTGTACAGTGCGTCCGGAAATTAGTCCCAGCACTTCACTTTTTACACATTTTGTTATGTTACAGTCTTATTTCTAAATTGAATACATACATTTTTGTCCTCAAAATTCTCCACACAATTCCCCAAATTTAGCAATAACAAAACTAAGAAATCACCTGATCTCACTTTTGAGCTTCATGGCAAAGGCTGTGAATACTTTTGTACGTGTGATTTTTTTGTTTGTTAAATTTGCAAAAAGCTCTGAAAATGTTTTTCATATTTATATGAAAACGTTATTTATATTGGTTATTTATAGATCTGTATCGCTCTGGAATATCCTGCATTGAAAGTAAACAGGTTTTTAAAAGGAAAGTAATATTTTATCTGAGTCTGTAAATTAGTTTGCTTGTTAATGATTTTTGTTTGGTTTTGTATTGTGTAGTTATATTTATATGGTCATTAATATTCTGTGACTGTAAATTGTTTGCTTGTTAATGCTTTTATTTGTTTCTGTATTGTGTAGTTATAATTATATGCTTTTACTTGTAATTGTATGGACTTTGTGGACCCCAGGAAGACTAGTGGGTTGTTGTGGCAACCAGCTAATGGGGATCCTTAATACAAATCAAAATCAAACAAATCATATTGTCATTTTGGGATGTTGTGTGTAGAATTTTAAGGACACAAATGGATGTATTCCGTTCTGGAATAAGGCTGTAACATAAAATGTGGAAAAAAGGCAAGCGCTGTGAATACTTTGCATATGCACTGTATGTAATCTATTACTTTAGTTTAGTTTATTATTTATTCGGTCAGTGGTCAACAAAATAAACAAACAGTTTTACATAAACAAACAGTTGTACATTCATAAATTGCACAGACGCCCGCATTGTTTATTCTGAAGGCTCCGGCAGATTTGGCACAGCATGGCAACAAAAGCTAGCTGAATTCTAACTTTAAAAACAACAACATTGGAAGGAGCATAATATGACATGAAGAGAATATGAATACTTTTAGATATTTAGGGAAAGTAAATCAAAAATTACTTTTATTTTTAATTATGATCATTAGTTTATTAGCTTATTATTTTTGTCTTCGGTCAGTGGTCAACAAAATAAACAAACAGTTTTACATAAACAAACTGTTGGAGATTCATAAATTGAAAATGTTGCAGACCGAAAGGGTTTAGGCTGAAGTTGAACACTTATTGCGCCTAACCCTATTAATAATGTCAAATACAAGATGAGTTTCTTAAAATTATGAAATTTCCTTTGCACAACATATTATAAATACACTTTGTACACAACATAAACACTGTTCAATTATATACACAGTAAAGACATGTGAAATATCCTTGTACACGTGTTAGTTAAACCTTTGTACCAATTACTGTATGTACATATTATTACATGGGATGTGTAGTTACGATCTAGTTGCTTCACCGGTGCCTCTGCTGGTCGCAGTCGAGTACTACAGTCCATTTTGCTTCAATTGCTTCAAGACGCGATTAACAAACAATCAATTCCACACAATTGACAGAATACTTAACAATGTGCTGATGTGCAAATTTCCGCCGGAAAAGGTCAATAAAAATGATGGCATGTAATCGCTGTTAGGCTAATGTAATTAGGATTGTGATTCACTGGCTCGAGCAGTCATGAGCCCTGCCTAATGGACATATTGACAATGCCCTCCACAACTTTTCTGCTGTTTCAGGGTGATAAGATAAGGCGGTGAATGGAGCTATTAAGCTCGCGAACACGCTAAGGAACTCACTGATGGGCGACGTCAAGGGCCCGGCCCCTCCCACGGTGCTGGCCATGACCAGGTCGGCTATCTGTCTCAGAGCCAGGAGACCCGTGGGGGTTGTTGCCCTTTGTCAGCTGGTCCTGAATCAGGCCTTCCAGTTCGTCTTTAAACACCTGTAAAACAACGTAAGTCACTTCAGAGGCCACAGCTCCTTTTATCTTCTTATTACAAGTCACAAATCAAGCAAAGCCTCTTTATGTGAGCATTAGTGCTGGTATTTAAATCTGACTCTTCGTTTTTTCCGCCTTCCAGGCGCGCCTGTGGATCTCAAAGCGGCGCTATGTTTGTCAGCCAGGGCATTCTGCCTCATCCGACCGCCGTAACCATGGCGATGAGATAAGTTCCACTTGTTGGGGGGCTGTTACGCAATCGCAGATGAGTGTGGGCTCGACTTTTTTTTAACGCACTCTGCAGCGCCTTCTTGAATTCCCTTTGAAACCGCCAGACCGGATCCGTCTTAGCTTGAGATGAAAACCAATGCAAGAGCTGTATATGAAACCCTACCCCTTTGAAGATAAACATTATTCCATTATAAATATTCCTTATTAAAGTTGTAGAATTGCACTGCATCATGCCGAGAGCTGTTCCTAATGATCTGGGTTTCTTGTTTGGAGCCAAAATATTAGGCACGCCTCTCACTGTGATGTGGTTGAATTCCACACCATGAATAATAAAAAGTATGTTGTTAAATTGTTACATTGTGTATCCTGGTTTTGTAATGAATGTACTGTAAATGTAAAACAAAGATGTGTGTAATTTATAGTTAAATATGGAATTAGTTAGAAAATGAAAATATGTAACGGGTTGTCTCGACACCAATATTGTGGTACCGGTACCAAAATGTATTTCGGTACTTTTCTAATTAAAGGAGACCACAAAAAATTGCATTGTTGGCTTTATTTTAACAAAAAATCTTACGGTACAATAAACATATGTTTATTATTGCAATTTAGTCCTTAAATAAAATAGTGAACATACCAATCAACTTGTCTTTTAGTAGTAAGTAAACAAACAAAGACTCCTAATTAGTCTGCTGACATATGCAGTAACATATTGTGTCATTTATACACCTATTATTTTGTCAACATTATAAAGGACAAACTGTAAAAAATTGATTATTAATCTACTTGTTCATTTACTGTTAATATGTGCTTATTTTCTGTTTAAACATGTTCTAGCTACACTTCTGTTAAAATGTAATAATCACTTATTCTTCTCTTCTTTGATACTTTACAATAGTTTTGGATGATACCACACATTTAGGTATTGATCCGATACTAGGTAGTTACAGGGTCATACATTGGCCATATTCAAAGTCCTCATGTGTCCAGGGACATATTTCCTGAGTTTATAAACATGATATGAATTTTGAAAAAAGATTTTGGGACGATAAAAAATATTGATGTAATCATAGTAGTATCGACTAGATACGCTCTTGTACTTGGTATCATTACAGTGGATTTCAGGTGTAGAGCCACCCATGGCATTTGTTTACATTGTGATGCAGGTAAACTATCCTCCTACGGTGTGTAGTGAAGCATGTTTAGCTATTCCTGCAGTGATAATGATACTTGCAAGAAACTTACTTTATTTGTCACCATGGAGGCGAGGATTATTAATTTAGAAGTAGATAAAACACTGCCGACTGCGGATGGATGTTAGCTGCTAACTCGCTAGCCATGTCTTAAAGCACCTCTTCCTGAGGGTGTTTCAGTGTTATAACTTCACCTTTATCTTTACTTTTTACACCAAAATGCATCCATTCTCCCTTTTTCTGTCTACACACTGTGTCTGCTTGTAAGTACTCCGTGTGTGTGCGCTGCCGAACATGCTCCTTTGCTCGTAAAACCAGCAATGTCACGACGTGACGTCCAGCTTTTCAAACAGAGTATAGTACCGTTTTTGATTCATTAGTACCACGATACTATACTAGTACTAGTATACCATACAACCCTAATACCTAATATACATTTAAAACAATATATTGACTCAATATCAAACACAAACTGTTCATTGTATGCAAAATATATACGTTTTGAAAGGTTTAAAAAATATAAAATAAGCAGATGCTTCAGTCTAGATATTTTCAGCAAAGAGAAAATATATTTGTCTTTGAACATTCAGTATACGTACATAATGTTCTTCATTAATGAGTGTACTTGACTTAAACCCATCCATTCATCCATCTATTTTCTACCGCTTGTCCCTCTTGGGTTAAGGTTGGGCTGGGGCCTATCCCAGCTGCACTTGGGCAAAAGGCAGGGTACACCCTGAACAAGTCGCTGCCTCCACTGGACTTAACAAAATGTGTTGTATAATTAAGGATGGGTACCTTTCACATTGGATATGGTACCCAAGACTCGATGCCGGTACTCAATGGTACCAATTTACTGTATTATATAGTAGACTTGCATGCAGTTGCAATTCCAAGACGTTAGATGGCAGTAGTGTATAAGCTACAGTGTGTTGCCGTAGCCAGGAAGTAGTCTTGGCCATCTTTTTTGTTGAGCCCTATAAAGTGTTTAAACTTTAAGTATTGTATTTATTACACACCAGTTGTTTGATCGTAACGTGCATCTTAGTTGTAGTTTTGATTGAAATCGCCACGTAAATTCGCTAATGCTAATCGGTAGCATGTTTATGGCAAATCCAATTATCATTGCGCTAGCGCATTTTTAAAAGTGGATACCTTTCACATTCGATACGGTATCAATTACCGGTTTGATGCCGGTACTCAATGGTACCAATTTACTGTATTATACAGTAGACTTGCCTGCAGTTGCAATTCCAAGACGTTAGATGGCAGTAGTGCATAAGCTACAGTGTGTTGCCACAGCCAGGAAGTAGTCTTTGCCATTACGTTGAATGTGCCAGTCTTTTTTGTTGAGCCCTATAAAGTGTTTAAACTGTAAGTATTGTGTTTATTCCACACCGGTTGTTTGATCTGAGTTGTAGTTTTGATTGAAATTGCATGTAAAATCGCTAATGCTAATCGGTAGCATGTTTATGGCAAATCCAATTATCATTGCGCTAGCGCATTTTTAAAAGTGGATACCTTTCACATTCGATACGGTATCAATTACCGGTTTGATGCCGGTACTCAATGGTACCAATTTACTGTATTATATAGTAGACTTGCCTGCAGTTGCAATTCCAAGACGTTAGATGGCAGTAGTGCATAAGCTACAGTGTGTTGCCACAGCCAGGAAGTAGTCTTTGCCATTACGTTGAATGTGCCAGTCTTTTTTGTTGAGCCCTATAAAGTGTTTAAACTGTAAGTATTGTGTTTATTCCACACCGGTTGTTTGATCTGAGTTGTAGTTTTGATTGAAATTGCATGTAAAATCACTAATGCTAATCGGTAGCATGTTTATGGCAAATCCAATTGACATTGCACTAGCGCATTTTTAAAAGTGGATACCTTTCACATTCGATACGGTATCAATTACCGGTTTGATGCCGGTACTCAATGGTACCAATTTACTGTATTATACAGTAGACTTGCCTGCAGTTGCAATTCCAAGACGTTAGATGGCAGTAGTGTATAAGCTACAGTGTGTTGCCACAGCCAGGAAGTAGTCTTTGCCATTACGTTGAATGTGCCAGTCTTTTTTGTTGAGCCCTATAAAGTGTTTAAACTGTAAGTATTGTATTTATTCCACACCGGTTGTTTGATCTGAGTTGTAGTTTTGATTGAAATTGCATGTAAAATCGCTAATGCTAATCGGTAGCATGTTTATGACAAATCCAATTATCATTGCGCTAGCGCATTTTTAAAAGTGGATACCTTTCACTTTCGATACGGTATCAATTACCGGTTAGATGCCGGTACTCAATGGTACCAATTTACTGTATTATATAGTAGACTTGCCTGCAGTTGCAATTCCAAGACGTTAGATGGCAGTAGTGCATAAGCTACAGTGTGTTGCCACAGCCAGGAAGTAGTCTTTGCCATTACGTTGAATGTGCCAGTCTTTTTTGTTGAGCCCTATAAAGTGTTTAAACTGTAAGTATTGTGTTTATTCCACACCGGTTGTTTGATCTGAGTTGTAGTTTTGATTGAAATTGCATGTAAAATCGCTAATGCTAATCGGTAGCATGTTTATGGCAAATCCAATTGACATTGCACTAGCGCATTTTTAAAAGTGGATACCTTTCACATTCGATACGGTATCAATTACCGGTTTGATGCCAGTACTCAATGGTACCAATTTACTGTATTATACAGTAGACTTGCCTGCAGTTGCAATTCCAAGACGTTAGATGGCAGTAGTGTATAAGCTACAGTGTGTTGCCACAGCCAAGAAGTAGTCTTTGCCATTACATTGAATGTGCCAGCCCTATAAAGTGTTTAAACTGTAAGTATTGTATTTATTAGACACCGGTTGTTTGATCTGAGTTGTAGTTTTGATTGAAATTGCATGTAAAATCGCTAATGCTAATCGGTAGCATGTTTATGGCAAATTCAATGTAAATTAACATTGAGCTAGCGCAGTGGAGCCTTGCTGTACTTTAGAGCGCCTTCCTTTTCGGGAAATTGTAACATTTTACGGTGCCTGGTAGTATCAACGGACTTCGGTCTGAACCTACAAAAGTACCGAATTAGGTACTAATGTACACTACCTATAAGAACAACAAAAAAGGACTAGTTACCGGACTCTGCAGGATGTGGGTGACCCTCTTCTTCTGCTCCATCATGTTAAAGTCCTGCCTCAGGTCCGGAGACATGGCACGGCTCCGGAGGCTATCCGGATCGCTCTCATAGCAGCGCTCCTTGGAGTTGTTGCTGGATAGGGACAGGGTCAACGATCCCGCCAACTGCCTCACCTCCACCAGGCTCATCTTACTGCAGGTTTTTTTTCCCGTCTATTCACCGCCTCCCACGCTTCTCCTTGAATCTGATCATGGTAAAAAAAAAGGAATAGGGGGGAAAAAAAACATGGTTTTCACGTCCGGGCTGTCAAGGCAACAGAGAAGGCGCGATGGTGACTCATGTAATAACAGGGATTTAGACAGAAAGGACACGCTTAGCATCAGCACACAGACATCAAGAAAGGCTCTTATCTTCCCCGGTTTATCTCACCCACTCTACATCACTTTATTCTTTAACACAGTCTTTTGGAGCTCTCACTGCAGCTTGTTTTTTAGTTTAACCGTTGACAGGCCAGAGAACAAAAATATTTAAATGAGCAGGGCTTGAATTTAACCACGACAAAAGCCGCGACCGCCCTCGACATTTGCCGTAAGCCCTAAAAAAATCGGTGGCGAGAACATGTCGTGACCGCCCTTGACTTTTTACTTGTTAATTGACGAGGGATGTAACAATAAATGGTATAATGATAATTCCAGACGGTTAGTATTACCGATTGGGCTGGGCGATTTATCGATGTACTCGATATATCGCGGGTTTGTCTCTGTGCGATATAGAAAACGACTATATGGTGATATTGGAGTATACGTTCTCAGGCAGTTGCATTTAGCTGCAGGCATTTCTCACTCTTTCTTGTGTCTCCTTCTCACAGAGACATA